>NC_133325.1:719722561-720035478 GCF_042186555.1 Aquarana catesbeiana | reverse complement strand
CCACTGATTATCATGCGTATATATACATACAAAAATATTGAATCTAATCGATATACATACAAAACAAATCGATTTGTGTAATGAATATCGACACTCTACAGAAATAACAAATTATTTGAAAACGAATTAACGTAACATATCGAATATAACAGAACTAAATTATGTATTACGAATGAAAACGAAATAAAACTAAACAAAATTTTCCATTGTGCACAAGTCTATAAATCAACACCAATGTTGAGAAAAAGCAGGTTGGTTGGTTTCAGCATCAAGTTTTCAGATGGAAGATTTTGCATCTTAAGTTTTTGCCACTTACCGTATATACTCGAGTATAAGCCGACCCAGATATAAGCCGAGGCACCTAATTTTACCATAAAAAACTGAGAAAACTTATTGACTCGAGTATAAGCCTAGGGTGAGAAATGCGCAGCTACTGTAAGTGGAAAAGAGGATCAACAATGCCCATTTGCAGCCTCACTGTGCCTATTTGCAGCCATAGGTCCCCCAAACTTTAAACTCGGTAGTTAAGGGTTCCTAGATGCCCCCTAGCTGCAGCCAAGATTTGGGGTCTCTGGACCCAAAGGGTCCCGAAATGACATTGCTGCAGATGGACACAGTTGACTGAATTTGGGGCCCCGTATCTCAGGGCCCTTGGTGCTAGGAACCCCAAATTAGGTGTGCAAACCCAGCGCTATAACATATCCAAAGCTGGGGTTCCTAGCACCAAGTGGCCCCGAGATACAGGGCCCCAAAAGTGCAGCAGAGAATGACATTTTCCGAACTGACTTTGGGGCGCCATATCTTGGGGTCACTTGGTGCTAGGAACCCTAGCTTGGATATGTTGTAGTGCTAGTTCCACTGGATTTGCACACCAAATTTGGGGTTCCTAGCACCACGTGGTCCTGAGATACGGGGCCCCAAAGTCGGTTTGGAAAATTTCTGAAATGTCATTCTTTGCACCAGAAAAGTGCTTGACTCGAGTATAAGCCGAGGGGGGCACTTTCAGCACAAAAAAATGTGCTGAAAACCTTGGCTTATACTCGAGTATATACGGTACTCTAATTTTCAGTAAAAAAAAAAAAAATGAAATGGACACAACAATGTGATATAAAAGTCCTTTGTGAAGATGACTTTTGATACATTTCAAACTGGATTGGCATAATTTATGCCACTGTGCTGTCGTCCTTTTTCACTGGGCATTTGAAAAGGAATGGAGTGTGCTTTATTATAGGATATCTGCCATGTGAAATGAATAGCAATGAACCTATTTACATCCTAATCAGTTGAGTCTGACTGATAATCGGTGAGGTGATCATTAATAAACATATTTCAACTTTTATACAAAGGTGATAGTTAGCAGTTCATTTTTTTCACATTACGAATCCAATGGAGTTTATCATTTTTCCTTTTGCACCTAACTGCTTGCAGTAATTGCCGATGTTTAATGTTACACTGATCAAGGGCAATAAGATCAGAATACTTACTCAAGAGGTTACGTTGGAAGTCAAGTTTAATTTGCCAGTTTTAAACATGGAAATTACTTGGTGTTTGATAGCAGTATGTGGTATTCTTGTCCCTTATCATAAATAAGGGTCTTGTGTTGCACTGTATATCAGATCGAAAACAAAATTTCACTCCCTGTGCTTAATGTGCTTGGAACAGAGTGTAATTGAAAATGAATCAGACTTTTTTTTTTCTTTTGAATTGCTGTTATTGGCAACTTTAGGAACAGTTCAGCCAGCGTAAATTGTTCGTACTTTAAACACTTTAAAATGAGTTTGATAGATGATAGTTAGAGCTGAGTCTGCTCCCCCATGGAGATGATTTACCACTTCTAAAACGAGCCCCTTGGTTTTCAGTGACCTCATCCAGCTGGCACCTAGCATACATTCGGGGGTCGAATAAATGATATAAGGAAAAATAATCTTTGTTCTATATACATAAATATAATCAAAGCTTCAGTTAGAACTAGGATTTTGATTTAATAAAGGGACACAGTAATAATGCCATAAACACAGTGAGCTATGTTTTAAAAGTTTATAAATGACTATAAATTTCTAACTGTTACTATAGGACCAGGGCTTTTTTTCAGCAGGAACGTGGGGGAATGCAGTTCCGCCACCTCAGCACTGAATGTATGTAATTACAAGGGGTGCTGGAAGGTCTATTGATTCTGGCTGCTGGTGGATCTATTGTCACTGGGGGGTCTATTGTTGCAGGGGAGGTTTACTGTTGTTGTGGGGGGGGGTGTCAATTGATACTGATATTGATCTACTGTTGCTGGAGGGGTCTGTTGTTGCTGGGTGTTGAGAGATCTATTGTTGATGGTGGGGGTCTGAGGTTACTAGGTGGCCATTTGTTGCTGAGAGCGATCTACTGTTGAGGGACGGGTTTACTGTTGCTGGCTGCTGGATGGTCTATTAATCCTGGCTGCTTGGAAAGCTATTGTTGCTGATGAGGGGTCTATAGTTGCTGGGGGTTATTTTGTTTGTAGGAGGTATAATGTTGCAGGGTTTTGCTGTGGGGGGGTTGTCTATTGTTCTGGGCTGCAGGGCATAGATTTTTACCGCTTTTCTTGTTAGTAACAAATTCTATACAACTTACTTGGCACCACAAAATAATACTTTGTTTTGTATTCTCTAAAAGGGGTGGTACTGAGAGGTGGGTAAGGGGGGGGGAACATAGGGACAATGTTTGAAGGTCGGTAGGGGGCAGAGTTAAGGATTGACTTGGAAGCTGGGGGTACCTGCACCTACTCTTGGAGAAAAAAAAGCCCTGCTATATGAGAATTATAATGTGTTTTTTTCAACAGGATGTGTCGGGTTTTAAGGGAAAAATAATGATAACACGATGGCTAACTTATAGTACTGTATATCTAAAGCCAACTTTTTATTTATTTATTTATTTATTTTTATTAGCACAACGTTGTTGTAAACCTCAGAATTTGAAATACAAACAAAGCATATTCCTCTATAGCAGGGATATGCAATTAGCGGACCTCCAGCTGTTGCAAAACTACAAGTCCCATCATGCCTCTGCCTCTGGGTGTCATGCTTGTGGCTGTCAGAGACTTACTATGCCTCATGGGACTTGTAGTTCTGCAACAGCTGGAGGTCCGCTAATTGCATATCCCTGCTCTATAGTGTGTACTTCTTTCAATCCAGAGAGTCATTTCTGTCTACTGCCCCATTCCACTGCTATCTGCATGAGTCACTTCTGACAAGTTTTGTTGACACCAAGAGAAAAAAGTGACAGGAGAGGGATATGCAGCACACAGCTTGTGATTGACAGCCTCAGCTCTGTTCCTGCGTGCTGTCAGAGTTCTCCTCACTGAGCTCTGCAGAATGTAATTTCAGCATTCCGCCCCCTGTTTTCTGACATCCCAGACAAGCTTTATACATTCTTGACTTTGAACAGATGTAGAGAAGAGGGGGCTGAAGATAAACAGGATTTGTTTCATCTTTGTGTAAACCTAAGGCCAGTCACTTCAGTTTTACAATTACTTTAAGGAATAGTTAAAGCTGAACTCTGAAATTGGTGCTGAAAGCCCCTTTGTACGAGAGATGTCTGCCCAATTTTAAATCACCAATTCCAGAATATTGTTGTAGTAGAATCACCCAAGGTTTTCATCGCTATCTGTCCAGCATAAAAAAAAAAAACAAAACCTGTTGGAGACTCCAGTACCAGTTTATCCAATATTGAAAACAATATTGCTACACTTGATACACTTTAAATGAGAAGTTTATTAACTGGAATCCGATTGGTCTGTCCCCAAAAAATTATAGCATTTTACAAATGAACTTGTGCAGCATACCCGCAGGTGTTGGATTTATTAGATATACAGGTATAGCTCCTACCTAAAGCTTGAGATAACCTTGAAATCCCAGGACACATTGAGACAGACAATTGTAAATAATATGCAACTATATTTATTGGTGACTGAATGCTGACAATAAGAAAAATGGTTTGTACAAACAGAACAGCAGCTTAAATTATTAGGTGGAATCACAGTATTGACATTTCAACATTAACAAATGTGATCGAGCAATTCACTTTTCCCTGTTTTACTAAGCTAACTATATAATACTGTAAGTTCCAAACTTGTCCATTAGTGAGCTCAGAGAATTGTGTGGGGCCCTGAATAACTGTACACCAACGGATTCCTTTCCAAGGCAACAAGGTAATAGCTGATGTATTATCTCTATAACGTACTACACACTGAATTAAGCAACAGGTATCCCTTTAACATGATCTACCCTAAAGAAAGTCACTGATTAGTCAGCTTACTTTAACCTGCAGACTCTGCTGGAACAATTGCCTGTATTTAGTCTCTGTATTTAACTGACATGTCTTTCCTTTATTATGCAATACAGTCTATCATGCTAGCTCCTGAGGCCATAGATATAGTAGTACTGTGTTGCAGGAAATTAATGTAACTTCAAGAATCTTAGAGACAGTTACTTTAGCACAATAAACTTCTCTGTGCAGACAATGTGACACTTTCAATCCAGCAATCAGTTCTGCTCAGTCCTCTAAGGTAGACAGAAGAAACAGATGGGATCAGTTAAAGTTTATCTGTGCTATGCACCATATTAGCAGAAATCTACCCAGAAGAAAAAAAAATAGCAGGGGATTCCTCCTATTCCTTTTTTTTTTTTGCTTCTTCCTCATAAAATGTTCCTCTCAGACCTTCATCCCTGACTGTGCTGCCAAAACATTCATCCATTTGATGTCACTAGCTCTGTCATCTGGCAATATGTGTCTCTCCTTTCAGTAACTGTCCCATAGAGTTGAATTGTGGTGGCCATTTTGGGATAGCCTGAAGTCAATTGAACTCTATTGCTGGTAGTTTGTTTAGAAGCAGATTAAACTCCAATGGAAAAAAAATCTATATGAAATGATGGACAGTTCTGCAACATAACTGGTGAAAATTTCAGCTTTGCGCAATAAAAAAGTTCTGCCATACCTCAGTACAAGAGGTAGCATAGCAAATGTCTCTGAGGTGGCTATACCTCTATTTTTTTGTTTGTTTTTAATAATGTTTTCTATGATTGTATTCTTATCCAAAGTCAGCAGTAGCAACTCCCATATTATATTTTGACAGGTTCCTTTTAATGTTTTCAATATTTTCAAAATGTTTTTCTTTTTTAACCTGATTACCCTCAAACATGAAAATTATGTTGGTCAATTATTGAGCAGCTGCTTTTAACTACTAGGTATACAATTCATTTCCTTTTAAAAAAATGATCAAAATAAACACTATGCAACAGCCATCCTCACTTTCTTACTGTATAACCAAATAAAATTAATGCAAGCTAAGCCAACCCAACCTCTATCTCTTAGCTAGCACATTCTGCATGATGTGAAGAGGTTACAATTTCAATTAAGCAATTAAATGGCCTGGAAAAGTCTAAATTACAGGGTATATTGGCCACTGCAGTGACAATGACTGTCCCTGTTAACCATACACTGTCATCAGTCACTTTCATTTACTCTCAAACTCCGTCCAAATTTTTTTAACTGTAAAAATTGAGTTAACCCTTTTGCTATTGTTGGTTGATCCATATTTTGAACTTTATCCGGTCAAGGCAGTTTTTCAGTTTTCACATACACCAGTGAAGTGCACAGTACAGATGATAGACTACCCAAACCATACATTTGTTAAAGCAGTGAACCTATAGAACTAAATGATAATATCCATAATTATTGAAGGTCCCATTTTAAGTTCCAAGATTCCCCTGCAAACATGAATAAAAGAGTATCATATTAAAAAAGAACACTATGATTGTTATAAGTACACAAAAAAAACAATATAAAAGCCTGTGTAATGTCACAGATAAAGCTGCAGTGAGACAAACATTTCAAAACTAAAAATTGTGCCTTATTATAAAACAGATAATAAAAAACATTACTAGAGGAAATATTGACACTCATTAGTCATCCATCTCATTAACACAGTACAGACCTTTAAAGCAGTTAAATGGAAAGCCACTTCTGCTCCCATGATAGGTCAATGGATACAAGCGGTTAACAATCTAATGATCTAATGAAAATGGAAGATCTCACATTGTCCATTAAAAAACAAGGTGTCTGTCTTTGTAAGACCTGGTTCTACTGAACCTGATTCCAATCATTTGATACATATAAAGAACTCTTGGATACCATTCTCCATAATAATGTTTAGACCAATGTGGCCATTGGCCAGTGTCTTTCCCCTGAGGGGAGAAAGAGGGAGAACCTATTAGGGGAACGCAGTCCGGATTTGGGTAGCGGCGGAGAAAATTTAATTAGCTGATGGTGGATTTGTTTCACATATGCAGATATGCGAGTCGAGCTGGTGCTGGTCTGGGCACTTTTTAATGTAAGAGCATAAAGTATGGGATGGGAGTTTTAAGGGAATTTTAAATAAACTATGTTGCCGATCACTGTGTTGTCTTCCTTTCTGGTGCTTAACGTTTACCCACTTCTGCATATACCCATGGTCTGGCGGAGGTCATGAGGAATATCAAAGGAAGCAACAGTTCTAAATTTGGGCTTTGTGGGCCATAATAACACAAAAAGGCTTGATTGGTCCTGGGGACCTTAGGGCTCTGGTGAGTGCGAAATTAATAAGCACTAGTGGTGGAGCACTGGAATATACTGTTTTAGCAACACCTATACAAGAGCATGGTGGATGGATGAATGTTATTTAGAACACACAGATTGAATTTTTTCA
This sequence comes from Aquarana catesbeiana, assembly GCF_042186555.1. Taxonomy (NCBI): domain Eukaryota; kingdom Metazoa; phylum Chordata; class Amphibia; order Anura; family Ranidae; genus Aquarana; species Aquarana catesbeiana. Next base: position 720,028,763 of record NC_133325.1, on the reverse strand, counting down.
TAACAAAGGACTATTTATTATATTTTTTCATTTTTTTCTTTGTTTTTTGTCACAATATTTGCATATTATACATTTTTGCAGATGTTTCCAAATTTGTGGAAACACAAATGTTAATATATATTTTTTGATGACACAAAGTATTTGATATTAAGTGTATGTATAGTCTATCACGGAAACACTTGTAGAGGAATAGCGCCTACCTTGAATGTTTGCTTCTTATTTTGTAGTGTATATTACATTTTTAAGGGGCAGCTGTCACTGAATTTTGTAAATCTATATAGATATATGTAGGGTTGGCGTCACTTGTATTTAATTTTACAAAATAGATGTAAACCCTAAAAACTCAAAAACAATTTCCATTTTTGTTTTTAATACAAATCTTGGATTGTATAAAAATGGTCATGAGAGCTCAATAAGTGTCAGGGCTGGGCTCAGCCCTTACTTCTCTGAGCTGGCCGCTCATGCCAGCTCCTATCTCTCCATAGTTACTCACCTGTTGATGATATCCTGCTCGTCAGACCTGCCTATTTAAGCCATCCAGCCCAAAGGCCTGCCTCTCTGCCTTCGCCTTGGTCAACATCACAGAGACTATCTCCTGCGTTCCTGTTAAAGACTTGCTTGGTTGACATACCTTCTGGCTTCAGATCCTGCTTGCTGTTCCACTACACTGATCCCTGACTTTCTGGCTTGGCTGACTATCCGTTCCGGTTACCGAACTTTGGCTATGTTTTGACTAAGTTTGTTCTATTTACTTTTAATTTTTAAACAAGTGTGATTTAACTGTACTTCTGTCTCAGTCTGATTCATGATTTCTGACAGTAGGTGAAGGCCATGAATTCAGAAGATACAGTCAATCCACATGTTGGTAATATTTTTTCCAGATTGGGTGAGCAGGATCACTGCATGGATCAGCTTGCCATAGCGTTACAAACGCTCCTTAGTCGCACAGCTCACCTGGAATCTCCCACTGTGTCTGCACTGGTACAACTTGTGTTGCAGGCCATCCCTGCTGCTTCTCCAGTCTCTGTGCAGGCACTCGCCTCGAGTATTACCTCTATGAGTGGTATGTCTGGTTCCGGTCCGCTTCCCCAGGATTTGGGGGTGATCCAGTCCAATGCAGAGGGTTTCTCAACCAGGTTGAGATATACTTTGAGATACTGCCCCAGGCGTTTCCCATGGACAGAAGCAAAGTAGGTTTCATGATATCTTTGCTTTCTGAGAGAGCCTTGGCCTGGGCAAACCCTCTATGGGAGACACAAAAAACCTGTTGTCTTGAGTTACCCTGAATTTGTGGCTTCTTTTAAAAGGGTATTTGATGTTCCCGCATGCTCCGCTTCTGCTGCCAAGTGCCTCATGTCCGTACTCTGGCAGCAGAGGTTGCTTGGAACAATGAGGCCCTCATGGCTGCTTTTTCTCATGGTCTCTCGGTACCATCAAGGATGAGAAAGCAGCCTGAGATATACTCACTGAGCTGGAGAGGTTGATCACGTTTGCCACCCTCATTGACTCCAGACTCAGAGAAAGACTCTTTTAAGGAGCGCTTGCGGAAGCCTCATGTACATTTGTCTCCGAGCTTTGCAGTCCCACCCTTGCCTCCCTCACTTCCCGTGCCTCCTGGTACCAAGTCGGTCAGTGAAGTTGAACCCATGCACTTGGGTTTTACGTGTCTCTCTGCAGATGAGAGAACCTTTAGGAGGAGGGAGAGATTGTGCCTTTATTGTGGCCAGGAAGGTCACTTTTTGAAGTCTTGTTTTACCTGTCCAGGGAATGCCTGAACCTTGAGGTCCTGTCACAGACAGACCTTAGATGGCGTTGTTTCTTCCCCAGTTATCCAGAAGGATAAGCCCCTGGTTTCGGTTACCCTTTCTTGGGCTGAGTCGTCCGTATAGATACAGGCTCTAATCAACTCTTGGGCTGCAGGCCTGTTCATTGATGCTGCCTTTGTATCGAAGCACTCAATTCCGCTGCAGCTGCGTGCCACTCCACTTGCTATTGAGGCTCTTGACGGGAGACCATTACAGCCTGCCCACGTCACTCATGAGACTGCTCTGCTGCTCTGTTGTCCATGGCCGTAGGGGCTTTTCACCATTAGATAATCCAATTCCAAGTTATTTCCTCACATAAGTTTCCGCTGGTTATTGGTTATACTTGGTTACAGAGGCACAACCCCTTTTTTGATTGGCTCCATGCTGAGGTTCTCTCCTGGTCACCACAATGTAATAAGACGTGCTTCCAGGAGGTAGCCATGGTCCAGTACACCTCTTCACTCTCCTCACTGCCGGAAGAGTACCGCGATTTTAGCAATGTCTTCGACAAAAGTCAAGCCGGTAGTTTGCCTCCACATCGGTCGTATGATTGTGCAATTGACCTTCAACCTGGTGCTATACCCCCTCGTGGCCGGGTTTACCCTTTGTTGGTCTTGGAGGATAAGGCCATGGAGGAATATGTTGCAGACACACCTTCTCAAGGTTTCATCTGAAAATCTTCGTCTCCTGCTGGTGCTGGTTTCTTCTTTGTGAAGAAGAAGAGTGGTGAATTGAGATCTTATATTGATTATAGGGGTCTAATCGTTTCACGATTTAGAATGCCGATTTAGTTGATTACGGAGTTATTTGACCGCCTCAAGGAGCAACGGCTTTCACAAAGCTTGATTTGAGAGGGGCATACAATCTTGTGAGGATTAAGGAGGGTGACGAGTGGAAAACTGCATTTAATACCAGAACAGGCCATTATGAGTACCTTGTAATGCCTTTTGGCCTTTGTAACGCCCCGGCAGTTTTCCAGGAATTTATTAATGATGTCCTCTGAGATTTGTTGCAGTTATATGTGGTGGTTTATCTTGATGATATCCTCATATTTTCTAAGCCCCTGGAGAGCCACCACACAGATGTCTGTTGTGTACTTCAGAAACTAAGAGAGAACAATCTCTATTGTAAATTGGAGAAGTGGGAATTCCATCGTGAACAGGTTAAATTTCTGGGCTATGTCATTTCAACTGCTGGTTTTTTGATGGACCCAGAAAAAACTTTCACCAGTCCTTCAGTGGCCCCAACACATGGGTTTACATCCTCTGCAGCGTTTTCTGGGCTTTGCCAACTATTATCGGAAGTTTATTTGTAACTTCTCAGCTCTGGTCAAGCCCCTGACTGATATGACCAGAAAAGACGGTAACTCACAGAGTTGGTCTCCAGAGTCCATTAAGGCCTTTGAGAGCCTCAAGGCTGCCTTTGTTTCTGCTCCTGTGTTGGCACATCCTGATCTTATGTTACCTTTTATCCTTAAGGTTGATTCTTGCTGCTCAGATCCATGCTCCTCCTGAGAAACCTTGTGACCGCTGCTTTGTCCCAGAGAGTCTCCGTACTGCCATGCTCCAGACTTACCATTCTCCCAAGGCTGCTGGCCACCCTGGGAAGAATCAACTCGTTTGGACCATTTCCCAACAATTCTGGTGGCCTAGTTTACATGCTGAAGTACCTTCCTTCCTAGCTGCCTTAACCACATGCCGACCAGGCCATAGCCGAAAGATGGCTGCAGCGTGGTCGGCTTATTCTGGGAGGACGTCCATGGATGTCCTCCTAGAATCTTGCTCCCGCACGCGCCCTGGGGCGTGACCCAGGAATATCCATGACCACCGGGTCTGGATCACGATAAATTGCCGCTGATAGCGGGCATTTACCACGTGTTCGCTCCGTCAAATGACGGAGCGATCACTTGTAAACAAACCGGCATCATGTCCGGTTCATCGCTCCCCTCTCTGATCAAGTGCTGCAGCGCTGTGGGCTCGATGTGTAATGTCCTCAGCACTTATCTGTGCCCATTCCTGCACTAATCCATCCATCCCAGCAATACTCATTAATACTCATCCATCCCAGTAATACTCATCAATACTCATCCATCCCAGCAATAATCATCCATCCATCACAGCAATACTCATCCATCCATCACAGCAATACTCATCAATACTCATCCATCCATCCATACTCATCCATCCTCAGCAATACTCATCCATCCATCCATACTCATCCATACTCAGCAATACTCATCCATCCATACTCAGAAATACTCATCCATCCATCCATGCTCAGCCATCCATACTCATCCATCCATCCATCCTCAGCAATACTAATTCATCCATCCATGCTCATCAGTACTCATCCATTCATCCATGCTCAGCCATCCATACTCATCCATACTCAGCAATACTCATCCATCTATCCATACTCAGCAATACTCATCCATCCATCCATACTCAGCAATACTCATCCATCCATCCATACTCAGCCATACCCAGCCATCCCATCCACACTCAGCCATATCCAATCTCAGCCATACAAGACCCAGCCATTCTCAGCGATACCGGACCCAGCCATACTCAGCCATACCTGACCCAGCCATCCCATCCATATCCAGCCATACTCAGCTATCCTATCCACACTCAGCCATACCCACCCAGCCATACCTGACCCAGCCATACCCAGCTATCCCATCCATACCCACCCAGCCATACTCAGCCATACCCACTCAGACATACTCAGCCATCCCATCCGTCCACATTCATGGCTCAACCATGCTTAGCCATCCCATCCCCATGCACGGCTCATCCATTCCACTACAGTGCCTCAAAGTATAATAGGTAGTCAAATTAGATTTGAAATGTATGCCCCTACAACGCCTGATGGTGCTCCCTGCATGTTGGACCTCTATATGTGGCCAGGTTGTGTAAAAGTCTCACACATGTGGTATCGTTATACTCGGGAGGAGTGGGAGATTCTATTTTGGGGTGTAATTTTTTGCCATGTACATGCTGTGTGTTAAAAATATTGTAAAAATGGACAACTTTGTATAAAAAAATGTGTTTTCATTTTCTTTCCACATTTTCCAAAAACTTGTAGAAAAAAATGATATGTTCAAAAGACTCGATATGCCTCATAGATTATATGTTGGGGTGTTTTCTTTCCAAAATGGGGTAATTTTTTGGGTGTTTTTATTGTTCCAGGGCCTTCAAAAGTGCAAGAGGTAAGGAAGAAATTAGAATTTAGTAATTTAAAGTAATTTATGCTCCTAGAACGCCTGATGGTGCTCCCTGCATGTTGGGCCTCTCTGTGTGGCAGGTATTGTCATACTCAGGAGGAGTAGTAGAATGTATTTTGGGGTGTAATCTGTTGTATGCGTATGCTGTGTGTGAGAAATAATCTGATAATATGATACTTTTGTGAAAAAAGAAAGAAAATATTGATTTTGCAAAGAATTGTGGGAAATAATTACAACTTCAAAAAACTCACAATGCCTCTTTCTAAATACCTTTGAATGTCTACTTTCCAAAAAGTGGTAATTTGGGGGGTATTTGTACTGTCCTGGCTTATTAGGGTCTCAAGACATGAGCTAGACCATCGGTACTTCAGGTGTGATCAATTTTCAGTGATTGGCACCATAGCTTGTAGACTCTATAACTCTATATCACACAGACCAAAGATACACCTATTTGGATTATTTTTACCAAAGCTATGTAGCAGTATAAAATTTGGCCAAAATTTATTATGACAAATTATTAATTTGCTAAATTTTTTAACAGAAACAAAGAAAAATGTATTTTTTTACAGAATTTTTGGTCTTTTTTCATTTATAGCGCAAGAAATAAAAAACCCAGCAGTGATTAAATACCACCAAAAAAAGCTCTATTTGTGTGAAAAAAGGACAAGAATTTCATATGGGTACAGTGTTGCATGATTGAGTAATTGTCATTCAAAATGTGAGAGCAATGAAAGCTGAAGTGGTCAAGTGGTTAAAGTGGGCCTCCTACAACCCATACCCAATTTAGAGAGAGGCCCTGGACCCACCTGTCTATGGATTTCATTGTGGAGTTACCCAACTTCCAGGGCAACACAGTTATCCTCATGGTGGTTGACCGGTTCTCAAAAATGTGTCATTGTATTCCACTTAAGAAGTTGCCCACTTCTAAGTAACTGGGAGATCTTCCACTTACATGGGCTACCCAAGGTGACTGTCTCGGACAGGGGTAGTCAGTTTGTGTCCCGGTTCTGGTGAGTCCTTTGTGCACAGTTGGAAACTCAGCTTGCTTTCTCCTCTGCGTATCACCCGCAGTCTAATGGGGCCTCAGAACGAGCCAATCAGTCCTTGGAGCAATTCCTACATTGCTATATTTCTGACCATCATAACAACTGGTCAGACCTGTTACCATGGGCAGAGTTTGCGCACAATAGTGCCCTGAATTCTGCTTCCCAATTGTCCCCGTTTATGGTGAACTATGGTTTTCAACCTTCCACGTTGTCTGACTCATTTGTTCTGCAGAGTATTCCTGCATTAGAGGAGCATCTCTGTGGTCTTCGTTTCACTTGGGCACAAATCCAGGAGGCTTTGCAACATGCTAATGATAGGTACAGACTCCATGCTGACCACAGACGCCTGCCTGCATCTTCCTACCAGGTTGGGGACAGGGTCTGACTGTCATCTCGCAAACTTCGACTTCATGTTCCCTCTCTAAAGTTCATACCTCTGTTTATTGGGCCTTTCTGTATTCTTCATAGGATTAACGCAGTGGCTTACGCGTTAGTCCTTCCTTCTAAGATGCGTATCTCAAATGTATTTCATGTCTCCTTATTAAAACCTTTGGTCTGCAACCACTTTACCACCTCGGTGCCACACTGTACAGATTGAGAAACATGAGGGGGGCATGTCTGGACAAGCAACAGAGAGGATGTGTGGAAGCTGAGCTCCGTCTAGAGTACAGGAATCCACAGCCATCCTCGCTCATCTCAAGCTTTTAAAGCTTCATCTCGATACCAAAAGCAACTGGCTTCCTTCTGCTGCTGTCCCCGCGTGATATTGATTGTACTTGCAGCTATCTTTGATTCTCGGCCTGCAGTCAGACCTAAGCCCTGTGCTTCTGCCGCTATCTTGGGGCCTGCCTTGTGATCCCAGCCTGCCGCTCTCCTCTCCCGTGGACCGGAGGATAAGAGAGACTTCTTCTCCTAGTCAGGCCGCCATCGGATGACATGGAGGGCTTGTGAGACGGCGCAATATTGCCTTGGGATCTTGCGGCCTGCCAGTCCGGCCTCGGCATCACAGGGACACAGTGAGTAAAGTGCCATCCGCACATTCCTTTCCCTGCCGGCTTCATTAATAGTGCCTATAGACTTTCATAACATCGGGGCCCTGAATTCTGTGCCTTACAGAGGTGTTCTAGGCCTATAAAAAGCGGTGCTCACCCGGCCGGATACGGCCGTCAGGAAAGTCCGCGGCTTCGGCCTGCTCCTGGAAGTCGGCAGCCATCTTGGTGCTCCACATACTCCCCTTACCAATCTGTTCCACCGAATGCCTCACCAAAGCTCTCTTAAAGTAATCATTCATCAGCTGGATCCCCCCTATAGTGCTGGGACATACACCTTTTGCTGTGAACTTGAATTTTTAGGCCTACATACTATAGCAGCCCCAGGCCGGCCACTACCGCTAGGAAAGTCCGCGGTTCTGGCCTACTTCTGGAAGCAGGCGGCCATCTTTGTGCTCCCAGTACTCCCTAACTCATTCTCAGCTGACACATTGCCTGCACAGCTTCTGTTCCTATAAATTTTAATCAAAATAACCCTCTTTGCTCCACTCTGCGGCTGTTGAAGTGAATTTATTGCTATCTGCATACTATCTACATGGGAATCCCTTTACATGATAACAATATTTTGATATATGCTTAATATCGATCAGATGTGAGTGAGGGGTGCCCTTTACAGCTATCGGCCATATAGTTCCAGCTATGCCTGCCAAAACACCTAAACTTCGGTCTGCCTCAGTTAAACGTCAAGGCAAGATATCACTGTCTATTCCAGTTTCTACAGGTTCCATTCAGCAATACTTGGCCAAAGCACGTGGTGACCAGGCCCGAACCTCGAGAACAAGCGCCTCTCCATCATCCCACGCTGCCTCGGTGAGGGAGAGCTCTCCGGCCTCCTCTTATTGCTCGAACCTTATGGGCGATCCTGGATCCCCGAAATGACTACACTCATGAGCGGTCTCAAAAAAGAACTTGCAGGTATGTTTCACAGTTTGGAGAAATCCATTAAAAAAGAAATAACTGCTGTTAGATCTGATATGTCACATATCCTGGTCAGAGTGGAAGAAACAGATCAACGGCAGGACACACAAACCTTAGCCATTAAAGAATTGCAGGACACTGTTACCCAGCTGGCATTTGCTCATCGGGCCTCTTTGTATAAGCTCGAAGACCTCGAGAACCGTAACCGTAGAAATAATATACGTGTCATAGGTCTGCCGGAGGCAACTGGAGATAGTGATCTTGAACCTTCTATAAGAGGCATTTTTAATACCATCCTGGGTAACCCTGTCACTGAACCGCTGTGCTTCAACCGTGTGCACCGTGCCTTAAGACCCCGTAATGCTAACTCAGACCAGCCCAGGGATGTTATCTGCCACTTGCATTACTTTTAAGATAAAAATGCTATCATGATGAAGATGCGGGGCTTGCCTAACATTGACTTTGATGGGGCAGTCATCACCATATATCCAGACCTCTCCAAGGATACTTTGGACCGTCGTAGAGCCCTAAAACTGCTGCTTGATCGCCTACGCTTCCCTGCCTGCCTGATTGCCACAAAAAATGGCAGCTCCCATACACTAAGATTTCCTGATGAACTCCCAACTTTCTCATCTCTCGCCCTTGGAGCTCCCAGGCTGGCAGGATCCAATCCCCAAATTCTCATGTCCAATGGATCCTCTTTGGAGAAAAACCCCCTCAAAGAAAAGACGTACTTCCCTCCCAGGCTCTGCACAAAAACATGGTTGAAATATATACTTTCTCATCCATGCTATTGTCATTAATGTGAACAATCTATCTCCTACAGGGTTTTTTCTACAGAGTCAGGGTTTGGCCGCAGTTTTTTCTACTCTTGTCTGACTATACATGGCCAAAGCTGACATACCATTAAGCTGACCAATGTTTAATTTTTTCCTTTTCTTTTGTTATTTGGTTCACGTTCCAGTTTGGTCTACATCTGTGCTACTCTGTAGGATACATACTGTTTATTGTGATCCCGGTTCTGCATATATAATTCTCATATTTCTAATTGGAACTAATTATTTACTTATAGTTATAAGTTATTCGTTTTTTACAGGCCGTGTGCTGTTGAGGCGCACTTCCCTCACTACCCCTTCCCTAGAGCGTAACCCCGTCCCCATCTCCTTCTGGGGTTGGCGAGTGTGAATGGCCTTAAAGTTGTCCTCTTCAATCCCTGTTCAGGGATTGGGATGGCCCCTCACTCTCTCTTTCCCCAATGGGACCACTGCAGCTTTCTGCGTGATATTCATCTGTTTCCCACAAGTTCTTTAATTCATGTATGTACTTTCTGTATATGCTTATCTTCTTCCTTATTTCTTCATCTCTCTCTCCAAATAACCTCTCCCTTTCTTTCCCCCCCACTCCCCCCTCCCTGCTGGCATGCATGGCAAGATAGGCTGAAGGTTCACATTTTATTTTAACAATGGCTACGTTAAAGATTATATCTTATAATGTCAGGGGTCTTAATGTCCCTGCTAAGTGACACCAAATATTTTGTGAACTAAAACAAGCCACATGTTCCATTGCCTTCCTTCAGGAAACGCACCTAACCCACACAACACCTGTTAAATTAACATCACCCAACTTTCCGCAGTGGTACTATAGCCTATCGGACACCAATAAAGCTAAAGGAGTAGCCAATGGCTTTTGCAGAAATGTATCCTTTAGGCTATCTGATATGCTAGCGGATGATCATGGTCGCTTTTTTTCCTTAGGGGATTCTTAGGTAACACTCAATGTACTCTTGCAAATATATATTGCCCAAACCATAATCAACCTGCTTTTCTCTCACAAATCCTTACTAAACTGTCACACTTCGCTAAGGGACTTATTATCCTAGCGGGAGACATAAACATGCCATTAGACCCAATTATTGATACGTCCAAAGGCCACTCTAATATCTCTTTCAAACGATTGAAATTTGTTAAAAAAAAGGCTTCTGGACCTTCAATTAATGGATGTATGGCGCCTTCTCCATCCCAAGGAGAAGGATTTTTCACATTTTTCCATAACACACCAATCCTACTCCAGAATAGACAATATATTCTTAGATCATTTCCACCTCCCCCTTTTACAATCTTCTCATATAGGCACCGTGTCTGTTTCAGACCATACACCTGTGTCAATGACGTTGACCATGTCTTCCCTACCACGGCATACTACCAACTGGAAACTTAATGACTCCCTTCTCTCTAATGAAGCTGAGGTTTCCATGTTACCCTCTCATTTATCGCAATACTTTAAGGAAAATAAGCCTTCTGACACCTCTCCCTCCATAGTTTGGGAAGCTCATAAGGCTACTATTAGAGGACGACTCATTGAGCTTGGTGCAAAGAAAAAAAGGGAACATGGTCAACAAATTAACCAGGTTTTACAACAGATAGCGGATCTTGACAACAGCACAAACTCTCTTTGCATATTGAGCACCTTCAATCCCTCACACTTAAATGAGAAGAATTAAAATCCCTCCTTAACTTAGACACCAAGAGAAAATTCCAACACCTGTCACAGAAAGTTTATGAATGGGGGAACAAACCAAGTAAATTATTAGCTAGATCACTAAAGACTAAACAGTCGCAATCATTTATTCCCAAAATCAAACTTTCAACAGGCGAGCTGGCACACGCAACTCCAGACATTGCTAGAGCCTTTAGAGAGTATTACGCGGACCTTTATAACGTTAAAAATGACTTATCATCTTTACCTCAAAAAGAGAGAAGAAACCGCATGCTTTCCTACTTGAAAGAAGCTAATCTTCCTAAATTGCCCATTTCTGTCCTTAAGGAAATGGAGGAGGACTTCTCGATTGAGGAATTTCAGGCAGCATTGAAGTCCTCCCCATCCGGTAAAGCTCCTGGACCTGACGGGTTCACTATTTTATATTACAAAACATTCAGTGACATTTTACTTCCTCGCCTCTCTGCGTATGCAAATTCTATCTCTCAATCCTCAGGACTATGCCCAAAATCACTTTCAACTCATATCACTGTCATTCCTAAACCTGATAAGGACCCCACCCTATGTAACAGTTTCAGGCCAATATCATTAATAAACGTTGACATTAAATTATTTGCCAAAGTAATGGCAAATCGCCTACTCCCCCTATTACCCAGCTGGATCTCAGCAGACCAATCAGGTTTCATACCCAATAGAGAAGCAAAAGACAATTCCCTTCGTGCAATCTCCCTAATCCAGTATGTTCAGAGATGCGCCCAACCCACCCTACTGCTTTGAACCAACGCAGAAAAAGCATTTGATAGGGTGGACTGGGAATATCTTAAGTTGACCTTACGACACTTTGGTCTGGGTCCTAAAATGTTTCATCGTATCTCATCCCTTTACCCTAATCCCTCGGCACAAATTAGAATTAATGGAACGTTAAGTGACCCCTTTGTCTTACATAATGGAACTAGGCAGGGCTGTCCCCTCTCCCCTCTTCTCTTTGCTATTACTTTGGAACCCTTCTTAGCTACAATTAGGAATAATGTTAAGATCAAAGGCATACAAATAGGTAACAGATCCCATAAATACGCAGCCTATGCTGATGTTGTACTATTTTTTATTCAACAGCCATGTATTTCGATTCCCAACTTGATGTCTGCATTTTCCACGTTTCACTCAATTTCTAACTTCAAAATAAACTTTTCCAAATCCGAAATTTTAAACATTAATATCCCCAAGTCCGAGGCTCTTTCTCTCAAACCCCTCTTTCCCTTCAAATGGGAACCAAAATGCATGAAATACCTAGGTATTTATCTCACTTCTAGTCTCCAATCCCTTTTTCGATACAACTACATCCTCTTGCTAAATAAGATTAGAGAAGACCTACGAAAGTGGTCTAGCCTATCACACACATGGTTGGGGAAAGTAAATATTATTAAAATGAATATATTACCTCGCATTCTCTTTATCTTTCAAATGCTCCCATTGGGAGTACCTGTGGGGTTTTTTACTATTTTACAAACCATGATTTCCAGATTTATTTGTAAGGACAGACATCCCAGAATATCCAGAGGGTTATTGTATCGCCCCAAATGCTCAGGTGGTCTGGCACTTCCTAATTTTAAAGCATATTATCAAGCGGCTGTACTGGCCAGACTGGCTGATTGGAAACATGCTCTTAACTTGAAATTGTGGGTACAAATTGAATATTTTTTAAGTGGCATAGATCTCTCAATAGCTCCTTGGATACCCCGTTCTTACAGGAACCTTGCTCAAACTACCTTGGTTCTTACCACATCCTCTTTAGATATATGGGACACCATACACAAAAAATTTTCATGGAATTATGATTCCCCCCTATTACCTCTCCTCAACATAAATATTTTCTACCAGGTTTACTTGACCCAGGCTTTAAATCATGGAGGTCGGAAGAACCTCTCTTACTACATCATATTCTGAATGGCAATATACTTAAACCATTACATGTGATTCTTGCTCCTAAACTTGCCACGTTTCTAGATAAATGGAGATACCACCAACTACAGCACTTCTTAAGCTCCCTTCCTAATCCGCTTAGGGGCATAAGTGATTTAAATGATATAGAAGTAATATTTTACCCAAAATACCCTTCTATACATAGTATTTTTCTCTTTTACAAAGCTCTTATTGCTCTCCAAAATCCCGACTTTCCAACTTTTATAGCTAAATGGGAAACTGATTTGGAGTCCTCCCTTACTGACAACCAAAAGGATAAGATGTTACAACTAGCCCAAACTTCATCCCTAGCCTCAAAAATGTCAGAGGTCAACTATAAATTGCTCACTAGGTGGCATTACACCCCAGCTAGATTACACCAAATGTTCCCCGCCAGCTCCCCATTGTGCTGGAGGAACTGTGGGAACAAAGCTACTCATGCGCACATATGGTGGTTTTGCCCACTTATTCGACCATATTGGGATGTCATTCGCGATTTGATCGTCCAGATCTCTGATGTCAATAAACCCAACGACCCATGGACTATCCTTTTCCATGCTACAAAAACTCCCATAAGTTTGTATAAGCGATCAATCATTCCTCATCTACTGAACACTGCCAAAGCCTTAATTCCCACTGTATGGGGCCAACCAACAATCCCCTCTATAAAAGTTTGGCTACAAATGGTTGACAGCGTACACCTTATGGAGAGTATTACCCACAATATTAGAGGTACCTCCAAGAAACATTCTCTAATCTGGGATTCTTGGATAAAATTTCTGTCCACCTCCTTATATAAGGACCTTATAACACAAACCCCTTAAATCTGTCAATTAAACTTAGCCATTTAATATATAACTTTCAATAATCCACCCTTCTTTTCGGTGTATCGACATGCATGCCAGCAAACCCCCCCCCCCTCCTTTTACCTTCTCTTCTTTTACCTATCCTTCTTTTCTTTTATCTCATCTATTCTCTTTCCTATCATCTCTTTTTTCCTACTTATTATATGTTGTTTTCTCTTATTCTTTATTCTCCCTAAACCAAGGCTTCATTTTTTTCTCAAATTAAGTTTGGATTAAAGTGTTCACACAGTAAGAATTCTCTTTCTAATTAAATAGCATAATAACTCTTTGTCTTATTCCAGTGACATTTAATGTACTGCTAGTTTATTTCTAAATTGGTGTAATATGTGAATACTGAAACCTATGTTATTATGATACTGAAAATATTTTCTATCTTGAGATATATGTATATCTATGTTATATTTTTCTTAAATAAAAATTTATTAAACAAAAAAAAAGATTGAGAAACACGAGGAGTAGGAAGTACATCCATTGTTGACTCCCGTAGGCGCATACAGTACCTGGTGCATTGGAAGGGGTACGGTCCGGAGGAACACTCTTGGGTCTCATCCTCGGACATACATGCCCCTGTCCTCCGTGATTTCCATAGACATTTTCCCCTCAAGCCTGGTGGTCCACCGAGGGGTTGTTGATGAGGGGGTACTGTCAGGGCTGGGCTCAGCTCTTCCTAATCTGAGCTGGCCGCTCAACTGTCAGCTAATTGCCAGCTCCTATCTCTCCACAGTTACTCACCTGTTGATGATATCCTGCTCATCAGTCCTGCCTACTTAAACCTTTCAGCCCAGAGGATCTCTGCCTTTGCCTTGGTCAACATCACAGAGACTCCTGCGTTCCTGTTAAAGACTTGCTTGGCTGACATCCCTTCTGGCTCCATATCCTGCTTGCTGTTCCAATACACTGATCCCTGACTTTCTGGCTTGGCTGACTATCCATTCCGATTACCAAACTTTGGCTATGTTTTGACTACGTTTGTTCTATTTACTTTTATTATTAAACAAGTGTGATTTAACTGTACTTCTGTCTTGGTCTGATTTATGGTTTCTGACAATAAGATGCTAAGAAGTCTCAATAAGATGATAATTTAACTAGTACAACTGCTTTCTGAAACATGGAAGAGACTGAAGAATTTTACTTACTTTTTGCTGTGCTCTACTATGCTTTCACATTACTATACAGTTCTTCCTTTGAACCTTAAAAGAGCTGATTGAAAGATTGACAATATAAGCCTTTAATGCTTCCTCCTATTTATAATTTACTTTTTTCATGCTGACAATATTTGAAAGGGGAAAAATACATAAATATTTGACAAAGAAGGTACACCCAGACTACTCCATTTGATGGAAGAGCTTGCCATTATTTATCAGTGTTTTGAACTGACACAAATCCCTTCTACTGAAATGATGCAAGGATTACCTTATCTACTGGTGTACTTAAAGGGTAAAGCATGATTACAACTCTTCCAAAAATGCAGGCTGTTTTACATATTGTATCCTAATATTTGATGCTTGAAAGAATTTGCATCTCAATCTTCAGGAAATCTGGATTGAAGTATGCAAGCATTCTGTGCACAAGGATCTCATCTCAATGAATGTGTGACTTTGCCATATTAAAATACATCACAATATGATGCATTAAAAATTGAACCACAAGAAGAAACTGTGCTGTGAAATATATTATTTAAACAATTTAATAGTAAACGTAAACCTTTTAAAACTTTTGTTAGATATTCTGTAGAAGAATTGAGCTAATCCATTGGGCTGTACCATTTGGATTTTTTCTCACTGAAAATGTCCAGAGGCTTAATTGCTTTCTATGATCTTTTCTTCAGGCTTAGGAAAGTCCAAAGAAAGACATCTGTCTCAGGATGAGATAGTCTACGTCTAAAGCCATGTACATACATTATCAGTATAATATGATTGCATATTGGCGGTTTTATGGGCCTGCATAAGCAGGGAGCCCACAATTGCCTCTAAAAGACAAAAAAGAATGCCGGGCCAGATAAGCTGGAACCCACCTAACTAACCAGACTTTAAAGGCTCAGCGTGGGAGACAACAATGAAAGATATATATTTTATTGTACAAAATGTATAAAAACAAAGGTATACAAGCCCAAAATAGATCCATCAATAAATGTATACACAATCTCTACTAATAATGAGTGATGCTATGCTTTGATACCTACAATTATGGTCTTCCAGTACCTTAGTAGAGACTGTGTATACATTTATTAATAGATCTATTTTAATGTATGCCTTTATTTTTTACATTTTGCACAATAAAATCTATATTTTTACCTAAATGTTGTCTCCCATGCTGAGCCTTTAAAGTCCAGTTAGTTAGACAGGTTCCGGCTTATCTGGCCCCACATTCTTTTTGTATTGCACATTGCAGATGTGGCTCTAGTCAAAATTTATTTTTTGTCTCTGGAAGAGTCTGTGCTGTTTTGGGAATAGACAATTTGGGCTTTCAAATGGCCCATTGCCAATTAAATTAAATTGAATTAATAATGGTTTTGGGCTAATTGTATTTTTTTTCTGTTTTAAAGTTTTTGTAAAAATGTATTTATATGCTCTGTACACTTGTTGTTTTACATATAAGCATTTGACACATGGTGCATTTATGACATAGGTTTCACCTGGATTTTCCAGGATAGAGGGCACATAATATCTTTTGTCTTTGATTGGGATTGCAGACAATGACCCAGATGTACTAAAAGAGTAGAGCATGTTCACTTTGAAAATGAGCTGAAACAAAGCTTAAAGAGGGAGCCCACCTAAAAAAAATTATTAAAAGCCAGCAGCTACACATACTGCAGCTGCTAACTTTTAATAAATGGACACTTACCTGTCCTGGAGTCTAGCGATGTCGGCAGCCGAAGCCGATCAATCGCTTGGCTCTCGGCTGCTGCCACCACCATTCTCTGTGAGGGAATCAGGAAGTGAAGCGTTGTGTCGTCACTTCCCGGGTTCCCTACTGCACATACGCAAGTTGCGCTGCGTATCCTAAGTGGTCCCCGATATCTCCTGGGACCTGTGTGTTTCCCAGGAGATAGCGGGGGGGTGTGGGAAGGGGCGTGACTCCTGCGGGAGTCTATTTCAGGAAGTGGGTGCAAATACCTGTAGTAGACAGGTATCTGCACCCCCCTCCCTCCTAAAAGGTGCCAATTGTGGCACCGGAGATGGGAGGAATCAAATGAGCGGAAGTTCCATTCTTGGGTGGAACTCTGCTTTAAATTCACTTTTCCAAGTATATTCAAGCACACAAGAAAAAAAACAAGCACAAACTCACCTCATTCATTAGGTTAGGAAAAGTTCACTTTGTAAGAGAAAATTAATTTAGATTAGTGAATGAAGAGAAATTGTTCTGAATTAATTCACCCAGCAATGATCAAATTTCTTCAAAAGGGTGCTTGCTGTTGCATCTTTGTTTTCCATATTTTACAATTACAAGCTTGGAGAGGCAAGGTAACTAAAGAGGCAGAACCACAGCAGCCATTTTTTTATAACTAACTCAGATGAGTCATAATAGGGATGAGCCAAATGTACATGGGTTTGGTTCAAGGTGGGTTTGCAGAATATGACTAAAGTTTGGGTGCCAAATGCAAGCACTTTGAAGTCAATGGAAGCCAAATTAAATAAAAAAATAAAATAAAATAGCCATTTCCTAGGCTAATTTTGCAGGGTGCAGAAAGCTTTAACATGAAAAATGCAAAGAACCTTTAAATAAAATTCCTGGGGAATGCTTTTACCTGCCCAGGAAGTGGTTCATCTGGCCAACACTGACACTTACAATGAAAAAAAATGCTGCTTATATTGCCAGTAAATAAGTGGTTCAGCTTCTTACATCTGTTTGTAAACAAAGCAGATGGGGATTCTTCTATACTGAACCCTTAACCTAGATGAGGTATAGATACTAATGCCGCGTACACACGAGCGGACTTTACGGCAGACTTTGCTCGGCGGACTTTTCGCCGGACTTTGTCGGCTCCTTGCGCCGGACTTAAAAAGGGACGGACTTGGACACACACGATCACTGCAAAAGTCCGCTGGTTTGGAACGCGGTGACGCACAGCACGTACAACGGGACTATACAAAGGAAGTTCAAGCCCCACTACGGCACCCTTTGGGCTCCTTCTGCTAATCTCGTGTTTTTCTCGTGTTAGTAGAAGTTTGGTTAGAGACGATTCGCGCTTTTCACACTTCAGCTTACTTCAATCGTTTTCTGTGGTTCAGTTTGTGCTTGTGAGGTTTGTATCTGCTTTTCAGTGCGTGTTGGTCAGTTCGTAACCTGCCTTGCGGGCCAGTCTGGTCCGCTCGTTCCTGATTTTCAGGTCGTTCTTCATAGGCCTTGCTGTTCTTCAGTGCGTTTGTTATAAGTTTGTTTGACCAGCCGACCGTTTTGAAGCCATGTCGCGTGGACGTACTCGTTCTCGAGTTCGTGCTGCATGGGGACTTGGTGTTGGGGTTAATACTTTGACCCGAGTCCAGTCCATGAACAGGGCGAGGAGGAGTTCATGGATGAAGAATTGGTTGCGCCAGCGTGACCAATTCTCGCATATGCCTTTGCTCCGTGAGCTCCGTGAGAATAATCCTGAGGATTTCAGGAATTATCTCCGGATGACGGACCCTGTTTTTGAGCGTCTGCTGGCTATGCTGACCCCCTATGTCAGCAGGCAGGATACCTGCATGAGGCAAGCCATCAGTGCAGAGCAGAGGCTAGTTGCCACGTTATGTTACTTGGCAACTGGGAGAAGTCTTCAGGACTTGAGGTTCTCGACAGGCATCCCCCCCCAGGCTCTGGGGATAATAATCCCAGAGACTTGTTCTGCCATCATTCAGGTCCTGCAGAAGGACTATATAAAGGTAAGTTTTATCCTTTAACATTACATGATATGTATTAAATGTTTGCTAATGTATAGTCTAAATGTCCTCCTTACCTAATTACCATGCTTGGAATATGCTGTGAATGTCCCCTTTATCTTCATGCATGCCTGTTTTTGGACATTAATCATTTTTTGCCCTACATGCATATTTACATTCAATAACCTCCCCACCATGCAATCCTGGGTCCATTTATATCTCTAGCATATAGTCCCTTGAACAATGTATATTGTCAGCTCCATTGTACTGTTTGACCCTCCCCCACCCCTCAAATGTTTTAAAATGTCAGGTGTGTTTTTCACCCTAATTAGAACCCCTCCCCCACCCCTCAAATGTTTTAAAATGTCAGGAGTGTTTCTTAACCTAATTAGAACCCCTCCCCAACCCCTCAAATGTTTTAAAATGTCAGGTGTGTTTCTTAACCTAATTAGAACCCCTCCCCCCACATTAAAATTAATCAATGGGCCATCAGAGGGGGTGATTAATCTTATAAGTGGGCCTTATGTTTTTTCTAATTTAAATTCCAAACACACATATTAATAATGTTTGACTGCTGTTATTCAGTAATGTTTTTGTGTAATCTGATATCCAAGTTATGTTTTAAATTCCTTATATTAATTTTTTTTGTTTTTTCACTCCACAGTTTCCTTCCAGTACACAGGAATGGCAGACTGTGGCCTCCCAGTTTGCTGACCGTTGGGACTTTCCCAACTGTGTTGGGGCGATTGACGGGAAGCATGTCCGCATTGTGCCACCACCGCATTTGGGGTCTTATTTCTATAACTACAAGGGGTTCCATAGTGTAGTTTTGATGGCGGTGGTCTCGGCACAATTGGACTTTGTGTTTGTGGATGTGGGGAAGAACGGCTGGATGTCTGACGGAGGAGTGTTTGCACAGACCGAGCTGTGCCAGCGTCTCCAGACTGGTGGCCTGGGATTGCCACCTGATGACCAGACTGTGGATGGACTCCCCTCAGTTTTTATCGCTGATGAAGCGTTTGCTCTCGGTGAGCACTTGATGAGGCCGTTCCCCCAAAGAACACTCACCCCTGAGAGGAGGGTATTTAATTACCGGCTGGCCAGAGCAAGAAGAGTTGTGGAGAATGCCCTTGGTATTCTGGCCAGCCGGTTCCGTTTGTTCCTTTCAGCCATAAATCTGACGGCCTATAAAATTAATCACGTCATACTTGCTTGCTGCATACTACATAACTTTTTACGTAGACATTCTTCTACATATCTAACCTCTGTTGGGTCTGAGGCCGGACTTGTACAAGATCCAACAATGACAGGCCTGGAAATTGGCCATATTGGCTTGGCCCCCCGAACCGCACGTCAAGTGCGTGAGCGATATGTGAATTATTTTAATGGTCAGGGGGCCATTGCTATTCAAGAAGAGCTTTAATTTTACAAAATTTTTTAAAAAAATCTTGGTTTTATTCTTGTTTGCATTCAATTTGGTCTGTCTCCTAGTGCACTTGTAGTAGTGGCAACTGCATTTACCTTTAGTTAATAAGGCCCTTTGTCACTGTAACCACACACAAATTTACTAAACATATTATTGAGAAATAATCAGCCACACACATTGTAGTAGTAAAAACATTTTACTGTGTGCACATTGAAAGGTGCATTTTTTGAAACTTTTTTTTTTTTTTTTTTTTTTGGTTATTTTTTTTATTTTTTATTTTTTAACAAAAATAATTTATTTTTTAGAAAACTTTATTAAAGGCATATTTAAACAAAAATACACCTTGTTTAAAATCTTAAAATTCACAACAGTGTTTTGAAAAACATAAAAAAAATCAAAGAACTTACAAAGTTCAACATTTGAAGAACGGTGCTGGTGATGTCACCCTTGTAAATAGAAAATTTTGAATATGCTCAAAATTGAGCATTACAAAAGGGTCAAGTCAACATGTGCTATCTCCCATCATGGGTGAGCAATGTACGTGTTTTGTGTGTGCAATCCCTTTGTTCCTCTCACCACTCAATCATTTTGAGGATGAAGGGGTTGCAAACACAAAACAAGTACATTGATATCCCATGATGGAAGATAGCACATGATGACACACCGTGTGCATCATAAAAATTTCTTGGTAATGAAAAAACTTGTAACCAAAATTTCAAGAAGAAAGAAACTTCACAAGGAAATGAAGAACATGATTGATGTTTTTAGGCAAAACGTTATTATATTCTGCCCAAAACATCAATCATGTTCTTCATTTCCTGTTGCATGGAGTCCAAGCGAAGTTGCATGCTGTGAATTTGATCACGCATTTTATCAATTTGGCCATTCCACAGCATTATCTGGCCAATCAGTCTTTGGGCACTGTCTGTGGTGAATGGCTCTGCCGCTTGGCCTTCCACAACCAGAAGCTCACCTAAAATGTGTGAAAAAAACAAGGGTTAAAATACGCACGCCTAAATACATTACCTTATGCTGGGGTGTCAGTCACTCACTTAGTGGGGTTGAAAGGTCGCACACTTCCTCCACCTCTCCTTCCTCCAGCTCGCGGGTGGGCGTGGTCTTGGGCTGGGGCTTGGGCTATCCTTAGCCTCAGGCTGGTGACTTGGGGGGTCCTGGGATCCTTGGACTGTTGTCTGAGTCTTTTCTCCCCTATGATAAGTCAACAAAAGGTATAGTTAAAACACAGTGTTATTTTATATTTTTAAAAATAATCTGAAATGTTGGTTAGGAGTTATGGACAATTGCCTTTTTTTGTCCTCAAAAAATTAGAAGACAGGATGAGCATTCCCTCTGAACAAAAATTCTAAACAATACACATTTTCATGCAAGTTTCACAGATGCAGATACCTCAATGATCTCCTATGTGTATTACCCCTCTAAAATTTCTTTATGGTCACATAATACACTAGTGCTCTTGAGTCCAGATGTGGAAGCAGCTGCTGTGTCCTGTCCTTACATTACACTGAATAATTTTTGAAGAAGCATTATATTTTCCAACACATCTACACCACATCCACAAATTATTGGAATACGAAAAATTAGCAAGACATAAATGTATATGTCCAACCCTGTACCATCGTATCTGGCGAAAAAAACCCATCATTTTCTTTAGTATCATATGTCATATCATATATCATAACGGTCTTTACGAACGATGCTGTATAAACGAAAAAAATATGGATGAGCATGCAAGTTAAGTATCTCAATAGGAAAACACAACAAGTACTTACTTTTTTTAAGCAGCTTCATTCTCTCAGCTTTATTCGCAAATATTGTTCTGGCTCCCGACTTTTGATGTCAGACCACCGCTTCCTCAATTGTTCTTTAGACCGTTTTGTGCCAAATTTAGCTTCTAGAGCGGTGACAACTGAGGACATTATTTTGTTCTTACGCATATTCGGTCATATGTACGGTCCTTTTTTGCCATCGTAGTCCTCCCTTCTCAATATGGACACCATCTCCACCATCTCTTCAAAAGCCATGTTGGTGGCCTTATATCTCCTCCGGGATATGGATGGTTGTGGCTCCGGGCTTTCCTCCGCGCTACTTCCACTGATTCTCTCCGCCATCTTTCTCTATCTACTCCCACTGCGCAACGAAGAGTGAAGGGGCGGGGACGTACTAAAGAACGTCAGGGTCGGGCGATGCAGGCGGAGCATGACACATGCGCAGTGTATATAAAGCTATTACGATGGCCTACGTATGTCCGTGCGGAAGTAGCGAGCGTCAGAAACGAAGGTAAGATTAAACGTGGGGGTGTGTGTGTGTATATGTGTCCCCTAGATTCTTCCCAAAATAATCCTGGGAGTTCTGACTGACATTACAGTTTTGATCTTGTGTCTTGTCTTTCAGCAACAATGAATCCCTTTAAAGAGGCAGATTTTTTGTCGCGATTTATTGACCTACATCAGGAAAAGAAAAACCTCTGGGAGGTCAAACACCCACTATATTACAATAGAGATGTAAGGAAGGCAACACTGGGCACACTTTTAGAATTTGTCCCCCAGGCAGGCCTCAAGTTTGTGGACAAGAAAATTGGTATCTTGCGAAACATGTACAAGCGGGAACACAATAAAATCCAGGAGTCGCTCAGATCCGGTGCAGCAGCCGACCAAGTTTATGTACCCAAGTTGTGGTACTACCACAAAATGCGATTCCTGGATGACCAGACAGAAGCCAGGCAATCACCCTTCCCCCCACCCTTCCCCCCATGCTTCCCTCCAGCCTTCCCCCCACTCTTCCCTCCAGCCTTCCATCCACCTCCACCCCAGGTGAGGAGTCCCATGAAGAACTGGGCCTTTTCATCCCTGATGAAGTGGATGCGCCCAGCTTCAGCCAGGTATCCTTTTTTGTGGAATTTGTGATTGTGTAAATGTTATTAATGATGTTAACGTGTTACATTTTTAAGTGCTTAATAAAAAATGACTTAATCACAAATATTAATATGTAGACATATCACTAGACAGTAGTGGCCAAAAATATACTTCTGCAAAGCTCAAATACATATGCATGTGTATATGTACTGATGGTGTCAGTAGGGCAGTGGACAGTGTAATTTTGTTTATTTTCTTTGCCAAAAATAATTTTCTTTTATAACATTTTTTTGGGGGATGAAATATCAGTGATCTAAACATGGGGGAATATGCACCACACAAGGCGATTAGGGTGTGCCGAGGCACACCTGGCACACCCTGTGGGCATGCCTATGTACTTCAGATATTGTTGATCACCTGAAATAATGGTGGTGTCAAATAGATAGCCTTTACTATTTGTGGACAATTATATTTGCAAATCATGAGCTGAAAATTGTGTGTGATTGCGTAACACAAAATTACAACTATGTACCTTTTTTGACACAGGATGACCTCAGCCAGGAGGAGGCCTTGACCAGTGGGAGAGAGGAGGAGGCCTTTCCCAGTGGGAGAGAGGAGGAGGCTGTGGCTGGGCCGAGTAGAAGCCACACGGAGTGTCAGGTGCTGCATTCTCACCAAAAGGCCCAGGAGAATGACCCAAACTGAGGAGGAATCCCTAGCCCTCATACGTGAAGCAAGCGAAATCCTGAGTACACCACCCAATGCAGAGGAGGCGTATGGGACATATATGGCCACCAGATTGCTGGAATTGGAAAAGGGGCAATGCCTCCTCTGTGAGGGTTTGATTTTTCAGGCCTATCAGAAGGGCTTGAGAGGGGAGCTTATTGCTACCACGTATCTGGCAGATGAAGCCACTCCTCCTCCTCCTCTTCCTCCTCCTCCTCCTCCTCCTGCCCCAAGTACACCACCAGAGGCCCAGCCTCCGAGGAAGGCTGCAGAGAAGTGTAGAGGGAAGGCTGCAGAGAAGCATGCAGGGAAGGCTCCACGGAAGAGTCGAAAGTGATTGCCTGGCTTCTGTCTGGTCTGACTGTGCTCCCTGTGCTCCCTAGTCACAAGATATCAATTTTCTTTTGATTCCAAAATGACATTTTGTTTGGGAGTAGGCAGGTACAGGTCAAAAAGAATATGGGGTTGATTTAATAGAAGCAAATCGACTGTGCACTTTGCAGAGGGCAGTTGCCCTCTGCAAGTGCAATTGCTCCAGAGCTTAGAAAATGAGGTAAGGCTTGCAAAGATTACCCAATCCTGTGAAAGGAAAATTCAAAAAACAGCATTTTTGCTTGCACATGATTGGATGATGGAAGTCAGCAGAGCTTCTTCTCATTTACTAAGCTCTGGAGCAACTGCTCTTGCAGAGGGCAACTGCCCTCTGCAAAGTGCACAGTCGATTTGCTTCTATTAAATCAACCCCATATTCTTTTTGACCTGTAACTTTTTCCCTTTAGTAAATCAACCCTTATGTGTGTTTTTGCCAAAAGGCTAAATCATTTCTAAAATCAAGTGAAAAGTAATAGTGAAAAGTTCACTTTAGAAATTGCACAGCAAGTGCACTTGTTGGAAGTGCAGTCGCTGTAAATCTGAGGGGAAGAGCTGAAATGAGGGGAAGCTCTGCTGATTTTATCATAGAATCATGTGCAAGAAAAAGGTTTTTTTTTGGGGGGGTTCCTTGCATGTGCCCCTCGGATCCACATCGTAGGCACTTCAAAATGCTCTTCCAAGTAGAATTTGCACTTGTAGTGAAAAATGAATTTGCCTTTGGAAAATAAACCCCCCTATGTCTAATTAACAAGGGACACCAACCTCATTAAGGTTCCATAAAACAACACAAAATATTAAGGTTATTGTGGTAACTTGAAAATACAAAAATAAAATAAACCAAAAAAAAGTTTGTATAATTTAGCACACATTGTAAAATAGATAAGTGTTGAAATCAATAAAAAAACAAAAAAGATGAGTCCAAAATCGAATTTAATACTTTATTTATAGAGATCTGGCTTTTTAAAAATATCATATTAGTCATGGCATGAGGATAAACCATGAAGAAAGTAGTTTGTGACAACTCTGTGTGAATTTAAAACAGAAAAACAACTTAATTCCTCTCGCATTATAAATAAAAAAAAAAGCCCTGTATTAAAAGATCACAGAAGAGGAATGTGCTAGCTTCAATACGAAGGCTAGTTTTACCATACCGAGCGCTTCCGTCTTGTAATTGCTTCAGAGCATGCATCAGTTTGAGTTCGTCGGACTAGCACACAGGGGACCGGTTTGTCCACTAGAAAGAAGAGTCCGTCGGATAGATTTAAAACATGTTTCAAATCTAAGTCCGTCCAACTTTTGAGCAAACAAAGTCCGCTGGAGCCCACACACAATCGAATTGTCCGACGAAATCTAGTACGCCGGACCAAGTCTGCCGTAAAGTCTGCTCATGTGTACGCGGCAAAAGGGGGACCCCACACAATAAACAAAAAAAACATTAAAAAATGGGGTCCTCCCTATGTACCACACTAGATCCAAAGGGTCTGGCATGAATTATAACAAGAAAAAAAAACATGAGGCCCCTCCTAAAAATCCATACCAGAACCTTATACTGTATGATGCATGTAGCCTGGGAGGCATGGAAAAGGGGGGGCTGGAGATCATGTGCCCCACTTGGCAAAGTGCCTTGTTCTCATATTAATGAGGACAAGGGCCTCTTCCCCACAACCCACTGGGGTCTGGAGATCAGGGCTTATCAGAATCTGGAAGCCCCTCTTTAACAACAAGGAGTCTCCAGATACCACCCCCACCTATGTGAACGAGTAAGGGGTACAAAAAAGTAAACAGTAGAAAAAGATGCTTATACTGTTTTTGACAGGTCCTTTATTACAAAAAGTCCCATGTGGTCAAATTTGATCAGTGATGTCATGATATCCCTACTGTTTTGTTTACATGGCCTGGGATTCCCAACATATAAATGAATGGGGCTGGGAAGTGACACTGGTTGCTAAGGACATGGTGGGTGCCTGCACCTGCCACTTCCTTAGCGACCATTGACTGAAAGGAAGCTATGATATATCTTAGCAGTAGAAATAATGTTACTATACATGACATTTGGCTCCTTCCGAATGAGCAAAAAATCTTTGGACAAACACCCGAAGAGTCAAAGTTTGTCCCAAATGTGTTTGGACAAAACCTTGAGTTCCCTCCTAGTCAGCATGGTTGTCATTTCAGGGGTAGGAGGATGCTGTGCATGAAAATATAGGAGTAATTTAGGATAATTTTATGAAGCACATAATTGAGTTCCTAAGATGCAGCCTGCTTTCCTGAATCCGTTATTTTGTCTGTCCTCCTGCAATTCATCTGAAATCCCATTTTCTCAACTATAAGGAAACATTATTCTTAATAATAAGTTCATGTTGCCTGAAAATATGTGGTTTTGAATTTATTCTCATGCTGCAAGCAAGGCAAGTCATACAAAGCTTTCATCACATTAGACTCTTTATTGCAGCTTTTTTTGTATAGTCACTTCAAGTAATTTTGCCTTAAATTCCATCATTGCTAAATATTTCAAATTATTTCTGCAATAGCTTGATATATGCACTCAACAAATACATCCCATTTATATCATTACCATTCTGTATGTTTTGTCAGTGCATTACCTAACATGAGGTGCATTTATTAACAGAACCAGTGCAATTTTTCTCTAATTCAAAAGAGTTTGAATGATGGGAACAGAAATGGCTGTTCAACCAACAGAGTGTACATTCCTAAAATTTCTATTTCTATTTTCTATTAATTTATTTCAGAGAAAATACAAAAACAATATTAAAGTAAATATGTTATGCTATTTATCTGTACAGGAACAAAGGACCTCTACCCATGCCACATCCGAATAAAATCTATAGAAAGGAATTTTGTGCAAGATCTAAGTCTTGGCAATGGTGGACTTTACTGGTAGGGATGAGCCAAACACCCCCCTGTTCGGTTCGCACCAGAACATGCGAACAGGAAAAAAGTTTGCCCGAACACGCAAACACCGTTAAAGTCTATGGGACACGAACACAAATAATCAAAAGTGCTAATTTTAAAGGCTTATATGCAAGTTATTGTCATAAAAAGTGTTTGGGCCCCAGGGGACATGGATCAATGCAAAAAAAAGTTTTAAAAACGGCCGTTTTTTCAGGAGCAGTGATTTTAATAATGCTTAAAGTCAAACAATAAAAGTGTAATATCCCTTTAAATTTCGTACCTGGGGTTTTCGAAGAAAAAAAAAACATTTAAAACTACCCGCGGCTATTGCATTGCCAACAATACACATAGAAGTTAATTGATAAAAACGGCATGGGAATTCCCCACAAGGAAACCCCGAACCAAAATTAAAAAAAAAAAATGACGTGGGAGTCCCCCTAAATTCCACACCAGGCCCTTCAGGTCTGGTATGGATATTAAGGGGAACCCCAGCCAAAATTTTAAAAAAAAATGATGTGGGGTTCCCCCTAAATTCCCCCCTCTGACGCACGGTGACTTGACGGGACTTCCCTGTGACGTCACGGGGAATGCCACAGGGAAGTCCCGTCATGTCCCGTGCGTCAGAGGGGGCGGGGTCACTGGGTGGCCCCGCCCCCCATTATTTAAGAACCGTCAGATGAGGAGACGCCGTCACACAGCGGGAGCCTCCCTCCATGCCAGCATGGATGCGGAGCGGCCCAGAGAAGAAAATGAAGAAGAGAAGAAGAGAAGAAGGAAGAAGAGAAGAGGATGAAGAAGAAGATGAAGAGAAGAGCGGGAGCCTCCCCCCATGCCATGGGTGCGGAGCGGCCCGAGGAGAAGAAGATAGAAGACGCCGCGGAGGAGATGCTGGACGAGAACGCCGGAGGAAGAACCAGAAGAAGATGAAGGAAGATAGAAGAAAGAAGAGGCATTTAAATTGTCAAAAACTGTCTCTTGTTATTTTTAATATTTTTGACAGTTTTTTAGTGAAATGGTAGGGGTAAGTACCCCCTTACCATTTCACACAGGGAGGGGGCCGGGATCTGGGGGTCCCCTTGTTAAAGGGGGCTTCCAGATTCCGATAAGCCCCCTGCCCGCAGACCCCCACAACCACCGGCCAGGGTTGTGGGGATGAGGCCCTTGTCCTCATCAACATGGGGACAAGGTGTTTTGGGGGGCTACCCCAAAGCACCCTCCCAATGTTGAGGGCATGTGGCCTGGTACGGTTCAGGAGGGGGGGCCACACTCTCGTCCCCCCCTCTTTTCCTGCGGCCTGCCAGGTTGCGTGCTCGGATAAGGGTCTGGTATGGAATTTAGGGGGAACCCCATGTCATTTTTTTTTTAAATTTTGGCCGGGGTTCCCCTTAATATCCATACCAGACCTGAAGGGCCTGGTATGGAATTTAGGGGGACTCCCACATCATTTTTTTTTTTTTAATTTTGGTTCGGGGTTTCCCTGTGGGGAATTCCCATGCCGTTTTTATCAATGAACTTCTATGTGTATTGTCGGCAATGCAATAGCCGCGGGTAGTTTTAAACGGGTTTTTTTCCTTCGAAATATCATTTTGCTGTCAGACTGTTCTAAACATGGGAAACATGCGCCCCTTTACAGGCATACTATAGACACCCCCCAGCTACGAAATTTAAAGGGATATTACACTTTTATTGTTTGACTTTAAGCATTATTAAAATCACTGCTCCTGAAAAAACGTCCGTTTTTAAAACTTTTTTTTGCATTGATCCATGTCCCCTGGGGCAGGACCCAGGTCCCCAAACACTTTTTATGACAATAACTTGCATATAAGCCTGTAAAATTAGCACTTTTGATTTCTCCCATAGACTTTTAAAGGGTGTTCTGCGGCATTCGAATTTGCCACGAACACCCCAAATTGTTCGCTGTTCGGCGAACTTGCGAACAGCCAATGTTCGAGTCGAACATGAGTTTGACTCGAACTCGAAGCTCATCCCTATTTACTGGTACTAAACATGAGACCATAAAAACATTGTTGAAAATAAAACATCCGTTTTATTACAAAATGTAAAACATGCTAATATACATAAAAGCAAAAAAAGGGTAATGACAATCACTAAAAACATGATATATGACATGACATTTTGGCTCCGGTATATACCTTTTAGACCATAGATACAACTGTAATCAAGAGAAAGGAATATTCTATATATCGGGCCACCTCAGCTGGTCAACGTGTTTCGCCAAGATGCATAGCTTCTTCAGGACCACTGATAAAAGATGTCATATTCTGCCAAATATAACAAAAGTTTTTTTACATCTTTGATATCTATATATATATATATATATATATATATATATATATATCCTTTAACACTACATCATCTATCACTGATATACTTATATATACAGTGATAATACACTAACATGGTTACATTGATTTTACCCCCTAATATCAAGGGCATGCATAATAGCAAATACCCCAGAACTCACAGCATGTAAGGCAGATCCAAACACAGGCCATGAAGGTCTGGGATCGGACATAGGGAAACTGGATTGCAAATGGGATTTGTGCTGGTATATTGTGTGGTAATAGCCCAATAGGACTGATACCTTAAAAGAAAGAAAACAGATGGCCAAACAGATGGCCAAAATTGGCAAATAAATAGGCCCAAGGAGTATAGCTCAATATTATGATGGTGTTCCTAAATATGTACCTGGTGAGTCAATGATGCATCCAAACCAGGATTACACCTAGGCTGATCAGGTACAATTGATATAAGATAATATCACAGAATGCGGGCATAGATGGTATAATTCTGTAAAGTATAAATAAACAGTATTTCTATATACTGGACACACATTAATAGCAAGTAAGGGGCTAGATATATTATCTAAAAGGGGGGGGCATAACAAATATTGCATACCTGCAAGAGGATATATCCATGATATACAGCCATGCTAATACCCAAAGGAGAGGTAGAGCAGGTAAAAAAAATTGAATATGGCTGGACAAATCCCTGGATGGAGGACCAGAAAGGTATAACATGAAGCAATCAACATATCAGCAATAAATTATATATATGTCCACACCGGGACTAAACAGAAAATTTCCCCCCAGTATTTGGATCCAAAGTCCAGACTGGTGAGACAAAAATAAGCCATCAAATCAGATGGCCAATCAGAAAAAGAAGCTGCCAAATAAAAGAAGAAAGGAATGTATATGCAAATACTGTACCTATGCACCACACAAGCAGCCTGTACATTAATAGAAGTGTAGTCAATAGAGACAGTAGCTCTTACCTCCGCAGACCCTGTCCTCAGAGCTGCCCATCCACGCTAAACGGAGGGATGACAGCGGTTGAAGGGATCCTTTTATTCCCCGAAAATGAAGCGAGTCCCCTGGTGAAAACCGGAAGTGACGTTGCCGCATTGCATGCATTCCACCCACTGCGAATGCGCAAAATGGCACAGAGCATGACGGTGACCAAGCCTCGCTTTGGGTTCTAACCAAATAAGAGACCCTGCCTTCCAGGAAGAGATGGGAAAAGGTGAAGCCAATCTAGTGAAGGATGGAACAATAGCTAATCCACATATTTATCTGTGTCTACTCCGAAAAGGTATTATTCATTTTTTTAGTTTCACATATACATTAGAGGTTGCCAAATCATATGGTATAAGGGAACTCAAGTGTGGCCCTTGACATCACCAAATGGTCACCCATACATTTTGGTTCATGTATTTCTTAAGAGGACTGTCAAAGACTGCAGGCATAATACAGGAAGTGATGGTCAGAGACGATGGACATTCTATGAGTATGGGTACAAGCTGAAGACATACTGTACTTTATGTACAACACAGGTTTCCCACATCTGCATGTTGTTCCCTGTTGTTTTTCTAATTCTCATGATTCTGCCAATAGTACAAACCTCCTGTAGAAGGCTGATAATGCTGACAGTGCTGCGCTGAAATGCTAAGCAGATTTGTCATGCTTAACACAGGAAATTTCTGCAGCTTGACTATAGGACAATGTGCTTATAGTTACATATTGTATGTCCGAACATTGCGCTCTGCTTATCTCCCTGACTTTTGCCTAACTGCCACTGAACTCCTGGAAAGTGATAGTGCGGGGTTGATTTACTAAAGACAAATAGACTGTGCGCTTGGCAAAGTGCAGTAGCACTCTGCAAGAGCAGTTGTTTCAGAGTTTTGTAAATGAGCACGTTCATCATCCAAGCATGTGCAAGCAAAAATGCTGTTTTTTTTTTATTTCCTGGCATGTGTTTGGGTATTCTTTGCAAAGTGAAGCTTTACCTCATTTACTAAGCTCTGGAGCAGCTGCACCTGCAGAGGGCACAGTCTATTTGCCTTTGGTAAATCAATAATTGAGTGTCAAGCAGTGTCACCCCCCCCCCTTTTACATGCCGCAGCTGCCTACACTTGGTGCCCATAGATGGACATCTTTACCGAAGATTCAGAAGTGATTCTGAATCTGTGAATGTACTGCTGGCAGGTACAATAGTTACTTACAAGTCAATTTTACCTCAAATGAAGAAGAATGTTTGAACCTCTATTGGATAGCTCAGTCTGAGATTTTATTCAGGCAAAGGTATCTGCAAAGCAAACAGAATCTGCTAAGTTGACTCTTTATCTTTTTTAGAGGGCTTTGTGATGTAGAAGATTTTACCCCCTTTCTGACCAGAGCACTTTTTCCGATTCGGCACTGCATCGCTTTAACTGACAATTGTGTGACATGCGACGTTGCACCCAAACAAAATTGACGTCCTTTTTTTCCCACAAATAGGGCTTTCATTTGGTGGTATTTGATCACCTCTGCGTTTTTATTTTTTGCGCTATAAACAAAAAAAGCGACAATTTTGAAAAAAAAATACATTATTTTTTACTTTTAGCTATAATAAATATCCCCCAAAAATATATAAAAAACAATTTTTTTCCTCAGCTTAGGCCAATATGTATTCTTCTACGTATTTTTGGTAAAAAAAATCGCAATAAGGATATTTTGATTGCTTTGCGCAAAATTTATAGCGTCTACAAAATAGGGGATAGCTTTATGGCATTTTTATTTATTTATTTATTTATTAGTAATGGCGGTGATCTACGATTTTTATCAGGACTGCGACATTATGGCGGACACTTTTGACACTATTTTGGGACCATTGTCATTTATACAGCAATCAGGGCTATAAAAATGCACTGATTACTGTGTAAATGACACTGGCAGTGAAGGGGTTAAGCCCTAGGGGGCGATGAAGGGTTTAAGTGTGTTCTAGGGAGTGATTCTAACTGTGGAGAGGATGGGCTTCAAGCCACATGACAGCAATCACCGCTCCCGATGACAGAGAGCAGTGATCTCTGTCATGACACAAGCCAGAACAGGGAAATGCCTTGTTTACATAGGCACTTCCCCATTCTGAGGCTCTGTGACACGATCGCCGGGAGACCAGCAGACATCGAGTCCGCTGGTCCCAGGTGCACAGTCACACTGTATGCAGCGCGTGCACGCGCCTGCTATCCCCGGCTCTTAATGGGGACGTACAGGTACGCCCATTTGCCCACCGCTGCCATTGTGCCGACGTATATCGGCGTGCAGCGGTCAGCAAGTGGTTAAACTTTGTTGTCTTGTGCCTTGTTGCCCATGTTCCCTTGTCAGTCTGTCACTATCTGTGAAATCTTAGGTCCAGTCACCCTCTGGGTTCAAAATCTTTGGCCATTGTGATTGGCCAGCCCAGGTTAAAATAACTACCAAGCATGTGCAAGGGAGCTAATTAATTCTGGCACCCAGCAGATGTCAGGATTGTACCATGAACTGCACATGCGGGTGTGCATTTAAAAACATTGTTGGCAGGCAGCTAATGTGCTTTTTTTTCCAAAGAGACACACAGTGTCCTAAGTAGGACTGTGGGACAATAGGGCCAAAGGGTAAAGTGGTTCTAAAGTTAAAACATTTTTGTATCTTAATGCATACCCTGCATTAAGGTAAAATACATTTTACCATTTGTTGTGTCCCCCTCAACACTTTCCTTAGTCCTCCCTCAATCCAGCGCTGTGCCTGGCTACAGCTCTTCTCTCTTCTTCCTAGTTTCACAGGACGCGGAGGCAGCAGCAAGAGCCAATTTTCTGTTGCTGCTGTCAGTCAAATCCTATGAGTAGGAAGCAGTGGGAATGGCCAAGCTGCGCTGTGTGTGTCCAGGGATGCACACAGCCAGGCTCAGGAGTTCACCCCATGTGTGCCCCCATTGCACACAGCTTGCTATGGGGGCACACACAGGAGAGGAGGAGCAGACAATGCCAGCAGGGGACTCCCGGAGAAGAGGTAAGGGTTCGCTCTGTGCAATACTATTGCACAGAGCAGGTGAGTATAAATCTTTTTTATTTTAACTAAATAAAGGAATTTACAGATACTTTAAGGGGAGCAACATCAAACACCAACATTTACAAACTGCAATAAATTTCATTTTTTATTTCCCTCTTCTGGGCACCTTCAGATTTGTGACTAAATTTAACAAATAAACACAAGGGGCCAGTATGTACAGTCTCTGTAGTTCAAGAAACATGATGTTACCACCCCTTTCTTTTCTTTTTCAGTCCCTGCAGTTATCAGGTCTGTGAGTATATAGAAAATATCATGCTTTCTCCAATAGTACCATGTACAAAAACATTTGCATGATACAAGGGGTAGAGCATATACCAAATTGCATTGTCATTCATGTGTTACTGTTGTCAAAAAAGTATGTGCCCTGGGAGGGGAAAGAAAGATGTTACCATTGGTAAATATGTACTTTCAAGGCAGATTTGCCCACTCTTGGCAAAATAACATTGAAAAATATAACCTCAGATCTTTTTGAATCTTAAGTAATTAGCTGAATGCTTTTATTCAGTCTTAGATGGAGTAAGTCTTAAAAATGTTATACATTGTAATTTAGCTTAATGTTTACTGAATGATGAAAAATAACCAATGCGGTCGAAATATCACACAGTGATTTAAATGAGAATATTTTGAAATATAGTTTGAATGTTGGAACAGCATGTGCAGATTTTGATAGAATCATCCAGGAGGTCCACAATTTGAAACATCTCAGAGTATTGTAGCGAAATTGTTTAACCAACTGAATCAACTCTATTCATTTATGCCTTCGCCTGTTCTCAACTTTTCCTCTTGTACGAATAGTAAATTGTACGTTTCTGAACTTCCCACAATGCTTCTGTGACAACTACTGAAAAATATTTATTATGTTTTGTCTGTTCTTGAAAATATGTTTCCAATTTTGACACTTTACAAAAAAACTGATTTTTTTATTTGAATGTTGCCTTATTATCTAACATCAAGGGGTTAACTGATCGAAATTTGCTTAAGGACAACTTGGTACAAAAAAAGACTGCAATCAATAAAAGAAAAAAAAATCTCAATTTATTAAAAAGAAAAAAGGAATACCCTATAGATTTCAATTGAATTATTCTTCTACAATGTTCTTTGTTCCTTGCAGCATAGTGTAAAGCCTAACTCCACTTTTGCTGAGAACCCCCCCCCCCCCCCAGGTGATATACTGTATGTACATTGCAGGCAATTTAACAAACTATGTTGCAGATTCCTATCATTTGTTATTCTGAAGAAATCCCTGTGTGTTTGTCTGTGCCTCTGTGCAGAGTGAGTCTAATGGGAATGGTTTCATAATTAGCAATCAGCTGTGCAACTGGCAGGGCACTAATGAGGGAAGCTGCTCACCAAGCATGACATTTTTGTTCCAGGAGGTGCCTGAAATCTGACTTGTATCTTAGTGTAGGCTTCTGGGAAAATTGGTGAGCCAATCACACAAGCAGGAAATTATGTTTCTGGTGGGTGTTGTGTACACATTCTTTGTACAAAACACCTCCAGGTAGCCATATTGCATTGCATTTTCAGAAAATTACAGTGGCTGCAGATTGAATGCTATATTATTTTTTCTTTACTTGCTATATTTTTTTCCCCACAAAAAAGGAGTTACCCTTTAAGTTCATTCCAAAATGCTGAAAAAAATCTGTCATTTAGTTATTATGTTCCTAGTACAAACAGATTTATGTATGTTTACACTGAGGCAGAGTCACCTGTGTATATAGTGAAATATTATAATACCTCATGATTGGTGTATATTTACCATAACTGAGCTACCAAATATGAAATACAGCCAGGATGTCAGAAAAAGTCCTAATCAAATATATAAAAAAATGAAAAAATGTATACATTTGTGTATGGTT
This sequence comes from Aquarana catesbeiana, assembly GCF_042186555.1. Taxonomy (NCBI): domain Eukaryota; kingdom Metazoa; phylum Chordata; class Amphibia; order Anura; family Ranidae; genus Aquarana; species Aquarana catesbeiana. The sequence continues at coordinate 719,993,987 of NC_133325.1, read as the reverse complement.
AAGTAATTCAGTTTAATAGTTTGAGCCAAATGGAAGTTTATGGCAAAATTAACAGTTGAATAATAATTAAAAAAAATATTTAAAAAAAATGAGCACACTGATTATCAGTACAGCCCCCTCAAATGTACCAATAAGCTGCCAATCGATGCCCAGTCAGTGCCCCATCATAACCCCCTGCCAGTGCCCAATAAAGTGCCAATCAGTGCCCACCACAGTGCAAATCAGTGCCCACCAGAGTGCCAATCAGTGTCCATCACAGTGACAATCAGTGCCCAGCATTAACACCTGTCAGTACCTGCCCAATCAGTGCTGCCCATCAGTGCCATCTATTAATGTCCATCGATGCCACCTGCCAGTGCAATCAATGCTGCCTATCAGTGCCAATCAGTGCTGCCAGTCAGTGCCCATCAGTGCTGCCTGTCAGTGCCCATCAGTGCCACCTGTCAGTGCCCATCAGTGTCGCCTGTTAGTGCCCATCAATTCTGCCTGTCAGTGCCCATCAGTGCCGCCTGTCAGTGCCCATCAGTGCTGCATATCAGTGCCACCTATCGGGGCCCATCAGTGCTGCATATCAGTGCCGCCTATCAGTGCCCATCAATTCTACATATCAGTGCCACCTATCGGTGCCCATCAGTGCTGCATATCAGTGCCGCCTATCAATGTCCATCAATTCTACATATCAGTGCCAACTCAGCAGTGCCCATCGGTGCCGCCTCATCAGTGCCCATCAGTGCTGACTCATCAGTGCCCATCAATGAAGGAGAAAACAAAATTTATAACAGAAACTAAGAAAAACGTTTTTTTTTTCAAAAATGTCGGTCTTTTTTAGTTTGTTTAGCAAAAAATAAAAACCACAGAGGTGATCAAATACCACCAAAAGAAAGCTCTATTTGTGGGAACAAAATGATAAAAATTGTGTTCGGGTACCATGTTGAATGACCCCGCAATTGTCATTCAAAGTGTGACAGCACTGAAAGCTCAAAATTGTCCTGGGCAGCAAGGGGTGAAAGTGCTTGGTATTGAAGTGGTTAATGGAGTTAAAATGCAAAAGTATTTACAGAGTCTGTATATATAATCACAATGCAAAGTCTATTTTAATACATTTTAAAACAAATGTAAATGACTGTATATTAAGAGTTTGGATACCTGGGTTAGATATTGCTTTCAATGACATAAGTAAGCATGGTGATTCCATAGCAGTTGCAGTCAAACTGGTTAAGTTCACCTTTAACTCTAGTACTTGAGAGTTGGAGAATTATTATTACCATTAGTGTTTTGAACCTAATTCTAACTTGGGTATTAACTACTGGGCCCTTTTACCCCCTTTCTGCCCAGGCCAATTTTCAGCTTTCAGCACTGTTATACTTTGAATGACAATTGCGCGGTCATGCAACACTGTACCTGTATGAAATTTTTAGAATTTTTTTCACACAAATAGAGCTTTTTTTTGGTGATATTTAAGCAAAAATATTGAATAAAAACAAAAACATTTTTCATAGTTTGTTATAAAATTTTGCAAACAGGTAATTTTTCTCATTTACTGATGTGCGCTGATGGGGTGGCACTGGTGGGCACTGATAGGTGGCACTGATGAGGTGGCACTGATTAGGCACAACTGATGGGCACTGATAGGTGGAACTGATGGGCACTGAATAGGCGCCAATGGTGGGCACTGGTGAGGAGGCACTGATGAGGCTGCACTGATAGGCCGCACTGATGGGCACTGAAGGGCACTGAGAGGTATCACTGATAGGCGGCACTGATGGGCAGTGATAGGCAGCACTGATGGGCAGTGATAGGCAGCACTGATGGGCACTGATAGGCACTGGTAGGCAGCACTGATGGGCACTGATAGGCAGCACTGATAGGTGACCCTGATGGGAACTAATTGGCAAAACTGATGGGTACAGATAGGTGGCACTGATTGGCAGCACTGGTGGGCAGCACTAATTGACAGCATTGGTGGGCACTGGTTGGCAGCACTTGTGGGCATTAATTGGCACAACTGGTGGGCACTAGTGGGACTGCACTGATAATCAGGACACTGATAATCAGTGCTGATGTCCCTTTAACATAACCAATTTATTGGCTTTATTCTCTCCTCAAGCTGTCAGTGTGAGGGAAAAAAAGCAGATAACCGGTATGTGTTTACATCCTGTGATAAGTTGTCATTGGCTGAAAGCTGATCACATGATAAGGGGTTGCTGTGATTGGCCCTTTACCTCGTCCATGGATGCCCTCCCGGCAAAAGAAGCCTGCGCTGTAGCCGTCTTCTGGCTATAGCCAGGGCTGTCTTAAGGCATGGGCACCCCTGGGCACTGCCCAGGAGCCCCAGTTGCATGGGGGGCCCATGATAATTTTGCATTACAACACTTGCCGACTGTCCCGGATTTGCCAGAACAGTCACGCTTTTTACTAAGCTGTCCCACAGTGGCAGCATCTCAGAACCTGTACTGTGCCCTCCTGATCCCAGTATTGTGCCCTCCTGAATCCCCTGTCATATGATGTCTTCCCGGATGGGGCTGAGCTGCGGCACAATCTTTCACCAGCCATGTCCATTGGACAATCACAGGTAATCACAACAAAACACACTAAATGGATCAGTTTCATTCAGTAAAGGTTGCTTTTACCAGTGAAATTCACTGGTATAAACAATCATAATATGTAAAAAAAAAAAAAAAAATCCTGATCATTTTCCGCGAGTAGTACAGTATTACTATGGTAACACTGTATTGCTCTGGTCACAGTGTGTAAAAAAATTGTAAAACAAAGAAAAAAAAAGAAAAAAATATTTTTTTATGTACTGTCACCAGTTAGTGTCCTTGATCAATTCCACACCAGTTATATGATGACGCTGGTGACAGTATGTTAAGAAAAACAATGCTGAAAAATGACAACTTCAAAAAACTCCCCATGCCTCTTACTAAATACCTTGGACTTTCTACTTTACAAAAAGGGATATTTGTACTGTCCTGCCATTTTGGGCTTCACAATGTCATAAACCATAGTTTGTGGACTAAATTTCCTACAGACTCAATAATATACACCGATTTGGGTTATTTTCATTTTAGGAAATGTAACAGAATACATTTTTGCCTAAATTTATGAAGAAAGATTATTTATTTTCAACATTTTGTAATAATATACCACCCCCTCCCTTTAGAATGTAAGCTCTACGAGCAGGGCCCTCCTGTCCCTTCTGTATTGAACTGTACTGTAATTGTGCTGTCCCCCCTCTACATTGTAAAGCGCTGCGTAAACAACTTCGTTGGCACTATATAAATCGTGTATAATAATAATAATATTTTATATATAATTTTATAATAGAAACAAAGAAAAACATGTTTTTTTCAAAATTTGTTTAGCAAAAAGAAAAAACCCAGTGGTGATTAATTAATACCTAAAGAAAGCTCTATTAGTGTGAAAAATAGTGATAAAAAATGTCATATGGGACAGCGTTGCATGCCCGTGGAATTGTCATTCAAAGTGAGACAGTGCTGAAAGCTGAAAATTGGCCTGGGCAGGAAGGGGGCAAAAGTGCTTGGTATTGAAGCAGTTAAATCATTTTTATTTAAAGTACTAATAGATATAGATAGATGTTTAATTCTATCAATTATTTGTACTTTAATTCTTGAGAGTAGGTGCACTAATTAGGACAGGCCAGTAGGGGCCCCCAGTGCTTTACTTTGTCCAGGGGCCCATGAGGCTATTAAGAAAGTAGTAAAATTGCTTGCCCAATTACTTTTAAAGCTGACTATATGCAGTTATATTATGTCATTGAACTTGTTGATCTTTCATTTTGCTCAGTTTGATAGTGATGAACAATGTCAAACTCTCAGACTACCAGCACAGATTATATGAAATATGTTTTTGAGGTGAGATAGTGCTATCACTTTTGAAAAGAACACAAAACTTAAACAATTATCATAAAAAAAGTAATGCATCTTTAATAACTAATACATATAAGAGCATAATGACATTTTTATTCAATTGAGTCTCAAACATCAACATTTTTTATTTTAAACTCAAAAGCCCAACAAGATGGAGTCTATATACAGGCAGCCTCCGAGTTACAAACATTCGACTTACAAACGACTCCTACTTACAAGAGTGAGAGGAAATCTACACCTAGGAAGGGAACTTCACTACTGTAATGCCCTGTACACATGGTCAGACATTGATCGGACATTCCGACAACAAAATCCAAAACAAAAAAACAAAATCATTTTTTTCTGACTAATGTTGGCTCAAACTTGTCTTGCATACACACGGTCGCACAAAGTTGTCGGAAAATCTGATCATTCTGAACACAGTGACGTAAAACACGTACGTCGGGACTATAAACGGGGCAGTAGCCACTAGCTTTCATCTCTTAATTTATTCTGAGCATGCGTGGCACTTTGTGCGTCAGATTTGTGTACACACGATCGGAATTTAACTGATCGGATTTTGATGTCGGAAAATTTTATAGCCTGCTCTCAAACTTTGTGTGTCGGAAATTCCTATGGAAAAAGTCAGATGGAGCCCACACACGATCGGAATTTCCGACAACACAATCCGATCACACACTTTTTCTGCCGGAAAATCCGACTGTGTGTACAGGGCATAAGAGTTATCATAGGAAAAAGGTGTCTCCATTCCCCACCAAAGATTTATCACCAATCCTTATTTCCACAACAACCCAAAATTTTCAAAATCCAATTGTCACAGGGACAGAAAGTGAGGTGAAATCTTCTGAAGAGGGGTAGAGACAGCAAAACAAATGTTACAGAGGTGTTAACCTTTCCCAATGCTATCCAAAAAATGTAAACGTTATTTTTATGGCTGGAATTACCTGTTCCAACTTACAAACAAACTCAACTAAAGAACAAACCTACAGACCCTATCTTGTTTGTAAGACGGGGACTGCCTGTATATAAAAAAATGCTTTGAGAACGTTTCAATATTCATACAAGTTTTTAACCACTTGACCACTGGGCACTTAAACCCCTTCCTAACCAGACCAATTTTTAGCTTTCTGTGCTCTCACACTTTGAATGACAATTACTCAGTCATGCAACACTGTACCCATTTTTTTGTCCTTTTTTTCAAACAAATCGAGCTTTCTTTTGGTGGTATTTAATCACCACTGGGTTTTTTATTTTCTGCGCTATAAATAAAAAAAGACTGAAAATTCGGTTAAAAAAAATGTGTTTCTGTTAAAATTTATTGCAGAGTATTGGCAGAGTATTGGCAGGGTATGGGCACTGAGCAGCGCTGTGGGCTGGATCTGTAGTGCCCACAGCGCTGTAAATGATCTCTCCCTCTCTCCTCTCAAACTGTACCAATCAGTACAAAGAGGGGAGGGAGGAACTGCCTTTATGACATGACGCCGGTTTGTTTACAAGTGATACTCCGTCATTTGACGGAGCGATCACATGGTAAACGGCTGCTATCAGCGGCCATTTACTGTGATCTGCTGGGTCCCCTGGACCCGGCGGTCACGGATGTTCCCAGGTGCGTGCCCCAGAGGGCACGCGGGAGTGCGATTCTGTGAGGATGTCCATGGACGCCCACCCAGAATAAGCCGACCGCGCTATAGCCATCTTTTGGCTATGGCCCGGTCGGCATGTGGTTAATATCTGTATAATAATTTTCTTGTTGCCTTTCACCAGGCAAATGTAACATTACCTAACATTCAGTCGAAATTGGAAAATAGCTATGAGAACATATGACCATGAGAGTTAAAGCGGTTGTACAGGCAGAAGGTATTTTATCTTAATGCATTCTATGTATTAAGATAAAAAGCCTTCTGTGAGCAGCAGCCCCCCTCAGCCCCCTAATACTTAACTGAGCTCCATCTCTGGCCAGCAATGTCTACGACTGTCTCAGTCGTCCAAGATTCTCCTTCATGATTGGCTGAGACACAGTAGCGGCGCCATTGGCTCCCGCTGCTGTCATTCAAAGTCAGCTAGCCAATCAGGGGAGAGAGGGGGCGGGGCTGGGTCAGGGCTCTGTGTCTAAATGGACACAGGGAGCTGTGACTTGGTTCGGGTGTCCCCATAACAAACTGCTTGCTGTGGGGGCACTGAACAGGGGGGAGGGGCCAGGATCACAGAAGAGGGACCCGAGAAGAAGAGGAGCAGGGCTACCCTGTGCAAATCCACTGCACAGAGGGGGTAAGTATAACATGTTTGTTATTTTTATAGGAAAAAATAGACTTTACAATCACTTTAACACCAACAGAGAAAATAGCCAAATGCTGCGTACACACGGTCGGAATTTCTGACAACAAATGTTCGATGGGAGCTTGTTGTCGGAAATTCTGACCATGTGTAGGCTCCATCGGACATTTTCTGTCGGAATTTCCGACAAACAAAATTTGAGATCTGGAGCTCAAATTTTCCGACAACAAAATCCGTTGTTGGAAATTCCGATTGTGTGTACACAATTCCGATGCACAAAATTCCACACATGCTCGTAATCAAGAGCCGCACTGGCTATTGAACTTAATATTTCTTGGCTCATCATACGCGTTGTACGTCACCGCGTTCTTGACATTTGGAATTTCCAACAACATTTGTGTGACCGTGTGTATGCAAGACAAGCTTAAGCCAACATCCGTCGGAAAGAAAAACATGGATTTTGTTGTCGGAATGTGCGATCGTCTGTACGCGGCATAACACTATTGGCTAAGAACATTCGACCAGCAAGGCGAAATAATATAAGGGGGACTTTCGCACTGTGAACAGTATATGGAGGATCTTGTGTAAATGACAAACCAAACCTCCAGCTGCAGTGTGAAGCAGAACATTTAGCAATGGTATTATTTTCACTGACAAATGTGACAGCTAAATGGGACAGCTTCTTACTGGTTGTTAGGGAACCTTCACCCATGACTGTCCTCATTCCCACCCTTCAAGTCTGGTATAGATCCCTGACTCATTTGTTGGGTAAAGTTATATGTGCCAAGTGAAAGGCAACAAAGAAACTATTATACTCATATTGCAAACATTACAGGTATTATTTGTTACACTTGCATGAATGCTGAAACATTTGCAAAGCACATTTTTGTTACAAGTAGACCCCTGTGTTATATTTACAATACATAGTAAAGTTTGAGTTTGGAGGTTCATTCCTCGCAGTACTTGTCCTATTCATTTTCTAATTGGTCAGTGCTCATAATGATTGCAGTAGGTGGTGTTGTACCATACCCCAACTATAGGAAGTCACCAGCATTCCAATCAAATGCTTTCTTACATAGTTTATTGTGAAGACAGAATCAAGCATCAATTTTGTACAGTGTCTTCACAATACAATATGTGAAACCCATTTGATTGGAGAGCATTGGTGACTTCCTATCTCTATATTCACAATACAGGCATTTAGTTTATTTTGTCTGACTTTCTATTGCCAATGTCAACATTTTTTTTTAAACCAGTGTTGCTTTTGCCATTGTTTTTTTTTTTTTTTGTTAACTTACAAATAAAAGTGATTTAAAAAAAAAAGTAATTTCCTTGTGTGTTTTCCAAGGTCAAAGTCCATTTTTTGTTGTCTCCATGGATACTATCAAGAGCTTAAGTATGCTTTAGAGCCAGAGCAACACTGAATTATTTCAGCCATTTGTAATATTAACATTGGCACATAACTTTTGCTAGACATTAAAACTGCATGTATTGTAAAAAACACACATTTTTTTTACTTGGACTGCTGTGTAAATCTGCAGTATTTTTTAATGACTTTTGTTTACTTTCAGGCACTTTTGTAAATACCAGTGTGTGTATATAAATTAAAATATTCATTTAATTATGTCACAACTGTAGGCAGATACAATATCCCATGTAAGCCAGTTTTGTATTCATAAAAAAAAAACATGCTTGAAATTATTTGTATTAACTTCCCACAACCCTCTGCACAGTACTCATAGAAGCAAAGAGAGTAAAGTGGTTACCTCATTAGCAGGCTATTGCTTCTTGTGAAGTCAACCTGGAGATACATTTTTGAAAAAGCTGTACTGCAGTGGAAAACAGTGAAGGCAGAGACCAGTGTTAAAAAAAAAATATATAGTTTATGTTAAAAACTTTATGGATGGAAAGGTGACCACAGAAGCATAATGAAACTTTACTCCTACTCCTCTTTAAAGATGAAGTGATATGTAAATACCTTTATCCCTCTTACTTAAAGTTGAACTCCCAACACAAAATGCCTACAAATAGCTATAGCCACTTGCCTGTGTCTTTAATTGTCTATCGTTTAGCAAAATATTGCAATATACTGTACATCGGATTTTTCTGAAAAGGCTGCTTGTTACATGAGAACTTTTGAAAATATTTAGGACTTCTCTATCTGCTGTTCGGGTCTTCAGCTTGCACTGTGATACTTTACACTCTGTGATCAGAGGCAAAGAAAACAAACCCAAATTCAGTACTGGAACTTAGTATAGCAGCTGAGGACTAGGGGTTGTGAAGTGTTTAAGAAAAGGGACCCCTGAAACTTTCATTTAAACCAAATGTTGTATGGACTAGCATAACTATATCTTATAGAAGTTTATTTCTGCTTTTTGATATGACTGCAGTGGTATTTTTTTATGTACACATTTTAGAGTTATTATTATAACATTGGCCATAAAGTATTTTACACGTTTTCGACAATTAATTTGCATGCTTTTCTATATTTAAATTTTTTTAAATTATTTAAAGATTTATAAATTATTTCTAAAATACTCATCTATTTATCAAGTTGCATGAATAGCACCATATGAAAAGACCCAGTCTTATAATGATTTTTGAGACAGAGCAGACTTATATATGTATAGTCTTAACATTAAATTTTGCCCATCTTGAGAAACTCTGGTCATACTTTTCATCTCTCTCTATTCCCATTCAACTCCCTTCCCTTGTTAACTCCTTCAGATCCGCGCTATAGCCAAATGATGGCTACAGGGCGGAACTACTTTGCTGGGAGGCCATCAATAGACATCCTCCCCTTTGCACGCTCCCCATGCGCCCCCTGCAGGGCACGTGCAGCGCATGCTGTGATCACCGAGTCAGAGAGACTCAGGCGATCACAGATCAGAGTAAGGTGCCAATCCCAATGAGATCAGAGTCAGCCAATGACAGCTCATCATGTGATGTAAACAGAACTGACAGCGTGAGGAGAAAAAAAAGCTGATCACCGGCTTCAGTGTAAGGGACATCAGTCCCGAAGAGGAAGTGGTGAAGTCACCTCATCTGTGCCCACCAATACCACCATCCAGTGCCACCTGCCAGTTCCCACACAGTGCCACGAATCTGCATAAGTGCCAGCAATCAGTACCACCTATCAATGCCCAGGAGTGCCACCTATCAATGCCCACCAGTGGTGCCAATCAGTGCCACATAGCAGTGCTGCCTATCAGTGTTACCTCCCAGTGCCGATCAGTGCCCATCACTGTCATCCATCAGTGCCCATCACTGTCACCTATCAGTGCCCATCACTGTCACCTATCAGTGCCCATCAGTACCACCTATTAGTGCCCTTCAGTGCTACCTATCAATGCCCTTCAGTGCCACCCATCAGTGCCATCCATCAGTGCCACCCATCAGTGCCCTCCAGTGACCATCAGTGCTGCCTATTAGTGGTCATCAGTGCTGTCTATTAGTGACCATCAGTGCCGCCTATTAGTGGCCATCAGTGCCAGCTTATCAGTGCCCATGAATTCAGCCTATCGGTGCCCATCAGTGCAGCCTATCAGTGCCCATCAGTGCAGCCTCATCAACGTACATCAATGAAGGAGAAAAATTACCTGTTTGCAAAATTTATTAACAAAATATAAAACGGTTTTGTATCTTTTATAAAGAATTTCGGTCTTTTTAATTTTTTGTAACAAAAAATAAGAGGTGATCAAATACCACCAAAAGAAAGCTCATTAAAAAATGATAAAAATTTCATTTGGGTACAGTGTTGTATGACCATTTGTCGTTCAAAGAGTGACAGCGCTAAAAGCTGAAAATTGGTCTGGGCAGGAGGGGGGTTTAGGTGTCCAGTAAGCAAGTGGTTAATTGCCCATTTTCTGCATCTGGGCTTTTCTGATCATTGAGCTAGTGAATGAGCATTCAGCTCTTTGTACTTACAGACTGTTATAATCCTGTGTGGATTCTTATGATTCTTATAGTCATGTGTTGGTAGCACCATCATGGGCTTTTAAAAACTGTTTAGAATATGTGCATTCAATGCCAGCATTTTAGTGCACCTGGGAGGCATAGGTGCAGCATCCAGCCCCACTTGCTGGAGTCTATCAAAGTCTTTGGCAGGCTGAAATAGTCTGTGGCTGGACAGAGCTGAACACTATACTGAGTTATACTTATGTTTGGGCACCTATGCATTCAGGTATGTATGCACAGAATATTCTAGCCTTCTATCCACTTTGACTGGCTTCAGGCAGTGGGGCTTGATGCTGCACTAAAACACCAGGATTGAATGCACATGGGCTAAATGCCTTGTGTGCAAGGGGCCCAACCTGCTTTATCCACAACTGTAACATTTTAGCTTTCTCTTCATTTTCTAACCCATGACAACATTTACCAGAACAGGAAAAGAGGTTGAATCTTCCAAACAAGGAAACAAAGCAGTTACAAGCTGAACCCCAGTCCATCTAAAACAATGGGCTTTGGGTTCATTTGTGTTTATGACAAAGTCTGTGTTAAATTGAGAGGTAATTTTTGCTAGTGGAGTACTGTTAGAATGAAGTGGTCTTCTATAGCCCTATTTGCTTCACTTTCTCTTATAGCTAGTCTTATATGATTTTTACCACACCACTTACTATGTAAAGATATGTAGATTATATTACCATTTTGCCTACAGTATATGAACCATTTTAGTATATAGCTACATCTTTAGTAGAGCTTAAACGCCTTTTAATGCCAACTTTCAACTTGCACATACTTTTTTTTTCAGAAATCGAACTTTAATATATTGTTCAAGCTATCTCTTGCTCTTACTAAATGCTTTAGTATTGTGTTTTTTACAGCCACCTGCTATGAGTTTTCATTGTATTTTAGAAGCGTGTCATTTAAACTTATTCACCCATACACTACAATTTGTCAAAATTAGCTTTTCTGATAATTGTATATTAGTCTTCCAATTTCTCTTGGCATTTTCAGTGTTTTGGAAATTGAGTTCTAACCCCATGAGCAGTCATTTCTGTTCACTACGTATCCATGTATCGCAAACATCTCTTTCAAAACCAGAAAATTATATTTATATTGTAATCATTTTTCTATTGAAATTGTAATTTTTTTTGTTGCTTACTTTCTGAATCAGATGGAAAAAAGCAATACGGTAATATAAATAAAGAGACTGTAGGATATAATTTTTTGAGCTTTTGCAATTGTTTTCCTTTTTAGTACACAAATCAATATATACATTGTGCACCCCAGAGGCCAAACATTCTTGACATAATATATATATATATTGTTATGCAGTTGTGCTCAGTATGTAAAAGACATAAACTTCCAAAATATTAGCCAAAAATGGGCACTATCTATTAAATTCTGTACTTGATTACAAACAATGTAATCAAAGGATTCCTGTTACTTTATTTTATACCTTATGGGAGAGCGAAGCATTGGGTTTATATTATGTAAGGAAAACTTGAGATCATCTCATCCTAAAGTAAACCTAAAGCAAAAAATGTAACAAACTAAATGCTAGGAATAAGGCATCATAGGTTTCCTTCTTGCCACTGCCTTTACCTCTGGTATCTATATAATTTATTAGGAAAAAAATGTGGGGCCAGATAAGCCGGAACCCACCTAACTCACCGAACTTTAAAGGGAGATTTTGCATGGGAGACAACATTTAAAAAAATATAAATTTTATTCTACAAAATTATAAAAACAGAGGCATACAAGCCTAAAATAGATCCATCAATAAATGTAGACATAGTCTCGACTGTGGTACTGGAAGACCATAAATATAGGGGTTAGAGCACAGCATCCCTTGTAGAGCTGTATGCTTCCAGTAACCCGGTCTGCCAGCTCAATGTTTCGCCGATAACATGGCTTCTTCAAGACCCATTGAGTCAAGGTAGAGCAACAGATATTGCAATGGATCACATGGGCACAGCAAAGTACAGTCTGGGGGCGGGCACAGGGGCACCAAGGCCCACAAACAGGTGGCTTGAACTGTCATGAATAGAGATAATGAACTCTATAATTAACTTTTCAAGAAGGACAGCCGCACTTAGGACACCAGTTATGGTCTTGCTGAGTCAATTGTGTGAGCTTGTGTCATAGAAAGTCAACATAGGGCCCTGTCATACAACCAAGCAGTTTAGGGAACCAGACATATTTTAGCAGACACCTCCCAGAATACGGTCCAAATATAGGTAGTCAAATAAGGTGTCTGCCAGGGTTTGCTGGTGCTCCAAGCTGCCGCAAACAACCGTCCGCTGGACCGCCATATAACTTATTGCACCTCTGAAACATAATATTTACGTTGAATAGACAAGCCCTCCACCTGAGAGTGCTTAGGCCACGTGATAGGTAACTAAGGTGCTGATGGCTGCATAGTAAGATAGAGAAAGTGGTGTTCCTGCCTTTCTTATAATCTATTGTCCCAGTGTTTCTGCAGGCTATAGCAGTCCTGGAAAGTGGGTTTTTCTTATGGACAGAAATGAGCAGGCAGCTTGTGTTGCCAATTTTCTCATCAGAAATTCTGGTTCTGGATGCAGTGAATAATCTTGTGACTGAAAAGCTAACTTTATGGATAGTCTAGTATGATGCAACAGTGCAAAGTGTCTGCCGAAGTCTTAAGGCACTCATGGACCTTTTATATAAGCTGGGTCAGGAAAAAAAGTTGTAGTATCTATGAACAACATATGAGCTGGAGCAACACTAGAAAGGGGAAACCACTGTGAATTTAAAACATGTACAGTGCCTTGAAAAAGTATTCACACCCCTTGAAATTTTCCACATTTTGTCATGTTACAACCAAAAACTTAAATGTATTTTATTGGGATTTTATGTGATAGACCAACACAAAGTGGCACATAATTGTGAAGTGGAAGGAAAATTATAAATGGTTTCCAACATTTATTTTTGTTTTACATATAAATATGTGAAAAGTGTGGCATGCCTTTGTATTCAGCCCCCCTGAATCAATACTTTGTAAAACCACCTTTCACTGAAATTAGAGCTGCAAGTCTTTTTGAGGATGTCTCTACCAGCTTTGCAAATCTAGAGAGTGACATTTGTGCCCATTCTTCTTTGCAAAATAGTTCAAGCTGCGGCAGTTGGATAGAGAGTGTTTGTGAACAGCAATTTTCAAGTCTTGCCACAGATTCTCAATTGGATTTAGGTCTGGACTTTGACTGGGTCGTGCTAACACATGAATATGCTTTGATCTAAACCATTCCATTGTAGCTCTGGCTTAAAGTTTCGGGTCGTTGTCCTACTGGAAGGTGAACCTCCACCCCAGTCTCAAGACTTTTGCAGACTCTAACGTGTTTTCTTCTAAAATTACCCTGTATTTGGCTCCATCCATCTTTACATCAACTCTGATCAGCTTCCCTGTCCCTGCTGAAGAAAAGCATCCCCACAACATAATGCTGCCACCACCATGTTTCATGGTGAGGATGGTGTGTTCACAGTGATGTGCAAGGTTAGTTTTCCGCCACACATAGCGTTTTACTTTTAGGTCAAAAAGTTTGATTTTGGTCTCATCTGACCAGAGCACTTTCTTCCACATGTTTATGTCCCCCACATGGCTTCTCGCAACCTGCATACTGGACTTCTTATGGATTTTATTCAACAATCGCTTTCTTTTTGCCACTCTTCCATAAAGGCCAGATTTAGTTGTCGCATGGACAGATTCTCCCACCTGAGCTGTGGATCTCTGCAGCTCCTCCAGAGTTACCATTGGCCTCTTGGCTGCTTCTCTGATTAATGTTCTCCTTGCCCTGCCTGTCAGTTTAGGTAGATGGCTATGAGGCTCTGAGGGCTTCACAGAACAGCTGTATTTATACTGAGATTAAATTACACACAGGTGGACTCTATTTACTAAACACGTGACTTCTGAAGGCAATTGGTTCCACTAGATTTTTAAGTAGGGGTATCATAGTAAAGGGGGCTGAATTCAAATGCACGCCACACTTGTCACATATTTATTTGTAAAAATTATTGAAAACCATTTATGATTCTCCTTCCACTTCACAATTATGTGCCACTTTGTGTTGGTCTTTCATATAAAATCCCAACAGATTATATTTAAATTTTTGGTTGTAACATGACATAATGTGGGACATTTCAAGGAGTATGAATACTTTTTCAAGGCACTGGGGGTTATTTACTAAAGGAAAATCCACTTTGCACTGCAAGTGCACATGGAAGTGCAGTCACTGTAGATCCGAGGGGGACATGCAAGGAAAATAAAAAACAGCATTTTAGCTTGGACATGATTGGATGATAAAATCAGCAGAGCCTACACTCATTTCAGATCTACCCCTTAGATTTAGACTCAAATCCACTTACAAGTGCACTTGCAGTGCAAAGTGGATTTGCCTTTCGTAAATAACCCCCACTGTACCAAAAGAAAATATTTAATATGACTATATGCTTGCTTGTTGTTCTGTATTTTGATTGTATTTTATATACAGATTTGTCAATAATTCCAGATGTTTTTGTCATCTGTAATTCAGGGAATATAATCAGCTTAAGCTAAATTCAGATCACTAGCTTCCAACAACACAGTTTCTTCATAGGTATAAATTAGTGCAGGTCTACTTTGCTTGCATGTCAATAATTTTGGAACATAAGGTAAGTGTATATCTAAAAAAGTTAAGTGACAGCCTGATGGTTTAACTAGATTGTAGTTTAAGTTATAGTTTATGAACAGGAAATTGGATTTAAATATACAAGTGAATTGTAAGCGTTAGGGTGAAGGTTAGGAATAGAGATAGGGCTAATTGTTAGGATTTCATTGTTAGGATTAGTTTAACTGTTATAGGAGCCAATGCATGCTTTTGCACTTCTCATGACTGTAATGACTTGCCAAAACTGCACCGACAAACACTCCTGTGATCATCACATTCAACAAACTGGCACTTTTGATAGTATTTATCTAATGCAAAAATAGTAAAAAAAACACTATAGTTTCTCTTTGAGAAAGGGGGTGGCTCCAAATTCTAAAAAACATTTGTTTCTAAACAAATCCTTAAAAACAGAATCTGCTCGTGTAACTGATGTAGGTTTTAAAATGAAAAATACAATACTATGATAAATATGCATTTGTATTTAGTAATGAATTCTTCTCCACACCTTACAAATAGTTTAACGAAACACAGGAAGGCTGAGTCTCAGGTGTTCTGTAACAATTATTATGATTGGCTGCAATAGATCTTTTTATGTGGCATTTCCGCTTGATAAAGCAGACCTGCGTGTCATGGATATTCAGTAGTCAGAGAGTAATCATGGGAATAACTTTCTCCTTTCATCACCTCCAGATGTTTTAATACACTGCCGTAATGGGTACATAACGTTTTTTTACAGAGGGAAAACAACAGCAAGTTCCCTATTAATTGGAAAGTGTGGAGTAATTTTGTATTGTGTTTTCTAAAACTGTTTTGTAACATTTAATATGAAAGTAAATTTCCAAGTATGGCGTCAACTGCCCCCTCGTATGACTGGCCATTACAGTAAGCAGCATTGGAGGGAAAATAGATATAATACAAGACCTAGGATAAACCCAAGGAAAAATTCCAAACGTACTTACCTACCAGCTCGCGGACAACCAAATCAACCTGTCTAACTGTATGCGTTAAAAACAGGGGTTTAGTCTGCACACATTTGAAAAAACATTCTTAAGCTACAAACCCCGCCTGTATCTTACGTATGTATTTGCAAATATGTGCAGACTAAACCCCTGTTTTTAATGCATACTGTTAGACAGGTTGATTCGGTTGTCCACGGGCTGAAAGTACATTTCCAAGACTTCCCAATTTCTACTTGTTTGCATCTGCATGTTTTCATGAGTTTATTGCATAGGGAGAGTATTACATTTTCTTTCCAGGATATAGTCTGCTAGCTTCTAAGCTGAGCAACTGCTAAGAATAAAGCTGGGTGGGTTAAATCAACCAATTTTCCCATGTCCACTAAACAGCATGGATGAAATCTGCAATGATGGCTATTGTGCCCTGACAGCTAGCACCGGCGGCTGTCAGAATATCTAAATGGTGGCTGCATCTGATTGGATGAAGGCATTGTTTGGCCAAGAATTTTAACAAAAGTCAAATAAAGACATGGATGAACGAATTTGGGGTGGAGGAACTTGACTGGCCTGCACAGAGTCCTGACCTCAACCAGATAGAACACCTGTGGGATGAATTAGAGTGGAAGCCAGGCCTTCATGTTCAATATCAGTGCCTGACCTCACAAATGTGCTTCTGGAAGAATGGTAAACCATTCCCATAGAAACCCTCCTAAACCTTGTGGACAGTTCTCCTAGAAGAGTTGAAGGGCCAACTCAATATTGAACCCTACGGACTAAGACTGGGATGCCATTAAAGGGCATGCGCGTGTAAAGGAAAGTGTCCCATTACTTTTGGTAATATAGTGTATATACAGTATATATATATATATATATATATATATATATATATATATATATATATATATATATATATGTTTATTTACAATTGTGCGTAGTGGTACAAACACTCCAAACTACTTAGGTGTTTAACCACTTGCTTACCGGGCACTTAAACCCCCCTCCTATCCAGACCAATTTTCAGCTTTCAGCGCTGACACACTTTGAATGACAATTGCGCGGTCATGCAACACTGTACCCAAATGAAATTTTTATCATTTTTTCCCCACAAATAGAGCTTTATTTTGGTGGCATTTGATCACCTCTGCGGTTTTTATTTTTTGTTAAAAAAATTTAAAAAGACCGAATTTAAAAAAAAAAAAATTATTTTTTTTATATTTTGTTATAAAATTTTTTAAAAGGGTAATTTTTCTCCTTCATTGATGTACGCTGATGAGGCGGTACCAATGGGCACTGATAGGTGGCAGTGATGGGCACTGATGGGTGGCAGTGATGGGCACTGATTGGTGGCAATAATGGGCACTGATCTTGTACACTGCTAGGTGGCACTGATTGGCACCACTGGTGGGCATTGTTAGGTGGCAATGGTGGGCATTGATAGGTGGCACTTGTAGGCATTGATAGGTGGCACTTATGGGCATTGATACGTGGCACTGGTGGGCACTGTGGGCACTGTGATGTGGCAATGTCAGGTTGCACTGTCAGTGGGTACTGTTGGCACAATTGAGGCACATATGAGGCATTATTGCCTCCTCCTCTTCGGGACCGATGTCCCTTGCTGCTGAGCCGGTGATCGGCTTTTTTTTCTCCTCGCACTGTCAGCGCAAGGAGAAAAAAAAACGATCACAGAGCTTTTGTTTTGATCATGTGATCAGCTGTCATTGGCTGACAGCTGATCACATGGTAAGGGGCCGTCTCAGTGACTCGATGATCACAGCGCGCTCCACGCGCGCCCTGCAGGGCACGCGCAGGGCACGTGCACAGGGGAGGCCGTCATATGACGGCCTCCCGGGAATTCAGGTCCGCGCTGTAGCCGTCATTCGGCTATAGCGCGGATGCCAAGCGGTTAACACCTATGAAGTGGTAGTAATTCAATAGATTATAATCGGCAATCATGGGTCTTCCATAGGAGAATAATGGTGTAATGGATTAGCATTATGCTAACACTATTATCTTATGAATGGAAGTCCTGTAAGTGCCTACTATAGTCTATTATATAGAGATATCTATTTATATCTATATATATAGATATATATAGATATATATATATATAGATATATATCTATATATATTACACTCAGTGACTTAATGAGAGTTTTATATGGCTTGTTATGCAAATCAACCAGTGTATTTGAGGTTTATGGATTTATAAACTATTGCTACGTTACAGTTTTACAAAAACACATGAAAGTAGCCTCCTGTGTTTATGTAACTTAACCTCAAATCAACTGTTGCCCACATTAAAGTGAACTATGTGTCCAGGAGATATACAGACTGCTAGACCATGTTATTATTACATTATTCAACAGATCATAGTAGTTATCTGCCGATAGTGACAGATACCATACTGTTAAAATCCATTAAAGAAAAAGGTAAGCTTTATTATGGACAAGAGTCCGAGTGTCATGCTGAGTTGCATTTCCATTTGGTTTGGAGAGCTGCTGTTCCTTATTGCTCAAAATACAAACTTAAAAAATTACACCTCCAGACACAGTGTCAAAAGAAAATTGTGCGTCTTAGGTTATTACATTTGATAGCTTCCTTTTTTTTCTCTATTGCAATATTGGAAATGCTTGTGGGCTGAAGAACAATGTTATTATTTTCATTTTTAAGGCTAATTGAAGGATACATTTTTTTTCCATAAATGAAGGATACAATATTATTTAGCTGCAGGTGCAGTATGCAAAAAACAAACTGATCAGAGTTGCCTTTGAGATTGTTCTGTTACTGTCATAAACTCTTTTTCACATGCATAATTTCTGAATAATAAAATAAAACAAATTTAATAATTTCTAATTTACAAATTAGATTAAAAAAACATGTGCGACCAGGGTCTCGTGGAAAAAAAAAGAACAAAACCTATGTTGTGTGTATCCATGTTTGTTACAGCTAGTATACAACATTTCTTGATTTAAAAAATCCAGAGAAGCAAATGATCAGATATTTTGGCATTTATTAGAAGAAAAGTATTAAAGAAAAATTATAGCTAAGCTTTTTTAGCTATACTTCTCCTATGGATCACAAGAGTGCAATTCATTCTACACTCCTATAACTCGATTTCAGGCCGCTAAAGTCTGCTGTCAGCTGGCAACACAGAACTGGTCCAGGCTCTGAAAAGATCCATAGGGTCGGGATCCGGCCAAAACTCTGGACTGGCACCTGGCTCAGCCTCTCAGCGATCTGCCGAGAGCAAAGAGCCCCTGACTGACAGTCATGGCTCTTTACTCAGAGCAGAGGGGGAGAACTGAGTGATCAACAGTGTCAGTTCTCACTACAGAGCTAAATCAACTTGGGGTTCAACTAGGGGACAGTTGCAACATCGCATCCATGCTGCATCCAACTAGGTGAGTATAATAGGTTTTTTTTGTTTTGTTTTTTTTAAAGCCATAATTTTCTTTTTTTTTTTTTTTTATGTTTCACTAAAGTCACATTGTGGAGTTGTGTTATCTAAATGTAGTCGTAGTAGGTCTTGAATTAAGAAAATGTGTCTCTTTCTCCTGAGTCTGCTTTGCTTGCTCTAGGTCAGGATTATTGCAATTATTGAAGAGCTAATGAACCCCAAACTGATTTAGTGAATTTGACAGAAGAATATTAGGGCATACACTTGTGATCAAATAGGCAGCTGGGGTATACAACGCAACAATTATCTGTGACATAGGGTTATATCAATAATAGAATTACACCAATTACACCAGAATATTTTTCAGCGGGCATGTCAGATAGCTGAACTCATTCCCAATACAATGCTGTGGTGTTATCAAGAGGAAGATATCTCAAAAATATTGATGCACCAAGTCGTGTATACAGCAAGGGTCAGAATACCTATTAACTTCTAAATAAGCCTCATTAGCAGCTACAGAAAAATCAGCTTTAGGCTATTGCCTATAAAGAAGGTTATATTTTTAAGAGACCCTGTCTCCAAAAGACAATGAAGGTAAAAGCACAAAAATCAAGTATTTGAAATGCTTACATGCAGTGTTTACCTTTCAACACATTATTTTTTATTTACTTGCAACATGCCTTTGAACTTGCTAGAAAATTTAACTAGCCCCTCTCTCTTTGCATGTCATAGCCTTCTCCTCTTATAAAAGGGTCTAATTATTCTTGATGCTGACCCAGCTCCTCTTCCCCTCCCCTTCCCTCACCTCCTACATACTGTAGCTATTTTTAGCTGCCAGGGGAGGAGTGAAAGAGACTACTGTAGAGTAAAATTTGAGTCAGGCTGCTGACATAACATCCAAGTTGGCAGCATATAGCACCAGTATCAGAGCTTTTGACTGTCTACATGTCACAACATGCTTTTAAATGTGCATATAATAAGAGACTGCAGCTCCTCTTTAAGAACTACCATAGTTATGAAGAAATCCAGAAATATTCCATGTTTTTGCAATTTTTTTCACAACTGTGTCTGTATGTCAAAGTGCAGTGAGCCTTAATGCTGAATGACTGCTGTCAGAAAAAAAAAATCCAAGTCTAAAAGCAAAGGTCTGACTTCCATTATGGTAAGAAGAGCAGTAAAGTATAAATCACAGGGATGCACTATTGCACTATTAATCTGAAAGCACAATGAGTAGAGTATTGTGCAGAGCAAATTAATAAATATATATATATATATATATATATATATATATATATATATATAGATAGATAGATAGATAGATAGATAGATAGATAGATAGATAGATAGATAGATAGATAGATAGATAGATAGATAGATAGATAGATAGATAGATAGATAGATAGATAGATAGATAGATAGAGATAGAGATAGATATATATATAGGATATACAAGTATATACAAGTGTATATATAATTTTAATGGAATCTCTTTAATTGAATAAGAACAGAAAAGGCTGACATCAAAATTAATAACCTTTATTGCCCCACTGACCTGATTTACAGGATTGAAATGTGAAGAAGGTGGAGTTAAGCTTTAATCTTTGTGGATAGTCATTTTCCATTCATACATCAAAGTTGTCAATATAGGATTCTTTTTTCTATGGCTTTTTAATAATAGAAGCTGACATATTGAGAATATATTCCTTATTATAATTTATAAATTATACCTTTATGTTGTCGTATAATATAAAGAAAAATTAAAGGTCAAACAGCTGGGTCTTGCATTCATCTTCCTAGCTCTGCATCTATTAAAGAAAAAGGAGAAAATGATTGTCAGGAAAGTTAAAAAATATTAATAAAATATAGATTAAAAAGAGGGGAGGAAAAAGCATTATTATTCAAATAATATTTTTAATAATGGCATATTATATACGGTACATACAGTACATATCCATGTGTATATTAATTAAATGAAAAAGTTATTTTCTAGATTTTGAAACTTATTTTTTTGGCAGGGAATTACTGGGCTTAGAGGGAACATATCAAAAATCCAGTCAGTAAGCAGTATGCTTTGAAAAATCATGTGTTGTTCCCCTCCGAAACCAGATTCTGTGAGTAATTTTTCTGAGGGTCATTTACATGGGAATGCAGATTGCATTTCCTCCCTTTGTTTATAGTGTAACTTAAATTTACCAAATAAATAACACAGACACCATCGAGTGGCAAGATTATGGGCACGGCCCATTTATTGGTTTTAAATAAAATTTTCGATGAATAACGACTTCATAGAAATATATTATTTATTAATAAATTTCCTTGAACTTTATTACTCTAACTTTGCTCAGCCATTAAACTTTATCAAATATAACTTTAATAAAGTTTTATGGCTGAGCAAAGTTTATTAAATTTCCTTGAACTTTATTAATATAACTTTGCTCAGCCATAAAATGACTCGAGCACAAATCTCATGAATCATAAATACCAGTCCCCAACCGCTGGACTTGCATCTTCAAGTCTGGCCCCACCCCAAGACCACGACCAACTGTACTAGACTGTAACCCTAAATTAAATATATCCAACCCTACCTCAGATAAGTGCACGCCATCTGACCTATATAAGCAACTAAATCCTCCTTCAAGATCTAGGTGTCTATGAAAATCCACCTATAATAGGCATACATTTTTCCATTATTTTATTTATTCTACGTCTAATTTTTTCCAAATTTTTAAAGTTAGGATTGCTTAACCACAAAAGTCTGGGAACAATTTCTGAAAAAATGACTCTAGTATTTGGGGACGACACCCTGGATGCCTTTCCAGAATACTTGAAAATTAGCACAATCTAAGGACAGATTAGATGTGTAGCAAAGTAGTGCAGCTCTTTTAAATGCCCAGTAAATAAATGAGTGTCCTAGAATCCAAACAATTCTTCTATCACCTGAAATTTAAAAAGAAAGGTCAGGTCTCACATACATTTTGAAACATTGAGATTCCCATGTGTATGATGGATTCGTCAAGTCCCATTCTTGCAGCCTTCGTAGCTGCCCCGATATGAAAAGAATGGGACGTAACTCTCAATTGTTGTAATCCTAACCTTTTCATGCAACCGTTCAAAACAAAATGAAACTGGTACCTGGTCATAGGAGAACTATCTACATGAATAAGAAATTGAACACCTGCCTGAGGCCTAATGCGAATGTAATTCCTTACCAGGACTAATGGGCATATCATTTTATTGCCACATGTATGTAGATTAATCCACTTACCTCTACCGATCCTATCTGTCTTAAAAAATGGGATAAACAATTTACTCCCTGCATTCAAGACTTCCACATGCTGTAGCAAAAGACCAGTATGAGCTAATTTATTATTTGGATACAGTTCTGAGATTTGTAGTGCTCCAAAAAACACTAAAACAAATGTTACTTTAAATAGCCCAGATTCAAATTTTGAGAAACAAACTTCTGAAGTAATCATACAAATCTTTCTCAATAACTCAATTGAAATATGTCTCCTATGTACAACTAGGCAGACCTTGCAGTTTTAGAAAAAATGATACTCCTGCCAGAGTTTTAGCAATATGGCTGTAAGACACTTCTTTATGCATTAAGGAACATAAGAATGCTAATATTAACTTTGCTGAAGGAGAATCAAAATGGAAATTAAAATCTCTAGCAAAATTGACCCATTTGTTCCATGCAGCAGAATATTCTGCCCATGTGCTATTTGCGACTGACTTTTTTATATAGTCTGTAATGGTTTCTAGAATAAATCCCAAAGGTACTCCGGGCATGTTATCCCCTCCAATTCGGCGTTGGGTAGTAACTAACGGAATATTGAAATCTGAAATCGAGATAGAGTGTCCGCTATTTGATTCTACCTTCCCGGCAGATGTTTAGTTTTTAACCATATGTTGTGATGTAAACATAGGAATTCCAATTGTCTAAGTAATTTGATCACTAATAGAGATTTTGATGATAAGCAATTCACCGCGTACAATACACCTTTATTATCAGTTTGTAATAGAATCCATTTATTGGCAAATTGCTTACCCCAATTTTCAAGGGCCACTACTAATGGAAATAACTCTATAAGAACTATGTTGTTTGTAGCATTTAATTTTACCCATCTAGAAGGCCATTTACCGCAGCACCAATGCATCTTCCAAACTGCCGAGAAGCCACAAGACCTCGCCGCCTCTGTAAAAAACTCAAAATCTGCAGAAAATATGACATTTTTGAAATATGAAAGAGCGACCATTGTAGCTGTCAAAAAACTTTAACCACACTACTAGATCTTTTTTTAGCTCAGAAATTAGCCTAACATGTGCAAACAGGGATTTGATGCCTGAGACGGCCAGATAAAGTTGACGTGAAAAGGCCCTACCAACTGGCATTATGCAAGACGCAAAGGCTAATAAACCTAATAACGACTGTAGTTCCTTTAATAAAACTTTCTTTTTTTTTAAACCCAGATATTATAAATTTAAATGTATCTATTTTGTCTAAAGGTAATCTAAGTTCTAAATTTACTGTGTCAATATTAATGCCTAAAAAATGTATTGAAGATGTGGGAAGCACTGTTTTTTCAGCTGCTAAAAGAATACCAATGTATTCAGCAATCTTACCAAAATGCTGAAGCATGAAATAACAGATAAGGGAGTCTGCAGGACCTATGAAAAGGAAGTCATCCAGATAATGTAGGATTCCTTTATATCCAGACTCAAATGTTACCACCCATTCCAAAAACGTGGCAAATTTTTCGAAATAGGTGCAAGATATTGAGCAGCCCATAGGTAGGCACATATCATAATACAAGTTATTTTCAAAATGCATACCTAACTAATTATATGCCTCTGGAGTTATTGGTAATAAACAAAAAGCCTTTATATCAATCTTGGTTAACAAAGCTGCCCTACTGAATTTTCTGATTTTAAAGACTGTCTCTTCAAATGTGCAGTATGAGACTGAAGACAAACTTTCTTCAATCTCATCATTTAAAGATGCCCCCTTTGGGTATGACAGGTGGTGTATAAGCCTATATGCATTGTGTTCCTTTTTTGGGATAATACCTAATGGCGTGATTCTAAAGTTGATAAATGGAAGATTTTTAAAAGGACCAGCCATACGGCCTTCCGATACCTCTTTACTTAACTTTTCTTTTACAATATGAGGGAATAGATTAACAGACTTTTGAATTTCAACCATATTACAGCCTGTACCACTGATTATGGGCAATGGGAAACCATGTGAAAATCCGTTAACTAAAATTTTGGCTGTCTCCTGGTCTGGATAAATTTCCAACCAGTGAAGCATTCTTGCTAATCTCACTGGTGTGCATGCTTTTTGCAGTATGTTCTCTCTGTCCTTGAAAATAACCCCTTTTGAAACACTTAACTAATGGTTGTGTACCTGAACATTGTGAACATTCATGCCTATATTTACAGGCATTAACCCATCTGCATTATGTTTAGTTAAATGCATAGCAGAAACCTTTTTTGTATGGCGAGATAAAAGACGTAGGTGCTGGCTTAGAAAATGTAGATTTTCGTGGCAATATTGAATTAAGCCATAGCCCCACGTCTTTCATACCCCACTTTAAAAATGGATAAATAGACAGTTTTTTTCTGAATGATTTGTCGTAATTATGCCATCCTAATCCTCCGAAATTCTTGTTTGCCTCCAATACATGTTCCAGATGCTGAAAAAGTCTACGACAGAATTCTGTGTGTTTTTCACCCAGAATGCTTGCATAAATTGTGAATGACTGAAGCCAGTTATGAAATGATCGCGCCACTGGTCTCTGCCTATCATCTTCACTTTTTTCTTTGAGTTTTCACTCAGATTTTGTTATAAAATCTTTGGAAGATGGCAATAGTGACAATATGTCTATAAACTCACCCTTCCAGATTTTTTATTTTGTTTGATTGGAAAGATGATATCCCAATGGTGAGATCTCACACGGTAGCACTTCTTTCATACATGTTTCAGGAACTGTTGAAATAGCCCGAGAAATTCTGGAGGAAACAGGAATTTCAACTACAGAATTTAAGTTATTAGAGTTTGCCACATAATTAGTGTTAATTCCATCTTCAACTGTATTCATGTTACTTGAATTACTAGACCATACTGCTGCATAATTAGGGCTCACATTCACATTTGCAGTCATTTTGTCAGATAATTTTGCAATAGATTAATTAATATTACTTAGTATGTTGTATAACTCACCGTGAACACTAGGTGGTATTGGTGCATTGTTGTGAATGGGAGCAGCTATATGCTACTCGCTGTTTCCTCCGCTGGTCAGTGAGGGTATTGGCTGCCCATGCTCTGACATTAGGCTACTTTCATGGTTTACTTGCCTGGAGCTGTGACTAGCCTGTTGCCCAGCACCCGCTCCTGTGACTGGAATCTCCTCATGTTCCCCACTCTGAATAACTTGAATGGGTTTACCTCTGCCTCTTCTGGGTGGTGATGGGGATAGAACCCTCCATTTTTTCTTATTCCTCTGACTTGTTCTGATATGTTCAGCCACCACGGCCGCATTTTTCAGCTGTGTCTGCTGCTGTTCTGTAATACCCAGAGGTGGGGGCGGCTGGGATGGCGGACCCCTGCAGCTCTGACTGTTCTGTTCAGGGCTCCTTAATGGTGGTCTCCCTCTCCTCAGGTGGTTAACAGGAGAGCCTTCATTTCTCTCAGCTGTTTCTTCTGTTCTCTGTCCCCGCTGTGTCTCTTCTTCCTCAGCCAACTGAAGGCACCATTGTAGCCATTCCTCTCCCCCACTGCTGATCATATCCCCTGAGGAAGATACGAGTTAATCCTGGTATTGACATGCGTGGGGGAGGGAACAGGATGGTGCAGGAGGCAATGGAGCATTCTCAGCTAAGGGAAAGGACACATTACTTCAGTAGTATCCCTAAGCTTGTAAAGAGTGGTGCACTGTAGCACCCTTGAAATGTGAGTACCCCACAGTAGGGGTTAAGTTTTATTTATACAATAAATTGTTTAAACAATATCACACTATCAAGTTTTTTTATCATACACATGTGGATCACGTTACCAGCAACCAGCCCAGGATTTCAACATAAACTGAACCCCGAGGTGGTTCCTATGCGTGTATTGACCAGGCTTAATTGCAGGTCACACGCTTTAAGGTGAGCACATATACTGAAGGGGGGAGCACCAGAGTGGACCCAAGGACACGTTTTGCCATCACCAGTTGCCCTGGATGTTTTGAACTGTGAATGGACTGTATATATAATGCATGTCAGCTTGTGAATCAAGCACAATAGCACTTTGCACATAGCACTTCTTAGTGCATGGGTACACGTTTGTGAATATTTTGAGCATATATATTGGATTTATTTTATGACAGAGGTTGATATTTGAGTATTAGTGTATGTATTGTATTGTGTTGCACAGAGTCACTTTAATTAATAATTAGTTGTGGCACTCATTAGCACTATATGCATGTGATTTTCTATAGGCAGTAGTAGAGTGTGGTTATAAGGATAAGCAGAGATACTAATCAATTAGTAGTTCACATACTGCAATATAATTGAGCACAGAGTTACACCAATTTGAGTTAGTGGTGTCATTATAATAATTTTAAGTGGTTTTCTACAGACATAGTATAGCCTGTGTATACATGTGTATTAAACAGACAGGCACTTTTTAACGCAGCACTTTTTAGTGCAGCACTTTTTTAATTATATTTTTTGCTGAATGCACAGCCTTATGGAACGTGATCAGTGCTAGCAGCTGAATATATTAGAACTGACAATTTGTGTATGGTAGCTTGCAAGATCACCATTGTTTAGATTAGTACTCTCCCCCACTGCTACCTGACTGCTCCAGCACCTGCCTCACTAGTAATTTAGTGGACATGACAGCGGTGAGGTGGAGCTCCTTCAGTTGTGACATACCCACTGTCAGTTTACCTCAGAGCGGGGTCCTATGTATAATAAGCTCCACTTCTAGAATTTTCCGATTGCATCACGTGATGCATATCCCAGTCTAATTGTTCCCGTTTTCCACCTGTTGCTATTTTGCATATTTAAAGTGGTATTACCCTATAATATATGAACATATCATTTTTTAGTTTTTTTATATTAAGAAAGGGAGGGGCAAACGCATGCCCATGTTGTCGTGCCTATATGCTTGTGCCCTCCTTCTTATTCTTGATCTAATAACTTTTTGTTCCAGTGAGGCATACTGCTTGCAGTGGTTCCCAAGAGCAATGGAGGAGTGTACAAATTACTTTTTTGGAGCTGTGTAGCCCCCCGCACTTAGTTTTAGCCTAGTGTAGCATGGGGGATTGTCCAGCTCAGTGGTAGATGCGTTTTCATGTAGTGACGCCATATCAGACAGGCGTTTATAGTTAAGGGCCTGGTAGCCCACGTTTATTAAGTGATAAAAATGAAACAAAAGTTCACTCAGGAATCCCACGCAGAGGTTTAAACATCATTCAGACACAGTTGAAAATACAAGCCCACCTGGCTACTCTTCAACAGCACTGCTGCTACAGGTACTGATCCCTCAAACCACCAGCTGTTCCAGCAATCAAACAACAATAAACTTCTGCTCTACCAAGCCTTACTGTGTCCATAAACTGAACAGTCTTTGGTCTTGTAGTAAGCGTCCTTACAAACACAAATCCTTTATACCCAACATCAGGGATGAGCAGCCATGCTCCTAGATGTCTCCTCACATGGAGACACACTCTCTCTCTCCAAGAGCTAGGACCAGCTGCCTTAATCAAGACCTGAAAAGAAAACCTTACACTGCGGTCCACGGACTTGGAAGTCTGTGCCACCCGGATCTCTATTAGACTCCCAATAAAACCAGCCCCAGAATGGACTTTATCAATACAGGGTAAAGAACTATCCTTCTTGACCCTGAAGTCTTTGCTGGAATTATCTTAGATTGCCAATCTAAGTATCCGTGGAGGAACATATATCCCCATCAATCACTTTTCCTGTAAATTTTAACCTGTTTTACAGGCACCCGCTACACTAGTTTAGAAGTATACTGTTTAACCATACAAACAAATGGCCACTGCCCTCACCTATAACTGCAAGGAGCACATGAAAGGGTGATGCATGCAAAACAAAACCTAAAAAATTCCCAGTTCAACTTACCCACCAGCCTGCAACCAACCGAATTATCCTATCTAACAGTATGCATTAAAAACAGGGGTTTAGTTTGCACACTTTTGCAAATACATGCACAAGCTACAGAGCCCTATCAAGGTACCCCAGTATTTTCTGTAGACCTCTAAATTTTGAGGGCCTCAACAGTGGAAGCACATGCATTATAATGAACAGGCAGAGGGCAGGTGAGCCTGGAGGGAGCCCACACCTCCTTATAGGAACAGGGGTGCATTGGACACCCAGCATATAGCACAATGGCAGGTGTTTAGTGCATCTCCTCACCAATATTTCAATAGTACAAACTGGTGTACCCTGTTACCCTTACTTTCTGTTATAAATATTGTAAATAAAAATACATGACAGCACAAACAACGCCAGAATGACTCAATTTTGGAAAGTAGACACACCAAAGTGATCTATTTTTTCCATATGTATTTAGAAATAAAGAAACATGTTGATATTGAGGTAGTTAAAACACAGAACTTAGTAATGGTGCATTAGATAGTGGGCATACACAGAGTGAGGAGGAGGTGAAAGGTTAATGTACAGGTCTCATACAGTGGGAGGTTAGAGATGAGGGGTTTAAGGTGCCAATGTGTGGGATAAGGGAGGAGAAATGGTTAATATACTGTACATTTACTGCAGAGACAAGATGGAGCTTAGATTTAGGGAGAGGAGTGTGGTAAAAGAGTTTAAAACTATCTCATAATCGAAGGTATACCTCCAACATCTGCTGCTGCTTGTAATCTTTTACTAATGAATGAATGGCTAATTTTTTCATTAGGTCCTGTTTCCTCACATCCCTCCATTGTAAGTGAATGGGAGGGTTTTCCAAAGTAAACACTAGTCTGTTTACATTTGTGATCCCTTAAAGCAATCACAAGGCATTTGGCTTGGCTCTGTACACTGTGTCTGTGAAAGAAGTTGTCAGATAATGGCCCAGTTCACAGCCATTAACAAGTGCACTTGCCACCACTTTGCCGTTTTTGAACCTACAGCAGTAGGTAAGTGTGTGCTTAATGTATTTTTCTGCCCTGTGTACCTTTATATTTTTTGCCTGTTGCCATAATAGTCCTAAAAGATTATCCTTTGGATAAGCCTGTTGTGAAAAGCTCAACAGCCATTTTCGACTTGAGGACATTCCCTGTAACTCCCTTCCACCAAAATCCCTCTCAGTCTAATCTATTCAAGTGTAATTGCCTGGAACTTGGTTTGGCATTCAGAATTGAAGAAAGAGGTGAAGTTAAGGCTTCCATACTTGAACACTCATAGTTTTGGGGTTTAAATGCACCTGGAGGTGCCTGCATTTAGAGAAATGTGGTTTTGGGACATTAGGAAAAAGTTAACCTTGCATGTCAATCAGATAAAGAGAACTTCTTTGGAAGTTTGGGCTCAACATTGCACTTCTAAAATACCCCAAACTTAAAAATGTCAGAGAATTACAACATATTGCTTTGTCATGTTAGTGCATTATTGCAATAAAATTACAGCAAAAAAAAGAAAAAAAAAGGAAACTGAGCTGAGATTTTCACAACATCCTGGTAAGTGGGACTCCAGATAAGCAATCGGGCACTTGCCATTTTTTGGGGGGTGAGGGGTTAAAGCACCAGGCCACTATATGTATCATCTAATCATTTACTACTTTGTACTCGAACCAAATAACGTGCCCAGGCTGAATGCAATGTGAAATGGTCTTAATGTATTTTAATTAATTCAATCATTCATTCATTCCTCCTTTCCAGATACACATTTTTTTGTCTAAGAGGCCTATAAATTTTCTTACTCTCAATGAGATCTGTGAATGCAGCACATTAGAACAAGTGAACTGTACACTAATTATGTTTATTACTGGTCTACTTTATGTTGTAGATTTGATTTCAGACTTATATTCAAGTATGTTATTCCTATTAATGCCAATGAATTTCTGCTAAGCATGAATGGCTTTGGTGCTTAAGGGATGTTGTAGGTAATTCCCTGGTGTTCTATGCATTGATGATTGAGGTCTTTTTCTTAATAAGATGTTGGATAGTAAACGTTTCGAGAAATTACCTTTTTACATGCATTGCAGATAAGCCGTTAACCCATAACTCCCAATCACTTAATCCACATTAGGGCAGGTGATACAATTATTTCAGCGGTTGAAATTATGTCCAGTCATCTCTTGTCAATAGTAAGCAACAAAAATTGTGGGATGAAAGTGTTGCCAGTAACCCATTTCCTCTGTTCAGCATATATATACGGGCTACAGCCTCAACACTCATTTTCAATTCCAATATTGTTATATTGGTGAACTACTAAAAATCACATACAATAGTTTGAAAATAAAGACAATGTTAGCATTATCACCTTGATCATTTGTCGGTCATTATTTGCAATAATTCTTAGTTCATTATATCTTTAACTGATAATATCGGTTAGGTTGATTGCTTTTTAATTAGCCACAAATGTCAATGTTCTTGGCACAATTGGGTATTTATGCAGAAAATAAAGAAAATTGATAAAAATAAAAAAAAAACACCTATAATGGCTGCGTAAGTGGTCAGACTCTTTGCCCAGTTTGTTGGATAAGGATTAGGATGTGTTCACAGACCAAACTGAAGAAAATTTGAAGTAGAAGAGTTAAAAACTTTAGACTTTAAGATGAAATTCCTCCCTTTTTAACCTTAGAAAATACTGTAGCATTTGAGTTTCATGTATGCTTCCTATCTATGTATATGTTTTATTTAGAATGATTTATACCTTATTATATATATAATATTTTTTAAGGCTGCTTTTACACTGGGGCGTCAGCGCCGTCGGTGGTAAAGTGCCGCTATTTTTAGCGGCACTTTACTGTCATTTTTGCTGAGGTTTTCCGTCGTTAGCGGACGCTTTTAACCCCCCGCTATTGGCCGAAAAAGGGTTTAAACGACCCGCAAAGTGCCGCTGCAGTGGCACTTTGCCGGCGGTTTGGCGACGCTGCCCATTCATTTCAATGGGCAGGAGGGGGGAAGGAGCAGTTTATACACCACTCCTTCACTGCTCCAAAGATGCTGCTTGTAGGAGTTTTTTTAATGTCCTGCCAGTGCATCACTTCAGTGTGAAAGCACTCTATGTATGCTTTGTTCATTTTTCATGTCTGAGGGTTACAGCCACTTTAATATACAACTGCCAGATAGGAACACAATGCTAACATCTTCAGCTTAAAATAGATTCTTAAAAGTGTGTTCTGTTGCTAAGCCCAATGCATAATATTGCTTATGATCTGACATTTCTACTGACTGGATTTTGGATATGAATGTTATGCTATCAAACCAGGGCTGAGCGAGAATGTAAACTTTAATGGACTGCACCAGTTCACAAATATGAATATTTAATATCATTAGCAAAAATAAGACTAACATTGTCATATTTTCTTCAGCTCTAAGGGACAACAGAATTGAACTCATCCGAGCTTCCTGGCATGAATTGAGTATCAGCGTTAGTGACGTCTCTTTGTCAGATGAAGGCCTATATACTTGTTCCTTATTTACGATGCCTGTCAAAACATCCAAAGCTTACTTAACAGTTCTGGGTGAGTACATTTTCTTGCTATAAATAAGTCCACTAACCAATGCATACATTGCATACATTTTATAATTGTGTTTTGACTTTAGATAGATTCAATCACATACAAAAAATATTCACAATTTACCATGTAGACATCGTTCAATCTGACATGTTTGGATTTCTGTATTTGAAGAGTAACTCCACTATTGTTGAGAAGAAACAACCTCTTCTGGATGATCAATTAACATTGCAATGGATTTTAACAAAGATTGTTACAGTTTTCTTACCTGTTTGTTTTCCTGAAGAAATAGCTGTTTTAGGCCTCTTGTACACTGACGCCTGAAAACTCTCAGTTTTCAGGCATACAAGTGATCTAAAATGCAACCCATTGCTTACAACATATCTGTACACACAGGCATGTAAACAAGCACTGTGTTTTGATCAGTAAAAAAGAAAATCACAGATCCCGTTCAATATTTTGCGTTCATATGCGCAAATACATGCAGATACACGCAAATATGTGCAAACACACAAGCGCAGATACGCTCAAAACACCTAAAATAAATGCCAGCAAATGCATCCAAAAATGCTGATGTTCAAACATCAGTACCGTGTGCAAGAGGCCTTACTGTATCCTGTGTATATTGAATCTGAATGGGTAGATCTGGTTTGTTACAATTACCTGTTGCACTCCCAGTGTTCTGATGAGAAAAGCTTCAGTGCCTGCATCCCTATAAAAGTAATTAACCCATAGGAAGTATTTCACCAAAAACTGAATTTATGTTGAAGAGGATGCCTAAAACCTGACCTATATCTTAGTGCAGACTTCTGGACAAAAAAAAAACAGCAGTGTACAAAAAACCTAGCAATTGTATATGCAATATTATTTTTTGATTTACTTTTTTTTGCACAATAGGGGAGTTGCCCTTTAAACAGTCTTCTATACATTTAAAAAAATGTCAAATTATGTCTAAATTGTAGCAAAAAATCAAGTATTCCCTTTCAGGAAATGTAATTGATATGAATTGTTAAACATTTTCTGTAAAAAAAAAAAACAAAACAAAAAAAAAAACCCACAGAATATCCTATAACACTATATAAATTAACCACTTGACCTCCAGAAGATTTACCCCCTTACCAGACCATTTTTTTGCGAAATGGCTCTGCTCTACTTTAACTAGCAACTGTGCGGTCATGCAACACTGTACCCAAATATAATTTATGTCCTTTTTTTCCCACAAATTGAGCTTTCTTTTGGTGCTTTTTGGTTTGGTTCTTTTGATCACCTCTGCATTTTTATTGTTTGCCCTATAAACAAAAAAAGACCCACAATTTTGAAAGAAAAATGTATTTTTTACTTTCTGCTATAAAACATATGCAATAAAAAAATGAAAAAAATCGAATTTCTTTAGAAATTTAGGTCAATATGTCTGCCACATATTTTTGGTTAAAAAAAACAAATAAACGTATATTGATTGGTTTGCGCAAAAGTTATAGTGTCTAAAAACTATGGGATATTTTTACTTTTTATTTTACTAGTAATGATGGTGACCAGTAACTTATAGTGGGACTGCAATATTGCAGCAGACATTCTGACACTAACTGACATTTTTGACACTTTTTGAAAACCAGTGACACTAATACAGGGATCAGTGCTAAAAATATGCACTGTTACTGTACTAATGACACTGGCTGGTACAGGGTTAAACATCAGGAGCGATCAAAGGGTTAACTGTGGGCCAGACTAGTGCTTTACTATACTGTGTGAGGTGCTTTTACTGGGGGAAGAGATGGAATTTATTCAGGGGCACTAACTCTGTCACTTCCGCCCTGTCAGAATGGCGATCTGCCTTGTTTACATAGGCAGATCGCAGTTTTGTCTCTCTCCCCCGATGATGGGGGGGGGGGGGGTGCCAGCAAACATTGAGTACCTGACACCTGCCGATTGGCTCCTGCTGTGTATTACACAGCGGAAGCGAGCTGCCACCAGCACACATGCGTGCCCCCTACCCGGAAGTGTCGGATTTTGTATATATACATAATCCGGTGCATAGGTGTCACCCTGTAGCAAAAAACGCTATAGGGTGGACCTAAAGTGGTTAATAAAACAATTAACAGAGTTAAGGATGAGGTTTGTCTCCAAAAACTAGTTGAAAAAAATCTGATCTGTCCTGTTTTTTGTTTTATACTTCCCCTACAGCTATTTAAAAATATAAGGCACTATATAAATTAAACTTATATACAGTGCATGCTATTAATATTTTCTTTGAACAGTTTTCTCTTAACGCTGTACTTTTTTTAGTATGTCTCAATTTTTTCCTAACTGTCCCCAAGGGACTTACTTTTGGCTACATCCTAACTTAAACCTTTCAACTATATATTTTCAAGGACATGGTGGCCATAAAGCTCTAAAATTAAGGAAAGTTTTATAGCTGCTTGCTTTTTTCTTGGCTTAGTGTTTTTCTTGGTTCCTGTCATTTCTTTCGTCCACTATTAGTTTTTGTTGTTTTATTGGGAGCACTTTGCCATTTATACTTTATTCCCTAAATGATCTCTCCTCTTTTTTTCCTCCGAGGGTTTCAGTGACACTAAAAATGAAAGATTTATCGAGAAAGCCACGAAATAACACTTAAACTCAACACTCTATGAGATTCATTGAATGTCAGCAGCTGAATCAGATGAAATTGCCATAGTTTATTGCAAACACGCCTATGTTCCTAACCTGTTATATAATTTTAAAGATTGATTTTTTTTTGTCCCTGAACTTCAGTTATTTTAGAATACCAGGCTCTTTCACTTAATAGGACTAATGCTGGATGCCAGTCATATTAAAGTTAATCCAGCTAGTGAATTGGTTTTGTGCATAGCATGTGAAAGCTGTTTTTTCTTTAAGCCCCACTGAGACTATTTTACTAAAAAAATCTTTACAAGTTTGCCATTAAGGACAAAAACTACCCATTCTAAGCACAGTATTTCAGGATAATAACTTCCTGAGCTTAAAGCTTTTCCATGGAGACCCATCTTTGGATCCAAAGTATAAATGTCTAGCTAAATCCTCCATATGAACTGATGGTGTGGCATATTAGAATATACTGCAAAGGGGAAAAGGTTTCCATATACAAACGGCTTGGGATTTAAATTTGTGATTATTAAAGTGATTTTGTGAGAGATTTTATATTTCTTAGCCAGCCACATTGTCAGTATGTTGTTTACCATTGTGTACATGGCTTATTAAATTTGAATGTTTCATCTTTTTTTTTTTTTTAATGTATAACAGTAAACCAGTAAAACAGCTAAATAGACTTAACAGAATAGTGAAGCAGATTTGTTGGATCTGATTTACTAAATTGTGATGTGATTGAGTACAAAGTAAACCTAAATATCCAATCTACAGGTCAGTTTAAAGTGATTGCAAAGCATTGTTTTTTTTTTCTTTAAAATAACAAATATGTTACACTTACCTGTTCTGTGCTATGGTTTTGCGCAGAGCAGCCCCAATCCTTCCCTTCTTGCGTCCCCTGCCAGCGCTCTGGGCTGCTCCCCCCTCCGCGAGCTCCCAATACAAGCCGCTTGCTATGGGGGCACTCATGCTTCCTCGCTCCTGAGCCCTACTCTGTGTGTCCATAAGAACCACCCCTGCTTCCTCTAAACTGGCTGTGTTTGATAACAGCAGCTGCCAATGGCTCCCACTGCTGTGTCTGAACCAATGAGGAGCGAGAGAGCGGAGATAACCTTGACTATCATGCACGTTGCTGGATTGAGATCGGGCTCAGGTAAGTATTTAGCAGGTGCAGGGGAGGAAGTTACATGCAGAATGCAATAAGGTAAAAATCCTTCTGCCTTTACAATCACTTTAAAGTGAATAGCACATCCCTTGCCCATGGTAGGATATCTAGCAATTCAGGCCCATTGTCCATTGAGCAGGCAGGTAACACAGAAAGCTGAAAAGCTACAGTAGGAAGTATTAGTGTCACTTACTTAGCTAAGTCATGTGACAGGAATGTGTGAATCTTTAGGGTGAAAAATTCTGAATAATTTGGCAGGTAAATTAATTTATGGGTATTTCAACTGTATACTTAAAGTGTAAGTTCAACTTTACAGAAAATCTGTAAGGTGAACTTACACTGGAGCCTTCCCACTGCACCCGGTCCCGCATTACCTGAAGCTGGCGATCTCCCATTCTGATAGATCGTATCACCGCTTTACCAGTAAGGGGATTTTATAACCTCCTTAGCTTTCTCTCCTCTTCACCCCGTGGTGACAGGATGGGCTACGCGGGTTCTGATTGGTCGGTGCCGCCCATGTAATGGCACCGACCAATTAGATGAGGTACATTTTGGAGATTGAGCTGCGGGGTTTCTAACCCAGGCTGGTGAAGCGGCGACCTGGTGTGTCAGTGCGGGTGATCGCCGGTCTTCAGGTCCAGGGGGCTGAGGAAAGGGTCCTGTGTAAGTTTACTTTACAGATTTTTCTGTAAAGGGGAACTTACCCTTTAAAGTGGTTCTAAAGGCAGAAGGTTTTTTTTATCTTAATGCATTCTATACATTAAGATAAAAAGCCTTCTGTGTCCAGCAGCCCCCCTTAGCCCCCCTAATACTTACCTGAGCCCCATCTTGATTCAACAATGTTGCATGAGAGACACAGCGGTCTGGGACTCCCCTCCTCATTGGCTGAGACAGCAGCGAAACACCATTGGCTCCCGCTGTTATCAAAGTCCATAAGCCAATCAGGAGAGAGAGGGGGTGGGGCCAGGCTGTGGCTCTTTGTCTACATGGACACACGGAGCTGTGGCTCTGCTTGGCTCGGGTGCCCCCATAGTAAGCTGCTTGCTGTTGCAAGACCAACTGCACAGAGCAGGTATAACATGTTTGAAATTAAAAAAAAAAAAAAAAGACTTTAGTATCACTTTAACTGTTTGCTTTGAATCCCACTTCAGAATCAAGACAGTGATAAATGATGATGATGGCATATGGAGTGTTATGGAATGTTGGTTTCCACTTGTCAATGTCTCAATGAAATGTCAACTTCTGTAGGGGACACTATTCAACCTGACATCTGCAAATTTTAATACATGTCTGCTATTTTTTGATTAATTTAACAGACTGTAAATAATAAAACATGAAAAAGGATGTAACACTCCCTTTGGCAGAAGCCTTTTTATAGCCAGCTAACAGTCTTTCTAAACTATTTTAGTTCAGAAATATTCTTAGGTTGTCTTGCATACACATCATATTTGATGTCTACCATAAGATCTTAAATTGTGTAGTCGTGTAGCACATATTTTCTTTACGTAATATGGTTAAGACTAAATATAGAATTTGCCTTTTTCTTTTCCTAAGTCAGATACTGTAGATATAAATAATGATTTCTAAACAATTTGCTTTCTTATATTTGGCCAGCAGGGGGCACTGTTGGACCTTTCTCACATGTTTGCTGTTTTTTTTTTACAATATATATATATATATATATATATATATATAAAATTATATTGCCCTAAAGGCATTATAGTTTCTATTTGAATAATATGTAAGTCTGGTGACTTTGAAGAGGCACTGTTACCTTGCCCATGCAGGGCAAAATCTTTGCAGACATCCCCCATCTCAATATCCTGCTTTACCTGTGCTCCCTTACAGCTCCTTGTTCCTCTGCAGACAAATAGAATATCCAACACTTCTGGGTATTGGGAAACATGTGACCTTCATACTTGTGCACAGGCCCAGCAACTATTCTGTGAGCCTGGTCACTGTAACAAGCCTGGAGGAGTGATATCACCTCTCCCACAGGTAGCTAGCACAACTGTTTTCAGTGCCCGGCTACAAAGGACCAAGTAGTTGCGAGGAAGCAGATGTAAAGTGGGTATATGGTGGGCAGAGAATGCCCTTTCCAGAGACACCGTCACTTTGCCCTACATAGGAAAGTGGATAGTGTCTCTTTAAAGCAAAATAAGTTCTCACTGACCTCTGTAATTGCAGGCACTGTGGAGAAATTCATTATCAAACTCCAAAACATAGGCACTAAAATTCAAGCACATCTCGTTTGAAGCAGAAACTTTGCAGCATGCTGTACTTCCAATGTAATCAAACAGCAGCTACCTGTAAGCTAGTGGAAACTACCTGAAACCCAACTTCAGAATCTTTGTTTTGATAGTTAAGACTAAATAGTTTCAGAGCCTGGCCAGAGGTACACTTATAGAGCCAGTTTCGACTTCAAGACTGCTTTTCTCCCCCTACAAGCCTGAAACTGGTCAAATCTAGGTCAATTACACCGTCATTGAATTCTGAATGATCTCAAATGTATTTTGATATCAGAATCACACTGCATTTGCCCATTATAGCCTGTTGACACAGGCCCTAAGGGCCCATTCACATTCATGGCAGCACATTACAAAGCACATAATAGGAGGTGTTTTTTGAGGTGCCACTAAAAATGATTACCACTGCATTTCAGAAATGTAAAATGGTAAATAGGCCCTTAAAGTCCTTTAAAAACATTAACATTAACTTTTCACTAGTTCATGATTGTAAAATACCCAGCCTTTTTTGTACCTCCAAGCATAACAAATCCACTTCCATGCTTAACAGCTGACACGAGTTCTTCTGATCTCCATCTTCTTACATTCATAAACACACATTTGGCTATTGTAGCATATATATATATATATATATATATATATATATATATATATGTTTTTCGTCATTTAGATCATACTGTTTGGTTCCAAAATGCAGTTTAGTGTTCTATACACATTCTTCAATAATTAGGTCACAAGTCAGAACCAATTCTGTACAGTGGACTGTTGTGCTCCTACTCCTATTGCAGCTGAAACTTTCAACAGGTTCTTTGAATTATTAAATGTTTTTTGCTTTCCAAAGATGACCAATCTAAATGCAATTCTATCAAATATTATTCTTGGTCTCCCAAAGCTTTTATTAACTTCAGTAGTTTCCCTTAACTTCTAGCACCGTGAAGGGGCAAGGCTTATGGGTGTATGCACAAGACCTTGGGATGTTCTAACTATCATAGAGTTCAATAATCTTTAACATTGTCTTTACTGGACTTGGAACAAGGCCCCAACAGGACAATACAGTTCTGGAACCTACAAAAAATAACAGCAGTTACTTAACTGGATCAGTTGTTAAACCTTTGCAATTGCCACTTTTGATGTTTATTTCATGTGGGTTTTTTTCATTCTATTAAATTCAGCAAATAAATAAGGTGTGCATTAAGAATTACAAAAATATGTTATGTTGATGTATATTCACTGCAGATGTGGTGCTTTTCACTAAAAGGATCAAAAGACCACTGAGAAGAACAACAAAACATGAAACATGTCTAAGATTGCACAAATATTTTCATAAGAATAACATAATTATATTACAATCATATATAATATAAATCACAATACATTTTTGGGTAATGCTCATAATATAAATAACCATTGTTTAGACTGAATGGTGTTATAATTGTTAAGGTTATATGAATAAAACCATTGAAGCAATAACGTGTATATATTTTATTTAATTTTGTTGGTGTAAAAATAGTTTTACTTATTCATGTGGCTTTTTCCTAATTTAATATTCTTTTCTGAGTCTTACACCCACTAACACACACAGCAGGGCTCATTTTGGGCGGATGTAAAATAATCTGTGTTTTTTCACATTTTGAGAGGAAATTGATGCAGTGAAATGGATAACAAACAAACTCCATGGAGATGAAGCCCTTAAAAAGAATCAAACCATAGACCCTAGAATGGCAAATCAAGACTGCCACCTACTTAGGCAATGCTGCTATGTTCCTGCTTTTAAAGTGGTGGTAAACCCAGTGAAGCGACTGGCCTCAGGTGACACACAGACATGAAACAAATCTTCCTACATAAGTTGTACTTGTTTATCTGCAGTCGTCTTCTCTTCTCTACAGCCGTTAAACGTCAAGAAGAACTGATAAAGTTTGTTTTAGCAGACAAAAGGTGGTAGAGAGCTGAAGTTACACTCTGCAGAGCTCAGTGAGAAGAGCTCTGAGACTGGATTGAAGGGGAGGGACACGGCCCCCTTCACACAGCACACAGGAACAGAGCTAAGGTTGTCAATCACAGGTTGTGTGCTGACTCCCCATCAATTTTTTTTTCTTGGCATCAGGAAAACATAGTCAGAATTGACTCATGCTGACAATTAGTGCTCTGGATTGAGACAAATACATACTATAGAGGGGTATGCTTTGTTCATATTTCATGTCTGAGATTTACAACCATTTTAAAGTAGAACTATGGCCTCATATTCAAGATAAAAATATGCTGCAGCAATTCATTATAAACTCATCTCTACTTATGTTTTCTCTTAGTCCCCTTGCCCAAATACCTATTGATCCTGCCAGTGAAGTCCACCTAATTCAGCTTCCTGTGATGTGGGGGGCAACAATGCTGCACTGCTTCTGAATCCAGAGCAGAGTTGCCACTCTCATTTGGGCTGTGCCTGCACTACAAGTGTGAAGAAAAAATGTATGCAAGGAAGCATTGCTATTAGTGTTGCCACTGCAGATTCACAAGCCTGTAGCTTATCAATCAGCACCTGACCACACCTAGTCCAACCCACTGTTTCAGGATTGACGACACTGCCTCTGTTACTGACACCCCCCTCCCATTGTGAGCTGCAGTGCCTGGGAGGGGGGAGTTTGAGACACTAATGAAGGAGGATTTGGCTCAATCGGAGAAAGTTTTTGTTTTGTCTTTTTTTTTGAGGTTTGTACTTCAGATAGTAACGAGATGTGGTACTTGTTTGTCATATAGTAGTCTTTAGTCATTCTTTATGGATATATATATATATATATATATATATATATATATATATATATATATATATTTGGTTTAAATGAGAATTATATGCATAGATATGTATTTAATATGTGTTTTCCTACTTATGTCCTTAGGTGTCCCTGAAAAGCCACACATCAGTGGATTTACATCACCAGTTATGGAAGGGGAAATAATTCAGCTGACTTGTAAAACATCTGGTAGTAAACCAGCTGCTGATATACGATGGTTTAAAGGAGACCAAGAAATCACAGGTAAAAAGGAAAACTAAAAACGGATTTGTTATTGGCAATTCTGATTTCAGAAGCTTACTGTACCTTGTGGCTTTTTATATCAGATATGATAATAACGTTTGATTCACCGAGAAGGAAAGTTTGAGACTTTTTTAAAACTTGGGATTTCTGAGAGAAGTGCTGAAAAGCAGGAATTTCTTTCCTTTGCAATTTTTAGCACCCAATTCAAACAGCTAGTTAAAGTATATCTACAGGCAACACCTTTTCTTTCCATTCGGGATAAGAGATATGTCATTTTTTAGAGAAAGTGAATCTGGGGACACAGACAGCAATACAATCTTGACATTGGTTCTAACCCCCCATTACTCTTTCCAAGATTATAAAAAAAAAGTTTTGGCTTTAGCTATACAGTTACATTATGAAGGTGCAGGTAAGCTTTAACAAAATGCATCAATATATTTATCAAATTAAATTGGCATATAATACATATTTTATGTATTGACATTAGACGTACACTGCCGAAAAATTTGTTTTTTTTCGTTTTCATATAATTTGTTTTTATTTTGTTTTTCGTATCATTCGTTATGACCGATATTCGTTATTTTGAATAAATTCATAACTTT
Source organism: Aquarana catesbeiana (assembly GCF_042186555.1). Taxonomy (NCBI): domain Eukaryota; kingdom Metazoa; phylum Chordata; class Amphibia; order Anura; family Ranidae; genus Aquarana; species Aquarana catesbeiana. Next base: position 719,952,524 of record NC_133325.1, on the reverse strand, counting down.
AGATAAATTTTTATTAGTTACGGTCTATTTGTTTAGATGCGGTAATCATTAATTCGATAATTCGTAATAATCAGAAGGAACAAAAATCCGAAATTTGAAAATCCTAAAATTTGAAGATAATAAAAATGAATTACGTTTTATTGACCATTATTATAGTTTTTTTTACTATTATTATTACTATTATTACTAAATAATAATAATAATAATAATAACCATAATAATAGTTATAAACTATTAAATTATAGGTATTGGAATTTCCTTTCAAATTTGGCTGTCAGTGAACGTAACAAATATGAATTTATCCGTAGTTAAGAATGATCCAAAATAACGAATGCCAGATAATTCGTAACTTCAGATAAATTTGTATTAGTCACTAACAGCCAAATTTAAGAGGAAGTTGTAATACCTTTAATTTAATAATAATTCATAAATAATAATAATAAAAAAAACTATAATAATGATTAATGAACTTAATATTTTAATTATAATAGAAATGATCCAAATGTTTTTCGTTCTTATTTTCAGATTTTTGTTCTTATTTTCGGATTTTTGTTCTTATTTTCGGATTTTCATTCTTTCTGATTTTCTGATTTTCAATTTTTCACATTTTTGAACTTTCAGATTTTTTAATTTTCAGATTTCAGATTTTCAAATGTTCTGATTTTCAAATTTCTGACTTTAGTTCTTTCGAATTTTCATTCTTTCTGATTTTCAAATTTTCGGATTTTCAAATTTTCGAATTTCGGATTTTCAAATTGTCGGATTTTCGAATTTTGAATTTTCATTCTTTTGAATTTTCTTTCTTTTAAAAAAAAAATTTTTAAAAATTGTTAAACGGTCTTTCGTTAATTTTTATTTTTCCGAATGAACAATATGCCGAATTTTGGCGAAAAATAAATTCAGAACAAAACAAATTGCACATGTCTAATTGACATACATGTATTTTTACTGCTTTACTGTTTTACTGATGTCTGTGCCCCTGTTAGCGAGATTCACCCTCTCTATTTGTAGTGTTTACTGTTATCATCAAAAGTGAAAGAAAAACACACATTTTGGGTTGTCGTCAGAACAAGAATAGAGGGGGAATCTTCCATTGCGGATGCTAGTTCTGGTGACCCTGGGGATAACCAGGGATTCCCCCACCATGGAGGGAGTTCCTATCACTTCCTATTCTGGCTATGGAAGAGGAAGTGAAGGGAAAATCTTCCCAATGGGACACAAATGGCAAGATAAAAACTGACAAAGGTTATAACACTCCCTTACCCTATCTAAAATGAAAAATATGAAGCGTTTTGCATTTAGTTCTATTTTAATGGTCCTGTAAGCAATTTTTCATTAAAAAAAATTCTTACTGTGTTTTTATGCATCCATGTAATGTCCTCTGTGATCGAGGACTTCAACCACCCCCCACTTCCTTTTGTTCAGAATGAGCAGTACGGGTTAGTTGCAGTCAATGCACTGCTCTATGTACACTACAAATCCCAGACTCCCTAGTCCATCTCAGGAGTGAGCAAAAATAGGGTGGCTACAGTCCTACATATGGCGGGACCATGGAGAATGAACGTAGCCATCCTCTAACAGGAAGTCAGATTACAGCGGAAAAAAGGAATTTGGAGATTTGAAGGAGGCTGAGAGCAATAGAAGGTACTTTTGAATGCGTACTCAAATAAAAATTTTTTTTTAAATTGGAGCTTAGTATCAAATTAACCAGTTTTGGACCTCCCACCGCATATATACTGCGGCAGGGCAGCCCATGTACAGGTACATCATTTTGTGCATGAGATCCGGAGCGCCGCTCCCACTGTGATTGGACACAGTAGGAACCAATCGGCGGGTCCAGCGGCTGCGATGGCTTCCAGCCCCCGACGATCGTTTGGAAGAAGGAAAGAACCGTGGTCTGCCTATGTTAACAAGGGAGATTTTTTACAACGGATCTCTCTTTTCCTCAAGTGCATCTGTCCCGCACACTGTTATAAACCACGCATAACACACTTAACCCCTTAATCGCCCCTGGTGTTAACACCTTCCCTGCCAGTGTTATTTATACAGTGTCAGTGCATTTTTTTAGCACTGATCACTGTAATAGTGTCACTGGTATCTAAAAAGTGTCACTTGGTGTCAGCTTTGTCCACCGCAATGTCGCAGTCCTGCTAAAAATTGCTGATCGCCGCTATTTAAAAACAATAAAAAAAGTCCATAAATCTATCTCATAATTTTTAGACGCTATAACTTTTGCGCAAAGCAATCAATATACGCTTATTGGGATTTTTTGTTACCAGAAATATGTAGCAGAATACATATTAGCCTAAATTTATGAAGAAATTTGATTTTTTTAAAAAAAATATTGGGAATGTTTTATAGCAGAAAGTAAAAAATATTGTTTTTTTTTTTTCAAAATTGTCGAAGACAATTCAAAAATTCAAAAATATGTAGAAGAATACATATCAGCCTAAACTGTGGAAGTGTTTTTTTTTTTGGATAGTTTTTATAGCAAAATATATTTATTTTTCAAAATTGAGGCTATTTTTTTGTTTATAGCGCAAAAAAAAAAAAACGCAGAGGTGATCAAATACCACCAAAAGAAAACTCTATTTGTGGGAAAAAATGGACATCGATTTTATTTAGGTACAACGTTGCATGACCACACAATTGTGAGTTAAATCAACGCATTGCCGTATCGCAAAAAATGGCCTGGTCATGAAGAGAGTTAAACTTTCCGGAGCTGAAGTGGTTGAACTCCACCAGGGAATACAGAATATGGAGCTATTTTTTGCTCATTGGTTGGGAAATGAAGGAGGATTCAGGCCAGCATTGGTTTAAGCCAATGGGTGCAGAGAATTCTATGATGGTGTATTCCTAATGTTCAGTGGCTGCAATACCATATAGATGAGGAACAACTGTATTTTGCTACTGCTCTATATACAAACAACTTGATCTTATGCTGTGTAGGGGACCCAACGTATCTGCTTTCTGGCACTTTTTTCTAGGATCTTACCTGACTGTAGCACATAAATGGTACAATAGTGGATGGTTGAACACCCAGGGATTGTTGGATTTTACCAAGTTTAAAGCTGAACTCCAGCCTTACCTTCAGTCTTGTCAATGACCAGGTCATTGGCTTGAAGAAGGAACCAATCAGTAGTTCCGAAACGCGTCCCATTTTGATGACATGTTTCCTGTTTGCGGTCCATGCTGGTTGTTGTCCCCTCCCGCTGACATCATTTCTGGGATTCATGCTCCATGCTGACTCAGATGACGCGATTGCTTCACCAGTGTTCCCAGAGCCTGGGGTGTTCACCTGCTGGTTATCCTGGGACCTTCTGCTGCTGCATATCATTATCCCTGGAAAACTGTGATACACTGGGACCTCCTGATGCCGGATCACCTGCTTCATACATCCATGTTATGCCTCTTCTTATCCTTGATTCTGTAAGTGTTTTTAATTTTGTTTGGGGATATTAAAAGTTTTAATTCTGCTCTTAGAGGCACCTTTTTTTCTTTCATTTGTTAATAAAGGGTGTAGAGGAGAACCAGGCAAGGCAAAATATAAGCAGATTAAATTTCACCTTTAACCATTTCAGCCCCGGAAGAATTTACCCCCTTAATGACCAGGCCATTTTTTTTGGATACGGCGCTGCTTCGCTTTAACTGACAATTGCACGGTCGTGCGACACTATAACCAAAGTTCTTTTTTTCCTACAAATAGATCTTTCTTTTGATGGAATTTGATCACCTCTGCTGTTTTTATTTTTTGAGCTATAAACAAAAAAAGACTGACAATTTTGAAATAAAAAACAATATTTTTTACTTTTTGCTATAATAAATATCCCCCAAAAATATATAAAAAACACATTTCTTCTTCAGTTTAGGCCGATATGTATTCTACATATTTTTGGTTAAAAAATAATCGCAATTAGAGCAAAAGTTATAATTTTTACAAAATAGGGGATAGATTTATGAAATTTTTTATTATAATTTTTTTTTACTAGTAATAGCGGTGATCTGTGATTTTTATCTGGATTGCGACAATTGGGCGGACAAATCGGACACTTTTGACACTATTTTGGGACCACTGACATTTATACAGCGATCAGAGCTAAAAATAACCACTGATTACTGTATAAATGTTGCTGGCAGGGAAGGGGTTGACACTAGGGGGCGATCAAGGGATTAAATGTGTGTCCTAGGGAGTGTTTCTAACTGTGGGGGGGATGGAGCTGCCTGGGGGAGGAGACCGATCGTTGTACCTAAGCAGTGGGTACCTAAGCTTTAGATCAGTCTCCTCACCCCTGACAGAACAGAGATCTGTCTGTTTACATTGACAGATCTCCATTCTGTCCTTCTCAGGAGCAATCGTGAGTAGCCACGCGCGTTGGCTCCTATGTCACGCGGCAGGTGCCCCTATACTCCTTAAAGCGCCTGCTATACAGCTACGGTGATTTGCGCAGGAGTGCCATTGTGCCGCCGTCAATCGACGGCGGCCAGTCGGCAAGCGGATAAATATCCTACTATGCGGTAGTTATCAATAGAATGCCTTGATCTGTCTTTCTACGCATGCAATAAAAGGCAATGCTTGCACTCATTGTCCGGGTCTGTTGTGCCATTATCACCCTCAGGAAGCCAACCCTAAGTAATGGTATGTAGCTACTGCCTGATCACATGCATGTAGACAGGAAGTGACTGCAAAGAGGCTGGAGGAGATCATCAGCACTACAGAGAATCAAAAAACCTGATTGATCTGAACACAACTCAGGGTAAAATTGCTTCTTGTATAAATCAGTCATAAAAAGTGCATCCTAGAGTTCTTCTTTATGTGTGTTATTAACTGCTCCCTGTAGAACATGAGCTGTGCTAACTGGAAAAAACTTTAGATATTAATAGTCTTAGTTTGAAACTTATTTTTTCCCAAAGCTTTTTTTGATGTGTCCTGTTTTTTTTACATGATTGCATTTGGGTAAGGATGAAGATAATTTGAAAATGTGCAACGAAAAATGTATGTGAACTGTGTCAAATTTGCCTGCCCACTTCAACCTGTCATACCATCTGGCATGCAGATAAGATGCAGCTTGTGACTGCACTGATGCTTCCAGTCGGCATTTATATACTCTTTGTAAAGTTTAGTTGTAATAGTTTAACCTTTATTAATATTGCTTCTGTCAATTTATCTACTCATTCCATCTAATAAAAGGCATTTCATATACACCACATATTTTCCATTAGTGTAATTATTTCCGCAAAATGTTGACTTTTTACATTTCTACTGTATTCATGGTTTATTCTTAGGGTTTAACCCCTTCAGCTCCGGAATGTTTACTCCCCTTCCTGACCAGGCCATTTTTTGCTATACTGCACTACGCTACTTTAACTGACAAATGCGCCGTCATGCGATACTGTACCCAAATACAATTTTTGTCCTTTTTTCCCCCCAAAAATAGAGCGTTCTTTTGGTGGTATTTAAACACCTCTGTTTTTTTTTTGCGCTATAAAAAGACCGACAATTTTGAAAAAAAAAAATATTTTTTTTACTTTCGGCTATAAAACATACCCAATAAAAAATGTAAAAAAATCTAATTTCTTTATCAATTTGGGCCAATAAGTATTCTGCTACATATTTTTGGTAAAAAAAATCCCAATAAGTGGCAAACTATGGGATATTTTAATTAATTAATTTATTTTTACTAGTAAGGGTGGCAAGTTTTTTTTTATTAGTAATGGCGATGATCAACGAATTATAGCAGCACTGTGATATTGTGGTAGACAAATTGGACTCCTTCCTAACTGACACTTTTGTCACTTTTTGGGGATCCGTGACACTAATACAGTGTTCAGTGCTAAAAATATGCACTGTCACTGTACTAATGACACTGGCTGGGAAGGGGTTAACATCAGGAGCGATAAAATGGTTAAATGTGTGCCTAGGTTGTGCTTACTCACTGTGGGGGAGGTGCTTTGACTAGGGGAAGGCAAAGTTCTGTGTTCCTGCTTTGCAGAAACACAGAATCAATACCTTCCCTTCTGACAGAATGGCAACTTTTCTTGTTTACATAGGTAGATTGTTGTTCTGCCTGTGTCCTGTGTAATCGGTGGGTGCCAATGGACATTGAGTCTACAGTACCCGCTGCTAGGCTCTCGCTGTGTATAATCACAGCGGGTCGCTGGGGTGTGTGCCCCAGACCCAGAGCAGTTAATAGAGTCTCCTTGTTACCAACCAAGGACGGTCTCTAATCAATTTCTAGCATTCTTGGAGCTATCTTAAAGTTTATTTCCAGCTGTGCAGCCAAATTGGGATAACATCTAACTTATATATGTTGCATGAGCCCATTCACATAACATACGTTAAATAAAAATAAAAACGGCAGCTTACCTTTTATTAGACAGATATTATTGCTGGACTACCCAGCAAGGAAAAATCCAAAGTGTTTCTCTTTGTTTATGGAGGGGCTGGGCAGCTGTGTTTGCCCTAATTAACCCTGTCTGTACTGTGTAGGCAGATGTTCATTGTCAATTGTAATGAGTTTTGAACGCTGTCTGTCCTAACAAAGGGTTAAAGGTGTATTGCATTTTATGTTAATGAGGACTGCCTTGGGACAGACTTACTCTAACATTGTTGTCAGCCATGACACCTCCTAGTGAGAAATCTAAAAGGAAAGTAATATTTAAATAAAATTTAAGCAAGCTTTTTAAATGGGAATGCATATCAAATATACAGTAGAGTGGGGTTCTCTCAAATTGTAAATACGATTTAAAGTAACCCTGACACTACAGAGTCAAAACAGCAAAAAAATGCACACCCGGATAAAGAAGAGGCATTATACATACCTTTCTGGAAGCCCTCGTTTTGAACCATTATGATGCTGCTCCCCAGCTGCTACAGGTATTTGACCAGTTGGATGCATTGAATAACAATTTCCCCTGCCACAAGCAGTGGTCCCACCCCTGACTTGTACAGTACATCCTGAATGAGTCATTGGGAGGAACCACTATGTGCTGTGGGAGGAGGTACTCCCACACCTGGAGGTGTTGACTACCTGCTGTAGCTAGAAGCAACATAGGGCATTTCAAGACATGAGCCACCAGAAAGGTAAGTAAAATGCCCCTTTTACCCAGGTTATGCCTTTTTGTTCTTTTGACCCTCTAGTGACAAAATCACTTTAAAGGGTAACTAAACCTAAAAATAAAAATGTAGTATATTACAGCTTACACCACAGATGTGGTGGCTGCATTTTTTCAATCTAAGAAATTGTTTTAGCTAATACAGAAACTACCTGTTGAACTTGGCAGGACTGCTGTTTACCAGAGAATATCTTCCTGCCTAGCTATCTTATGTAATATAGCAATTACCCTGCCATCCATGTAATGGAGATGAAGAAATATAGACGTGTCTGTAGTCCACACCGTGTGTGCAGTCTAGGGTGAAAACTATGGCTCCCTTCAGGTAACGTGGAGGAGTGACATGTATGGAATCTCAGCTGGTCCCCGCTGATCCGGCCGAATTTCAATCCTTGTATGGCCAGCTTATATTGTTGGAGCTATATAAAAACCTGTATTAACCTCCCTGGCGATATGATTATTTCTGATTTTAGGTGCTGAAAGCGGTACAATTATTTTGCACAGAAATTTGGCGTTTTATATTGTAGGCCTGTAATTCTTAGGAATAGTTCACTTAAATCTGTCCAAACAAGAGTCTAGTAGACATCCCGGGTATGATAAAGTTTGAAAAATGAAATAAAAAATTATAATATAATAAATAACTATAAATAATTATGACAAATAATAATATAATAATAATAAAAATTATATAATAATGTAATCAAATCAAAAACACTGAAATTTGCTCAGTTGCAGAATTTTAGCTTTCGTTACTTTTAGTGTTTGATGACGGATCTCCCCACAAATCACTATCGCTCAATTCTGCGAGTGATTCTAATTTATTATCGCTTTTTTCTAGCTGCTCTAAAACCACTTTTGATGTAAAGAGACAGTTTTGGTTGCTATGGACAATCTCCAGTTTCCTGGCAGAAAGAACAGTTTTATATATATAAAACTGCATGCAGGACACTGGGCAGACCACTAGGGACAAAGGGGATGTGTAATTATTTGATACAGTACTGTAATCTGTAAGATTACAGTATACTGTATCTGTACTGTGTGTTTCACTTTTGAATTTACCGCCGAACTCCGTCCCCGTGCGTCGCAACGCTCGCAGGGAATGGAGCTCGGCACTGTGAATCGAGCGAGACACAGCGGCTCGCCGATCACAGCGGGGAGACATCGCAGGAACCAGGGGACAAGGTAAGTATGCTCTTCCTGAATCCTGCGATGCAAGCCCGAGTCTGGCTCGGGGATACCGCTTTTGGTATGAAAAATCCAACCCGAGCCAGACTCGGGAATACCGCCAGGGAGGTTAATTAAATGTTTCCTCTGGAGGTATATTTCACAGGGTGACAACACAGAATAGCAATTGAGACACACAAACAGAGAGTTGAATCTTTACCCCAGAATAACCAGTTATATTAATGAAAGCTACAGATTAAAAACAATTGAAGATTACTTTTGAAATTACACTTTACATTTTAGTGATATGAGATCTCAGTGACTGGGCTGAAACCAATTTTAGGTCATACATTCAAGCATGCCAAAAACTTCCCAGCGGTACAGTTTACAACCTAGCCCAAGGAAACCTCATCCAGACACACCAAATATGCCCGTATGTTTGTTAGACCATTCCGATGTGTATGCTTCACCCATGAAGATGATCTAATATCTATAAATCTACCAGGAAAACAGGAATTATTTTTGAGTGTGGTTTAGATACAACTGGGTTGGAGCATTGTAATTTACAATGAACCCAAAATAGTTCCTGGAAATACACAGAGTGTACATTTTACGACACAGAATATGTAATTTTATATCACTATAATTGTTGAAACGTTACATATCTTTTTGACCTATATTTTTTTGTGTAGCATACATTTTTGCTGTTAGGGACATCTAAGGACAATCTTAGCAATGCTTATAATAAAACAGATATGACTGTAGTGCAATGACTATTAGTAAATTCCTATCTCAGGAATCATCTCTTAACTGATCTGACCTCCCTATACTGAAATCCAATTAGTTGCAGTAGTTATGGCACCTTGCTTTTGACATGTGCCCTTGTACTCTTTTATTAAATAAGTTTGATAGATTCAAAAGATGACTTGTTACAATTGTCTCACATAAAAACCTTATCAAAAAGAATGTGACTTACCATCAAATTGGCTTTCTTAGTGTTCTTTTTCAATAAAGAGTTATTTTTCATGTGCCAATTCTTAAATGCAGCAATCGCAATCTATCTTGTACTTAACTGACTTCAGCATAGCTATTTCTAACAGGTTACTGTGGGTCGATGGACTTATAAACCCAAATAATTATAGTTACACTTAGCTCTGGTTTAACAAGAAAAAATAATTCTATTCAAGTATGTATTGTTAAGTCAAAAATTACCTTTATTGCTCTCAGCATCCTCTAAAATTCATTTTTTGTGCTGTATAGGGTGCCCTAGGTTTATTCTCCATGGTCCCGCTGTATGTAGGAATGTAGCAACCCTCTCTTGCCTACTGCTGATATCAGTGTATATGACAGCAACTAACAGGAATTATTCCAAATAAACGGATATGGGAGGGAAAAGGAGAGCTTCGGAAGCTCATAGAGGACCTCATAAGGAGGCAGAAAAACCCAATAAGAAACAAGGTCATGAAAAATAGTTTACAGGGTCATTAATTAGTGGATGTGTATAGATTATGAATGGAGAAAAAGAATATTATTGAGTGTTACTTTAACCACTTCAGCCTCGGAAGAATTTACCCCCTTCCTGACCAGAGCACTTTTTGCGATACGGCACTGCGTCGCTTTAACTGACAATTGCGCGGTCGTGCGACGTTGTACCCAAACAAAATTGACGTCCTGTTTTTTCCCAGAATTAGAGCTTTCTTTTGGTGGTATTTGATTGCCTCTGCAGTTTTTATTTTTTTGTGCTAAAAACAAAAAAAGATAGACAATTTTGAAAAAAACGCATTTTTTTTACTTTTTGCTATAATAAATATCCCCCAAAAATATATAAAAAAAAACATTTTTTCCCTCAGTTTAGGTCAGTATGTATTCTTCTACATATTTCTGGTAAAAAAATCGCAATAAGCGTATATTGATTGGTTTGCGCAAAAGTTTTAGCGTCTGAAAAATAGGGGATAGATTAATAGTATTTTTATTTATTTATTTTTTTTTACTAGTTATGGTGGCGATCTGTGAATTTTATCATGACTGCGACATTATGGTGGACACATCGGACAATTTTGACACATTTTTGGAACCATTGTCATTAATACAGCGATCAGTGCGATTGAAAATGCATTGATTATTGTAAAAATGTCACTGGCAGGGAAGGGGTTAAAACTAGGGGGCGGTGAAGGGGTTAACTGTGTTCCCTTTGAGGTGATTCTAACTGAAGGAGGAGGGACTAACTACAGGAAGTGACAGATCGTGGTTCCTAGCTAATACGAACACACGATCTGTCACTCCTATCAGAACAAAACAGGGAAGTGTGTGTTTACACACACTCGTCCCTGTTCTGTTTCTCTTGGTCACGTTCGCTCGTGGCCGGTGGGGGTCGCGCCTGCTATCCGGACCCCGTGAGATCACGTACAGTAACGTGGTTTCGCGCAGGGGAGCCAACCTGCCGCAGTAAAACTGCTGCGGCTGGTCCGGAAGCGGTTAACTTATTCTCCCAGTAAATATCTTAAATATAGCATTGCAAATGTTTGATAAAAAAAAAACTACTTTTGATCCTGCCAGAAATCCAGTGAATTTGTAACTTCCAGTAGTGATTTTACCAACACAGTGCATCTGCTACACAGAAATTCCAAAGAGCCTTACCAGCCAATGTTACGAACTACAGGACACCTCTACCCTACATACTGAAGATGGGTTTAGATCCACTTAAAATTTGAACTTTAGAATATGATCTCTTCAGTAAACAAGGCTCTTTATTTTGCTTATCAACTTACACATAAAACATATTGTAAGCATAAAATTTGTTAGCATTTACATGCTATCATATTAACTGTTTGATTGAACTTTTCTCTTTAACAGGTATACAGAAATTACAAGAAAAAGATAGCAATGGAAAGACGTTCACAGTTATTAGTTATCTAGATATCCGAGGGGATCGCAAAGATGATGGCGCAATTGTTCGTTGTAGAGTTGACCATGAATCTCTAAACTCTACACCACATATAGCAATGCAGCTATTAGAAATTCACTGTAAGTATAAATAATATACATCATTACAAAATAAAATTACTTTAATATAAATAATTTTAATTTTGGATCAACAGTTGGCTGAATTTACTATTGAATGATCAAATTTATTTTTTATTTAATACAGGCATTTATATTGGACCAACAATTTATGCAGCGTTTTACATTTAGCTTAGTCCTGACCTTCAAGGAATTTACAATCTAAGGTTCCTATCTTACATGAATACACACACATGCTAGGGCCAATTTAGACAGGAGCCAATTCACCTACCTCCTATTTCTTTTACACTCCAATGGTGAGATTTCCCTGCTGCATTGGGTGTCTTCATTCTCTAACACAAGCGCAAAATGCATGTGTCACTCTCTCGCAGCTTGTCTCCTTAGTCTTTTTGTTTGCTACGCTTTATTTAGAATCAAATACAACTATATGCATTACAGCATTCTTATCTATGCTGCTATATTTTGCATTGGTTTGTGAAGAAAATGCATAATTTATTATTATTTTTAAGTGGTTGAAATAATGAGCTAATTAATATTCTGTATAAAGTGAACATAAGTCTATTCTATTCATGAGCTCATTAAGAATCTGTTCAATTTTTTTAAACATACATAGCCTCAGGGGAGAAATTCTCCTTTCATAGGTGACCTGCCCCTCAGATACGGCAAGTGTTAATAGAGGGCACATAGAGAACATTTTGGTTTGCTAGAAATAACCATTATCTGGAGGAAACTGAGCAAAATAGCAGTATTTCTAATATATTTCTCACACTGTTACTTTTTATGTGCAGCTGGTCTAATAGATAGATAGATAGATAGATAGATAGATAGATAGATAGATAGATAGATAGATAGATAGATAGATAGATAGATAGATAGATAGATAGATAGATAGATAGATAGATAGATAGATAGATAGATAGACAAGTATGTTATGGAGAAATAGATAGATAGACATGCATTTTATGGAGGAATAGATAGATAGATAGATAGATAGATAGATAGATAGATAGATAGATAGATAGATAGATAGATAGATAGATAGATAGATAGATAGATAGATAGATAGATAGATAGATAGATAGATAGATAGAGAGATAGCCAACTATAATTATTATACAGTATGGGATTTATATTAAGACAAGATTGAATAGAGGGATCGCCAAAAAAGAAGTATCAGACGTACCTCATTGGGGGCCAGAGTGCTGAGGGGGCTTCCCTTGTGGCTGAATGGTAACAGGAGATGCTGCACCCAAAGAAGCATGGGTTGCCAGCTGTGATAGGCTGAAGTGCTGAAGAGATGTTCACTGGATGATGGCTGGACGAGCAGGATACACTACAGGGCACGAGTCCTTCAGAAGTACCAGGCAATATTTGGCAGTAGGGAGAGCCAGGAGCAGGTTCAGGAGCCAGGCCAGGATTCATGCACTGGAGTTCTGCCAGGAGCAGGAGCAAGTAGCGCAATCAGGAACAAGCCAGGGTCATGCACAGGAGATCAGGCAGCAGCCGAGTTAGGAGAGCAGGCCAGGGTCATACACGAGAAATCAGGCGAAACAGAGTCAGTAGAACAAGCCAAAGGTTAGAGTCAGGTATGGAGATAAGACAGGTCAATAGCAAGCCAGGTCAGTAGCAGGGAATCCAATAACAGCATAAGCAGGAACACATGGGGGGCGGCGGCTGACAATCATCCAGCAACCTGTGGATCAGACTGCTGACTTTAAATAGGCCACTGGGCATCAGGATTTGTCATGCATTGCATGTGCCATGGCACACACGCGTGCGCTATTCCACATCAGTGTTCACAGCCATTCACGGCATTCTAACGGGCACACACCCGAATACCTGCAAACATCGTCTGCAGCCCTTTTGAGTGTTGGCAGTTGTGCCAGTTCATTTGTGGACCATCCTCTGACGTGGACACTGAATGGTTGCTAAAGTGGATGAGCCTGGCAGCAGCATTTATGATAGACTGAAGAGGGGATAGCTTATGTAAAGAAAGGCCAGGGAGGAGTGAGTTGCAGTTGGAAACTCTCTTGCATTCTTTTTGGCAGATACCTAGAGTGATTCATTGATTGATGACTTGGCTGATACGCTAACCTTTTTTGCAATTTTAAAAAAGTGCCACTAATGTCCCTTGTACTACAGCCAGACATGTGTTTATGTATTTGTGTGGGTTTGAATAGTTTGACAAAACCGTTGGTCCTGATAAAAGCCAAAATGTTGATTAATAATATGAATTCAAGTTTGTTCACTGAGACGGTGCAAAGTGCAACTTGTGAGCTTTTAAATTAATCACCTGTATATTTTAAGGCATATATCTCATTAAGCATAAGGAGAACTATAAATTTAAGAGTCTGGTCAGACATGCTGTCAAAGAGAAAAGTAGGTAGCCATGTAATTAAACTTGCAGTTTAGTTCTTTTGAGGAGGTTAAAGCAGGTAGTAAAAGTTGATACAGACTCATCAATGAGGCAAAAGATAGCTATTGGGACAAAAGATAAATGCTCCACTGACAACTCTGATTCCCCTGCTCTCACTGATGACAAGGGAACAGTCTTTTGTCTGGATCCTATGATTAAACTCCTTGCCAAGTTAAACACATTAGGGTGTTTGTATCTCAGGTGGACTGATCAGATTGTTGGACTGATGAAAAAATTGATTTGAAGAGTTTAATATAGTGAGTTGTTCCCTTTCTTCTTTTGAACCTGCTGGGACAGGTTTTACAGAAAAAAGTGAGAGAACAAGCAGTGGGACAGAGCGTTTCATAAACCTGTCTCCTTGTGTTTTTTTTAACATTGCTTATTGCTTAAGAATTTTTTCCAGCATGCATTACAGAGTTTTAAAACAAAAATTAAAAACTTCTAATTCTACAGCTCCTTCATACCATATGGAAAAACACTCACTGAAAAGAAAAAAAACTTAAAGTTATAAGAGATCATTCAAACCCTTTAATCCAAGTCTAGAGGAACTAGATGTCGGATTACACTTTCAAGACAGACTTTAAGTTTAGAGCTAAATTTATTGTTATACTCCATTAGGAATTTTTCTGTTATTGTGGTCTTTTTTATGTGCCACGAGACATATTGGCACATTTGTGTTAAAGAGGAAGTAAACTCAGCACCTCAAATGCTCCTTCTTAACAAATCCAGTCTGATAAAGCTTTCTATAACATTCTGCATTACTCTTTCCAACCTTCAGATGTTTCTTACTACTTTCCCAGTTGATTTTAAATTCTTGCTTCCTGGATGCAACCAGCACCATCTCAGCTACTGTCTTCCGAGTCTGCAGTGCAGTTTACTTTTGTCCTTTCTGTATGTCTCTTGTGTTATCTCACCCATGCTCAGTTGTGTAGCCAAGCCTTGTTTTCATTTGCGATTGCTATAACAACCATGTCCTGCATATCAAAGAAAAAGGGTTGGGACTTTATATGAGGCCTAGGACAGTTACGTCACACTTTGCATGAAGCATGCAGATTTGAAAGCAAAAATTAGCTAATGAGTCTGATAATGTTAAATTTATTAAATATTACATGGTAAAATGCATCAAAAGCAGTGATTCATATTGTATCATACATAATGACATACATTAATATATTACACATAGAAGGCAATGTTCATGTAAATTGGGTAAAACAATATATACAGGATATATTACAGAACTGCATGATTGTTGGGTTTATGGCTTCTGAAGCTTGACACGTTTCGTGGCTATCTTGCCACTCATCAGGAGCTGATATAAATTGGATGTCTATAAAACGAAAGTATTATACCAAACAGTGAGTCAGGCTTCTATATAAAAAGTAAAGGTAAAAGGAATATGCTTGAATCACCCCCCATACTTACAGGTAAAGTGATGGGAAGGGCGTGACAGTGGTTGCAACATGCGGCAAAGCAGGGAAGCAAGAACCATGAATGTGAACTAAGTGGATGAGCCTCACTATAAGGTTGATGGTAACACGTGTACAGAGACTCTTGTACCATCTGGGGCTAGGCGTGAAAAACAAAAACCAGAACAAAAGCAAAAAAACAAAAAAATGTTAATGCGTGCAGGAGAAAAATCTGGACAGCCGCACTCCGGAATAGGCAGGTAAAATAAAATCTTCTTTATTCAATAACGTAGCATAAAATCAGTACATAGCACTGTTGGAATAATACAGCATAACTTCTAACGCGTTTCACGCTCTTACAGAGCGCTTACTCATAGCTCAGGAGATTTGAACCCGAATAGCCTTGAGCGGTGGTAACTATCTTGTTAAAAAAATTTTAATGTTGAGGGAGTGATAAGCACTGAGTTAGAACAGTGAAGCAATAGATGGTCAGTGAAAAAAAAATTAAACAAATGTGTAGTAGCAATGTGACAGGAATCTGTGATAGTGAGACTGTGTTGGATGCAATGAGGATGCTCCCACGTAGTAAACACTAACGTTTAAAAGGTGAATGAAAAAAGAAGAGAGAGAAAGAAAAAAGAAAGAAAAAGGAAAAGAAAAAAGGAGAAAAGAAAAGAAAAAAAGAAAAAAAAGAGAAAAAGAAGAAAAGAAAGGAAAAGGAATGTGTGACAGTGAAAACGTGTTGAAAGCAAAGAAAATGCTCCAACATAGTGAATGCTATCGTTTAGAGATAAGAAGACTTGAATGTGTGATAGTGGAGTTGTGTTACAAACAATAAAGATGCTCCAACAGAGTAAATACTATCATTGAAAGCTGTGAGCCAAAAGAATGTGAAAAGGGAAAAAAGGAGAAAAAATGATGATGTGTGCTGAATATGTTACCTGGATGTATTGAATAGAGCGTGCACTCCACTTGATGCATGGTATTCCCAATTCAGCAACCCCTGTGTACGTGTGTTGATATCTGTGCTACGGAAAATGTTTGCCTCGCCGCAGCCGCATATGGCCGCCAACATCACGCTGGCGACTATATAGGAGGAGGAGGCGCCACCTCCCAGACAACGGGTGGCCGGCGAGTGGCGCCAAACTACTCTCCCTCGTGTCAAGAGGCCTATGGATTCACAGTGCCCACGTGATGACGCCTACAGCAGTCGATGTCAGATGTGTAGCGCCGCATGCGTGGTGTCGATGCACTATCCCCCAGAGGGGGAAGGGGAGGACTCCCCATATGCATCGCAGATCCCTGAGCCAGACAAATCCCCATCTAGCACCACCAAACCCACAAAGTTCAAGCCCCCCACATGACACCGAACCCATGGAAAACAATGGGACTGTAAAAATAGATCAAAAATTGCATGGACAATATCAGGACAAGAGACATTTCCCAATCTTAACCTACAGTATGGTAGGAAAAGAAACCAATTCTGACACTGGGGTATTGTGTCAGAAATGCTCTAGAAACCTATCCTGAATCTTATCCCGCAGTATTGCAGGGACCAGAGGAAAGGAACGAAGCTTGACACATAATTATCTGTGTCAGCTAAATGCTATAACAAAACCGCATGCTTCCATCCCTGGTTGTATGAACAAGGAAAAAGGGTTGGGACTTTATATGAGGCCTAGGACAGTTACGTCACAATTGCCTCCATCCCTATCAAAACAAAAAAAGAGGAGAAGTTGGGACTTTTCACTTTCCTTTCTTTTCTTCTTTTTTTCTTTTCTTTTCTCCTTTTTCTTTTCCTTTTTCTTTCTTTTTTTCTTTTTCTCTCTTCTTTTTTTCTTTCACCTTTTAAATGGTAGTGTTTACTACGTTGGAGCATCCTCATTGCTTCCAACACAGTCTCACTATCACAGATTCCTGTCACATTGCTACTACACATTTTTTTCATTTTTTTTTTCACTGACCATCGATTCCTTCACTGTTCATGGTTCTTGCTTCCCTGCTTTGCCGCATGTTGTGCCACCTCAGCTCCCGTGCCAGATCCTGTCCCCAGCTGCCTACGCAACCACTGTCACACCTTTCCTATCACTTTACCTGTAAATATGGGTGGTTGATTCAAGCATATTCCTTTTACGTTTACTTTTTATATACAAGCCTTGACTCACTGTTTGGTATAATACTTTCGTTTTATAGACATCCAATTTATATCAGCTCCTGATGAGTAGCAAGATAGCCACGAAATGTGTTGAGCTTCAGATGCCATAAACCCAACAATCATGCAATTCTGAATATATCCTGTATATATTGTTTTACCGAATTTACTTGAACATTACCTTCTATGTGTAATATGTTAATGTATGTCATGATGGATGATACAATCTGAATCACTGTTTTTGAAGTATTTTACCATGTAATATTTAATAAATTTAACATTATCGTACTCATTAGCTAATTTTTGCTTTCAAATCCGTATGCTTCATGCAAAGTCTCAACTTCTCCTCTTTTTTCATGTTCTGCATATCGAGGCACAGACAGGCAGGCAAACATTTCAGCACATATTAACTGTGTTAACTGTGTAGGTTTTTTTTAACAATGTAAAATGCATTTTGATACATAATGCAACTGATCTCCATGCTCTGGGGTGCTGTGTAATGTGCCGATGTTTACACTCTCTGTGACATTGCAAGTCACATGGGGTGCTTCAGGAACTGAATGGCACTGTAATCTTGCGGGATCTCGGAACAGTGCCGCAGAGAAGAGATGCATATTACCACTTCAGCCCCAGAAGAATTTACCACCTTCCTGAGCAGAGCACTTTTTGCGATTCGGCACTGCGTCGCTTTAACTGTCAACTGCGCGGTCGTGCAGCGCGGCTCCCAAACAAAATTGAGGTCCTTTTTTCCCACAAATAGAGCTTTATTTTGGTGGTATTTGATCACCTCTGTGGTTTTTATTTTTTGCGCTATAAACAAAAATAGCGACAATTTTGAAAAAAAAACGCATTATTTTTTACTTTTTGCTATAATAAATATCCCCAAAAAATATTTAAAAAAACATTTTTTTTTCTCAGTTTAGGCTGATACCTATTCTTCTACATATTTTTGGTAAAAAAAAAATCTCAATAAGCTTTTATTGATTGGTTTGTGCTAAAGTTATAGCGTCTACAAAATAGGGGATAGTTTTATGGCATTTTTATTGATAATTTTTTTTTACTAGTAATGGCGGCGATCAGCAATTTTTATTGTGACTGCGACATTATTGCAGACACATCGGACAATTTTGACACATTTTTGGGAACATCAGGTCCGTGGGACCCGCGGTCACGGAGCTCCCTGCGGGCACTTGCGCAAGCCGCCTCTTGAAGGGCAACGTACAGGTATGTTAATCTGCCTGTACGTGCCCTTCTGCGTGAGGCGGTCAGGAAGCAGTTAATGAATGGACTGATGACACAACAAGCGTGCTGTAAATCAGGGAGAATATGCACATGTGCCAGTGACGTCATAAAAATGAACAGGACAGATTACAAGCAAACGGAGCAAGTGAGAATCGATCCATGCAGAGCAATTTGTACAGTGCTTATTAATGATTTAAATGGGGAAAATTTATTGAGGAGGGCTTACCACCACTTTAACTTGTTATATGTAAATTTTCATTAGAGGCAGTGCTATACAGTGCTATTCAGTAAAGCCAAATAGGCTGCTAAATTTGCAAAGGAATGTTTCCTTAGCTTAGTGAAAGAATACCCAATCACACGCAAGAAACATAAAAAAACAATATTTTTGCTTGCACATGATTGGATGATAAAAGGCATTAGAGTTTCACCTCATTCACTAAGCTAAGGGAAAATTCCTTTGCAAAATTAACAGCCTATTTGCCTTTAGTAAATCAATCCCGTTGCATCTAATTCTGTTTTAAGGTGTTAATTTACTTTATTTATGTATAACAGCCCTCTCAAAACTCAGAAGATGATACAAAAACTTTTTGTATAGCCTCTCAGTGTCCTGATGACTCAGGGCACTTGTGTGCACTACAGTAGTAGATTTTCTACACAAACAAGAGCAAAATTGGTTCTACAGCTGAAGTAAAAGGCTTACATTTTTTTTTATCATTTTTGTTCATTTTTTCTTAGGCTTCCTTAAGTTTTAGTTGTGGTAAAGGACTTTCCAGTGCTTTTTAAAAATGAATAGGTTATTTTTACAACCTTTTTTTTTTTTTTTTTTTTTAAAGCGATGGAGTGAAAATTGCGCCAATCCAAACTGAATTGAAAGATTTGGAAGTGAAGGGCTCAGTGAACCCAGTTAGTAATATCTCTGAAGACTAAATAATTTTTTTGTCAATGATTAAAGGAAGAAAAAATTGCTGTCAATTTGGGGTAAACTGGGGGGCTTGAATGGCTACAGAAATTGCTACTTAAAATGTAGTTTTCAGGAAGGGCATCTAATTTGTACAGCTCTTGCTTTCATGTTCGTATTCCCTTAAACCTTGCTATGGGTGCAGTCTTTTTAAAAAATGTATCAAAAGTTTGCATATTCGATGTTTCTTCAACATTCAGCCTGTCTCTGCACTGCAGGGGTGCCACTGGAATCAAAGAGAAAGTCAGTCGAGTCAGGCTTATTCCTTGCTTTGCGGATTCTGGTATCTGCTTACAAGATAGAAAGAAATGTATTTTATTGAAAAAAAACACACACATGTAAAGAGAAATATATTCTTTTTAAACCATCTGTAGGAAAAGGATTTTAGGTTGTTATTGCAGCCTGAAATGTGCTCACTACCATTATTATGAAGTTAGCTTACTTCAGAAGGAATGTAGTCAGTGGAGAGCAACAGAGATCATAGTATACCATTAGGAAAGGCAGAAACAAGGCACTCTAGGGTGTAACGAAAGGGGCAAAGTATAGAGCAGGGTCCATGTGGCCAGAGAATTTAAGCATGGTTGCTTCTACCCTTTAATTTACCAACTGTGTGTTCTTATTCTATTTTGTATTAGATAATACTATATCTGTCTTTTGAGTCTTGTTTTCCATTGCATCTGCTGTATTATTCTCTTCATGCATGTCCTTTATTTAGTGAACATAAAAAGTTAGAGCATTAAAGTTCCCATCCTGAATGTATTTTGGAAACTTCACATTGTAATGTAAAATCCTTTATATAACACTCATTCCAGGGCATACACCCCTAATTTACAAATACCCCTTATTTTGCTATTTTTACTGTACGGGACTCTGAAAATGTTTAATATGAAGACCCCTCAATATTTCCTGATAAATCCACTCTTTAGTTTCTCTATCTATCATGTTACCATGTTTTCTACATAATTAATGTTACATAGTTAGTTAGGTTGAAAAAAAAGGCCATCTACTTCAACAATAAAAACATAAAATACCAAACAAATGTATAAAAAAAATTAATATAAAGCCTCCATATATGGAATTCTTTATCCACAGGTAATTTAGTTAACACATAAACATACATTTATATTATGTGGCATATATTAAAGCTGAACTGTGCAATGGAAAAAAACTCCTTGCAGTTGGGGTCCCCACACTGCAAGGGTTAACTGCTCATTAAGTCTAGGGGTAAATGAATAAGGAATGATACTTACCTTATTCCATCAGGCTGTCTCCAAGCATGCTACCAGCCCCACAATGTTGCCTCTTTAAGATACTCTCAGCTGCTATCACATGCTCTCCTCCTCCATGTACAACTTAGGTTTGATAGCCCTGAATTGTACATGGTGGTGCCAAGGGACCTCTCACAGAGCTGCCAGAGTGCCATAGAAAAGAAGACTAGAAATAAAAATCCTGCACCAGTGGAAGGAGCACCAAATGATACAAGAGTCCAAGTTAATTTATCGGTGTACACACAAAAAAAAAATGTGTTTCAGTGGCCAGAAGAAATTCTCCCTTCATCAGGGCTTCAATTAAAATTAGGCCCTTGACTGGACTCAAAATTTAGCTAATAAGTTAGTTTTATCATTTGGTCTGGTGCTCCTTCCATTGGTGCATGTTTTTTCTGGTAACCTGCTAGATACTGTTGTGATCAGCCTAAACTAAACCAGTGAGCTCTCTGAATGTTTTTGTTTTTTGTCCTCTCACTACTTTGTATCAACTCACATAAAAGTCTCCACACCTCTTGGATGCTTTTTTTTTTAAAGAGAAGATGACAGCGCTAAAGCTAGCCAGAAAAGGGAATACAGTAAATAAAATGCCTTATTCAGTACTCTTAGAAATATTAAGTATTTAATCCTTTCAGTGCAGGGGGACCTGACTACAAAGGTCATTTTTTGCAATCCTGGAGTTTAGCTGTAAAAAAAAAACCTAATTGACAACTATTTGACATTTTTTTTTTCTTATTTATTTTTTTCAGTACGTATGTTTCTTACCTACGTGATAATCAATACAGTTCCACAAATGTATTTCTACATTCTTTTACTACAACCTCAGTTTACAGCCTTAAATACGTGTCGACAACCAAATTTAGTATTGTATTCCCCCGAGAAGCAGAACACTCCAAGGAGCTATAAACAAGAAAATCTCAACATAGTGACACATTTCCACTCAATATCAATTTTACTCAAATGTGGAAATATGATGTTCTGGGTAGCTACATTTTTTTCACTATTATATTATTTCTGATTGTCTTATCTGTGAAAGCCTAAAAAATTTTATTATTTGTTAATGTTTTATTTTTCAGTATACATAGTCCTTTTATACAAATGCCCAGCAAGAAATAGTTGTAGATCAGTATTCATAAATATGTTTGCAAAGTGGAAGCAGGCTATTTTGGTAAAGTGGGCCTAATTTTCAAATTCATACTTCATATGAATCAGTGGGGAGCATGTCAGCTTTCCCAAATCACATTATTATTTTGAGTAAAATCTAGTAACTCTCTCCTGTAAAAAAAACCTGTTGCTCCCAAACTTTATTGTAAACGGAAGCCAAAGCAGTGTAGATCACATGGTCTCTGGAAACCACAAGTATTCTACGTCATTAGAGAATGGAGGATATTTCATTGTATTTAATTAGATATACCCTGTCTAACAGACTATGGGGCTGCATTACTAAACCCGGGGAATACAAAATCTGGTGCAGCTGTGCATGATAGCCAATTTGCTTCTAACTTCAGCTTGTTCAGTTAAGCTTTGAAAAAAAAAATGGAAGCTGATTTCTATGCATTTTTTACTCTCCAGTTTTAGTAAGTCAACACCTATGTCTTATATAAGAGAAATAGCAAGGCACAACTTTGTAGTACTGATAAGCAGGATGTAAAGTCTGCACATGATATACAAATATGGTTGCCCCATGTACATATACTATACATAGACACAAGATTGTATATGCTGTACATTACAAAATGTAATGACATTATGTACGTTAAGATGGTGTCTTTCCCATGCATAGAGAGTGCCTATTTAAAAGTCTAAACTTCCCCTAAACCTTCTTAATCTCCATTTGTTACTCATTAGGTAAGCAATAAGATCAACACTGACCTGTATCACAGTAAATAGATTTTGTTAACTCTTTCCTATTAGTAAGTTACAGTGAGGGTTTATACACATAGGCATCAAAATGGGGTATCTGGTATGCATAACTAATGCCCACATAGTTGTATGGAGAACTGGTTCCAAAAAGGCACCACTGAGCCAAATCAGGGCCACCATTACAAATCATGGGGCCTGGTATGTCCTACCTGATCAGATGGTTCACATCATGTACCTGTCTCCTTCCCAGTTAGAGTAAGGCATAGCATTCATTTTTCAGTGTTCTGGCACATTGAACTTTGCTTGCAGCATCTCTAAATATGACCCTGATACAAGTGGCTCCTTAAGGTTTGTGCACTATAGGGATGAATCCAGCCTGAGTTTGCCACAGTTTGGAAAACAGCTGAACAATATGGCCATGTTTGCCTAGGTCACCTGCACGCATCTCTGGCTGCTGTTTGTAAACCAACTTGCTTAGAATCTTTCATTTAGTGGCAGCAACACTACTGTTACACTGCCATTAGAGCTACCACTGCACGAGCATAACCTCCTTTATCCTTTAGAATACCCAGCTGGATCAGTTACAAACAGCAGCCATCCAAGGATCTATCATTTTGTGGTGGTACTATCACTGCTGCAAAATCGCACATCCTGGCTGGATGCTGTTTGTAAACAAACCAGCGAAGGAAGCTTGGTGTCATTTGACCAAGTTTGGCCATGACCATATTTTGTCATTGACATCACCCAGGATGCCTAACTGGTTTATTAACAAACAAAAGCTGGCCAGGAAACTGTTATTTTGTGGGGGTACCCTGGTGGGTCAAGATCATGGGTCGGTGGGTGTGTTCCCTCAGTGTGTTCTAACTGTATGGGGATCGGACTGAGTAGGAGAGGAGGCATATCGCTGTTGCTGCTTACTAGGAACAAACAACATGTCTCCTCTCCTCTGACAGCACATGGATTTGTGCGCTTACACACACAAACCCCCGGGCTGGCGCTCGTGCACGCACTCATGACCGCCGGCCATGTGCATCAGGTCTCTGCCGTCTAATACTATCTATGTGTAAAACATATATGGATTTTAGACAAAATTAAATTGAAGGCTTACACTATCCCTTGTAAAACAACAGAATGCATATTACACTAATATCCAGTAATGGTAAATAGTAAACAATAATGCAAGAAAAAGTTGCACTTCCACTACATTATATATGCTTACTAATGAATATTTAATAATATTTATTTGAACATGTCCATGCACAATACAATTCTCTTCTTCTTGCCTGTGTACATATACAGTATCTCACAAAAGTTAGTACACCCCTCACATTTTTGTAAATATCTTATTATATCTTTTCATGTGACAACGCTGAAGAAATTACACTTTGCTACAATGTAAAGTATTGAGTGTACAGCTTGTATAACAGTGTAAATTTGCTGCCCCCTCAAAATAACTCAACACATAGCCATTAATGTCTAAACCGCTGGCAACAAAAGTGAGTACCCCCCTAAGTGAAAATGTCCAAAATGGGCCCAATTAGCCATTTTCCCTCCCCGGTTTCATGTGTCTCGTTAGTGTTACAAGGTCTCAGGTGTGAATGGGGAGGAGGTGCATTAAATTTGGTGTTATCGCTCTCACTATCTCATACTGGTCACTGGAAGTTCAACATGGCACCTCATGGTAAAGAACTCTCTGAGGATTCAAAAAAAAGAATTGTTGCTCTACATAAAGATGGCCTAGGCTATAAGAAGATTGCCAAGACCTTGAAACTGAGCTGAAGTACGGTGGCCAAGACCACACAGCAGTTTGACAGGACAGATTCCACTCAGAACAGGCCTCGTCATGGTCGACCAAAAGGGTTGAGTGCACGTGCTCAGCGTCAAATCCAAAGGCTGTCTTTGGGAAATGGACGTATGAGTGCTGCCAGCATTTATGCAGAGGTTGAAGGGGTGGGGGGTCAGCCTGTCAGTGCTCAGACCATACGCCGCAAACTGCATCAAATTGGTCTGAATGGCTGTCATCCCAGAAGGAAGCCTCTTCTAAAGATGATGCACAAGAAAGCCTGCAAACAGTTTGCTGAAGACAAGCAGACTAAGGACATGGATTACTGGAACCATGTCTTGTGGTCTGATGAGATCAAGATAAACTTATTTAGTTCAGATGATGTCAAGCGTGTGTGGCGGCAACCAGGTATGTCTTGCCTACAGTCAACCATGGTGGTGGGAGTGTCATGGTCTGGGGCTGCATGAGTGCTGCCAGCACTGGGGAGCTACAGATCGTTGAGGGAACCATGAATGCCAACATGTACTGTGACATACTGAAGCAGAGCATGATGCCCTCCCCTCAGGGACTGGGTCGCAGGGCAGTATTCCAACATAATAAGGACCCCAAACACACCTCCAAGATGACCACTGCCTTGCTAAAGAAGCTGAGGGTAAAAGTGATGAACTGTCCAAGCATGTCTCCAGACCTAATCCCTATTGAGCATCTGTGGGACATCCTCAAACGAAAGGTTGATGTCGTCATGGAGGGGTGGAAGAGGACTCCAGTGGCAACCTGTGAAGCTCTGGTGAACTCCATACAAAAGAGGGTTAAGGCAGTGCTGGAAAATAATGGTGACCACACAAAATATTGACACTTTGGACCCAATTTGGACATCTTCACTTAGGGGTGTTCTCACTTTTGTTGCCAGCGGTTTAGACATTCATGACTGTGTGTTGAGTTATTTTAAAGGGAAAGCAAATTTACACTGTTATACAAGGTGTACATTCACTACTTTACATTGTAGAAAAGTGTCATTTATATGAAAAGATATAATAAAATATTTACAAAAATGTGAGAGATGTACTCACTTTTGTGAGATACTGTAAGAGCAGATCGTCATTTCTCAGGTCCTCACAACACATGAATGCTTATAGGACATCACTCAGTTATACTGTATGTTAGGCAAAAACAGGCCCATCCAACCACATCCTTGGTGTATACCCAACTTTACAAAGTCCAAGTTTTTTGTGTGGGGATAGAGTTTGATGGAATATTTACCCTCAGGAGGTACCATCCCCAATAAATACTAGAACCCAAAAATTTGTGGGACTTTAAATGTACCTACTTGGGTGTAATAGACACAGACTCATACCGTATATAAAAATATAACACATTTATTAAAGATATTACAAATATTAAAAAGTAATCTTAAAAACAAATCCACAATTTAGCTAACCACAGTGATGTTTATCCTGGCCATGGGTTCCGATTAGTCCCACATATTTTTGGGTTCTAGTATTTACCAACTTTACAAAGGAAGATATTGAAATATGTGTCAATATAAGCTACGATAAGACATTTTTAAAAACATTGTCTGGTAGCTGGCATGTTTTATTTATGGTTTGATGAACAGTGTCCACCTTATTTGATATAAAATTTAGAGACATATTTCCCTTGCCCAATTTTATTTAAGAAAATAAGTTTATAAAATAAAACTGTATGAGTAGAACTGGCTAAGCTTCATTCACCTTATTGTAAATACATTTTAGAACGTGCAGAACACAACTATTTAAAAGTGTGGCTGTACACATACCAACTGCAAAAATTCTCTTCTCTAAAATGTTTTTTTGTTTTCTTCACTTCTAAATGGAATATCCAGGTTAAATGAAAGACTTCAATCTGTCTTTGTTTCTTTTGTGTACTAGCATGGAGAGATTCCCTCATCTCATAAGCTATTTTATAAACAAAAGCACAGACCTCATTCCCTATGTGAACCGAAGACCACAAATTCAGAGACAGTTGTGCTCATAAAACGCCATTATATTTCAATGTACAATATTTGATCTCAGATTCATTATCAAGTGGCTGGTAAAATGTCAGATTCAATTAATGGTAAAACAAGGAAGATCTGAAAGGGAGAAGTAAAAGATATGCTTTAATTTAAAACTGGAAGTCTGCCATAACTATTGCCTATTTAACTTAGCTCTAGAAAGAGTTGAATAATTTGTAATTTATGCTCTCAATTTTAAGCACTGTTTTGCAGTTATCACATTGTTTTCTTTAATCCACCTTGTGATGAAGAGCACATTTAGAAGTCAGTAAACTTTCTTATTGCAAGGTGAGATTTTCCAAAATGTTGGTAATTTGAAAGGGCCCTAAGGCTCGGTTCACACCGCCGTGACTTGGAATTCGAATTGTGAGACCCCAAGTTGTGTGACATGTAAAATATAATTTTAGTCAATGAGAGCGGTCTTAATTAGCACTACTGAAGTCGTCCTCGACTTTAGAAAAGGTTCCTGTACTACTTCAAGGCAACTTCCAGCTTGTGCCCCTAGACTTTATGTAAGTCGTCTCCAAGTTGGATCCTCATCTTAACCAGTTAAGGACCGCCTGCCACAGTTAAACTGTGGCAAATTGGCTCCCCTGCGCGAATCACCACCATTGTAAGTCGGGCGCATACACGGTGATTTGTGGACACACGCCCTCCCATTCGCGAGTGGGGGAGCCAACCAGCGGGTCTGGCAGACTCGGTGTCCGCCGTCCACCCGCGATCGCTCCAGAGATAGGCAGAATGGAGATCTGTCAGTGTAAACAAACAGATCCCCATTCTGTCAGGGGAGGCGAGACAGATCATCTGTTCCTAGTGATTAGGAACAGTGATCTCTATCCTCCTTCAGTTAGCCCAACCCCCATACAGTTAACAACACCTCTCAGGGAACACATTTAACCCCTTGATCGCCCCCCCTAGTGTTAACACCTCCACTGCCAGTGACATTTATACAGTAATTAGTGGCTATTTTTAGCTCTGATCGCTGTATAAATGTCAATGGTCCCAAAAAGGTGTTAAAAGTGTCTGATCTGTTCGTCGCAATGTTGCAGTCCTGCTAAAAATCGCAGCTCACTGCCATTACTAGTAAAAAAAATAATAAAAATGCCATAAATCTATCTCATAGTTTGTAGACGCTTTAACTTTTGTGCAAACCAATCAATATATGCTTATTGCAATTTTTTTACCAAAAATATGTAGCAGAATACATATTGGCCTAAGCTGAGGAAGAAATTCGTTTTTTTACATTTTTTGGGGGATATTTATTATAGCAAAAATTAAAAAATATTGTTTTTTTTTTTTTTTTCTAAATTTTCGCTCCTTTTTGTTTATAGAGCAAAAATAAAAACCGCAGAGGTGATAAAATACCACCAAAAGAAAGCTCTATTTGTGGGAAAAAAAAGGACATACATTTTGTTTGGGTACAGAGCATTGCACGACCAAGCAATTGTCAATTAAAGCGACGCAGTGCCGTATCGCAAAAAATGGCCTAGTCATTAAGGGGATATATTCTTCTGGTCCTTAAGTGGTTAATTGATGTGATTTGGATCCAACATTACAGGAATATTGCACAGGCATTTCCTGAAGTTGCTACAAAGTTGCGCTGAAGTTGCGCTTAAGCCACGCCAAGTCACTCCGAAGTTGCGCCAAGTCTTTCCGAAGTCTGTAAGTTGCGTGACTTTCAGGTTGTGGCAGTGTGAACCGAGCCTTATTCTCCACCCTCCATGGAGTTCCATTCTTCTGCAGCTGGCAGTAATGTTTAGGGATTGTGATGGATTCTAGCACTTGTTTGGGTTCTGTGATAATGGCCAAATATCTCTCTGGCCATCTTTCACAAAGATATCTAACCATGGCCAACTTGCTTATATCTACAGAAGTAATCATTTAGATCAGTTAAAATGAAGCAAGGAAGAAATCCTGTGACTATTTTGTCATTAGTTAATGCAGAACTCCAGACAGATATGAAAACACAATAGATGTATTTATTTAAAAAATACATTTTAAATGTGAAATGCTGACAGGAAGAGAAAGCAGAGAGATTCTTGTATTAGTCTGTTGTTGCTTCTTTACTGTCCACTCACTGGCTCATGACTGGGAAATGACCCAGCTGTGTTGTTTAACATAAGTAGAGAAAAATAAGGTCACCAGAAAGGCTGTATTGTCTGGCAGAACTGTGTAAATCTCAGGGCTGGGAGGGCATAAATACAAATCCTTTGACAACTAAAACATTTCCTATATACAGTATATAATCACTTATGTGCTTATCTGTCTGCCTAGAGTTCAGCTAACTATTACCTTGCTATTTTTCTATTGTTTCATTACAAATTCCTATTATCTTACTATGTTGCTTACTGTAGTTCAGGTTCTGATGTGATCAATCCTACCAAAGTTTTTGTTAGCATGTACTGACTTAACTTTTTTCTCTCTATTTTTTTCTGAGATGTTCCAAAAATAAGCAATAAAAGAACAGTCACAATCAGTTTCTGTTGTAATTTTTCATTGCACGGGAGGTCTACAATGCCTTGCATTGTGTTGTTGTATTAAAGGCACCAGTAGGACTAAATACCCTTTGACATCATTTATTTCTCAAGCATATGGGTCATCACACATTTTGCACTGTGTCAAGAGAGAACCTCTATAGCACAGTTACTTGCCCATTATTCTCTATGTAATCAAGCCTTCCAAAGAGCAGTGAAGGCATATCTGTAATTCCAACAGAAAATTTGTGATGCTGTTTTATAGTTGATTTATGCTGCACTCTGAGCTTTGAAAGTGTATTTTGAAGCATAAAATAGCTTTTAGCTGAGCCCTGAAAGTAAAGTTAATTTATAGTTGTAGCAATATGTTTCACAGCTTACCATTGAACTTTAGTGGGAACATAGTGTAGGGGACTAGCATATAAGTAACCATTTTCCAAACAAAGTATGAGAATATATGTGGTATATACAGGCAGTCCCCGGGGTTTCAAACAAGATAGGGACTGTAGGTTTGTTCTTAAGTTGAATCTGTTTGTAAGTTGGAAATTGTACATTTTTTAAGTGTAGCTCCAGCCAAAAAATCTATTTTTAAGCTTTTTGGATAACATAGGGAAGGGTTATCACCCCTGTAACATTTGTTTTGCTGTCTGTGCTCCTGTTCAGAAGATTTCACCTCACTTTCTGTCCCAATGACAAATGGATTTTGAAAATTTGGGGTTGTTAGGGAAACGTGGACTGGGGATAAAGTATCAGTGGAGACACTTTTTTCCCATATTAACTCCTACAGGAGTGAATTTCCCTTCCTAGGGGTAGATTTCCTCACACTTTCTGTTGTCTCCTTCCGTTTGTAAGTAGGAGTCATTTGTACAGTAAGTCGGATGTTTGTAAGTAGGGGACTGCCTGTAGGGTGCACCGCAGCATAACATTACATAAATGTGCAGATTACATTTTTTCAACTTAATAAACTATTTCTTCCCTGTATACTGTATGCTTTAAAACTTGATATAAAAGATTTGCAGTCCATATATATATATATATATATATATATATATATATATATATATATATGTACAGTATATACAGTATATTTATATAGTGTCCTTGTTTTAGACCTTTGAATACAGCAATTTCTTATAACCATTTACAAAGCTAAGCTAAAAAAAATAATTTAAAAAAATGTGGAATTCAACACTGAAATAGTGATAACATACAGAGTCATGACTGAGTTCTGAAATTAGCCTCTTCCTGACAGTCATGTGCATATACAATATGAGACAGCATGGTGGTAGGCATTTGGCCTCAGGCACATTGGGCATTTTAAACGCTGCTTTTAGAGGCATCTTGCGTTTTTTTTTGTTTTTGTTTTTTGCCTATAAATGCCTCTCAATGTTAGCCTGTGTCCATGTACATGTAGGCATTTACTGGCATTTAGAGAAAAAAAAAAACCCACCACCAATGCATTCAGGTGATGTGCCTAAATGTGTGTAAATGCATATCGAAGCATATAAATGCACCTACGCACTAGGCATGTCAAGTGTTCATATATTTCAATAGACAGAATGAATTAATATTCTGGCTAATTAAATAAATAAATAAATGCCCAAGAACTTGACATGCTAAAATGTGCCTAACCACGTTTGCAGAAATGTGGCTTTAGGCATGTTTTTGACACTGCTTTTCTCTTGCCAGGAGAAATGCATTTAGAAGAGCTGGGCAAACACCCAATGTGCATGAGGCTCTAATGCCATGCTACCACATAAATGCATACAACTTGTGTTGTAAAGCGCTGCACAAACTGCTGGCGCTATATAAATCCTGTATAATAATAATAACTTGTGGGAGCTTGTGCTGAGCATTGTGACCACTCTGCCCTCGACATATCCAGGTCATTGTTTACCGCTGTGACAGCCAGCCAGTGATTACATGATTGGGAAGCCCAGGAAATTACTCTGGTGTAAAGATCTCTTTAAAAAGCCAGCTCCCACTGGCAGAAAGTAGTTAAATAGCAAATATGTCAATGTGTGAGCACATATATTTGACAAGACTTACAGTATAACTCCTCTATAATTATACATTTGTAGATGTCCCAGCAGCTTTGAAAATGCCAATATACCAGATTACCCTATCTGAACAGAAGTTGTATTTCCAGCAGCATGGCCTATAGTCTTTTGGCTCTGTTATTAGGAGAAAGATTTTGTATTCAGGGTAATGTAGGAAACCCATCTCCAAACAGCACCATCTAGTGGTGGCCAGGAAAGGCTTGTTGGGCTTGTTGGCTGCAAAGATAGCTGCTAACAGTGGCTAACAAAATTAATCCCTAGAAACTGTAACTCATAGCATTTTTTTAGGCTACAAGGGCAAATGTAAATGTAAAATGTAAGGAAAGTGCAGTAGACTACTGATAATGACCTTTTTAAAAAAATGCTAGTTACTTGACTGTCTTCTGACTTCAGTACTTTCTAAGAGCTAAGTTATTCACCCTGAACAAGCAACCAACCAATGAAGAAGGAATGATGTCAGAACTTACTGAACTCAGCACTGTATAATTATTCTAGGTAAGTGAACCCGAAATAATTGTAGCTAGAGGAACAGTATGGTAGCCAGGAAACTAGCATTTTCAGAAAGAAAATAGGCAGCCTAAAATATTTCTCAGTATAGATTTTCTTTAGCAGGCGGATTAAAGCTGTTGCAATCAAGCCCTGTAAACACATACAATGGGCAAGTGGTGATGCTGTTTTACTATTTTAAAAATGGGGCTGTGTGCTTCCACAGAAACCATTGCAGAATAACTACTACTAAGCTGGATGAAGACTTCTTACCAGTTTATTGCTTATATGTAGCTCGGTTTATGATGGAGAAGAGAACTGAGCTTGCGCTACCAGCCTTAGCCTGACTTGTGTGGGTAGAACGTGCAAAGAAGGATTAATTATAAATTCTGTGCAGCAAAGCAAGAAAAATGCCAAATGATTGTACTGCACCACTTCAAATGAGTTACTACAGAGTGCAAACAATGAAAAGGCCAGAACAATAAGTTCAAATGAATTCATCATGCGATTCTACCAATTCTTACGTTTCTATAATTCATGAAAACAGATCATATAAGAATATTACTTTGCGAGGCACAGGCTTGCAAGACTGTGGGCGAAGTGTACATGTCACTTAGGTTTCTCACAGTGTGAGGGGCTCCAAGGTTTATGGCTGATGTAGAGGAAAAAAAAAAGCTTCTTGTTTTCTCAGTCTTAATTAAGTACTGTTTCGGGTCCTGGAGCCCAAAGGTTTTGTAGAATGTTGGGAAGGTTTAAGTGTCCATCCCTAGGTCCACATTTTACTTGGTAGAGGATAGACCTTCAGCTGTGCACAGACCCTTATATATGTCTCCTGACTGATGCTCAGATCTCTCTCTCTCTCTTGCTTTTTCTGGCGTGGGAGCCTACTGCTAGGTGGAAATGCTAACTGCTGTCAAATACTACTTTTTTTGTTGGAAAACCCATTAGGGGGGACTTGTTAGTCAGGATTCAGGAACTGACATGAGTTTAGTTGGTGGCTTGGATGAGCTAATGTTTTTTTGTATGGACTTATGGACTTACAAATCATCCTGTGTTGATATTGTGTTTGCTGCCTTGCTGAATAAAAGTGCAGGGCAAATCCACTTGGACTGTTCATAGGTGTCCCTGCCTCATTTAAGGTTTACTGCTGCCAGTACCAGTTGTGTTTATATCCCTTACAACACCTCATTTTAAAATATTATGAAAATGTGTTGCTTTATTCAAACAAAATTAAAGTCAGGATGTAAACAAGTAGTAAAAAGCAGTGCTGGAACCAAATAGGGGAAAAAAATGCCCATAACTGATTCTTCACGAACCAACTTTACAACTGTAGCTCGCTTACATTCAATGTAAAATAAAGACCAGTCACACCAGTAATCCAAGGAGCAACATGCCAGTGACAGAACTGCTATGCAAGGCTAAACAGAGTAAGGAATTAAAAGTGTTAAGGTACTCAAGCGCTAAAGTGAATATATAAAACTGTAAAATGTTGTACAAAGTAGTGTAAAAAATAAATGAATAAATAAACTAATATATAAAAAAACCTTTGAAAAAGTCACGTGTCTAGTGATGATACGCGTGAGGGAGAAGTAGCCTGTCAGATCTTGTCAGTGTGAAGCCTGCAGTGATCCTGAATAGCAGCAGCACATAGGAACACAAAGGCAGTGATTTCTACTGACCATACATCAGTGAAATGCGATCTAGATCTTTTACATCATGTGAGTGGATCTATTGGGCTCTTTGTTAACTTTATTTAGTAGAAGTTATGTGCGCAATGGTCTTGTCCCACTTTTGTATTTCATGTGGGGGGAAGCATATGAACAGGAGAAGTGGAGATTAGATGATCCTAGCCGGTGGATGTAAGCCTATCCTCTGCTGATTAACCCAGACTCAGTAAGCCTTGTTTAAACACAGATAAGAGGTATCTTCTAACCTGCAAAGGAATCACCTTTTCAAGTAAGGTGTATGGGAATCCACACAATTGTAATCCTTTTATAATTGTTACCAACTACATATTTATTGAATATATCTGTTTTAATATATTTTTTCACTCTATTTTTTTCACCACCTTTTTCCACATATTTTTGTTTATTTCACAAGAACAAATGGTGAACTAACTTTTGGATTTGTATTTCGGGAGGTCTCCAATTAGACTTTCACAGCAGACTTTTCAACACATTGTATTTATATTTATCTATTTATATTATGCTAATCACTGTTCAAGTTTTTGTATAGTTTGTAAAAAAGTATCCACAAGTAGAATGTGACCTGTCAACACATTGAATAGTAGGATATCCTATAGATATTACGAGTGCATCACTTTATCTATTTAATTATTTATAAGAGTAAGGAATTAGTTACCCATTTGTATGTGTTGTTCTCTTGCTTTCTAGATGAGTGAGATATTGCTCTTTTGCTGGGGACCTGCTATCATTTTTAGTAATCCTGGTTGCCTCCAGTGCTAGAATCAAATGTGTGACATTGGCCTAAAGCAATATTGTGGTCAAGGAATGAAAGGTGGCCTGTCCTGGGTTGTAGGATGGTAGGCCAAATCTGCATTGTTATAACCACTATCATTGATGTCATACAGTATATTGTTAATAACTGTATGTAACAGAATTCCAGTAGTACACTACAATATTACTTTAAAGCCCAACTTCAGGCAGCATAATGTTTCATATTTGCAGTCCCTATTAGCCCATTACCTCTAAAAAACCTTTATTTGCAAGTCATGCTCCAGGAAACTAGAGCTGAAGCACACTGCTCTTCCGTGAACCAGAATAGTCAGTAACTGGTAGGAAAATCTCTCTGTTGAAGTATCTAAGACCTATAGGAAACCAGGGGCTAACTCAACCCAGAAAGATCTACCTATTATTAATATGCCACTTTTGAGTGAACTGATTTTTTGAGAATGACTAAGAAATACAGAAAGACTCAATCTACTTTTAAGATTATTCGCAGTGACCTGAGCATTTTATATTAACAATTATTCCCATTTTATTAAACTTTCTTCTTCAAAATTTTTAACTCCTATTTACATCACTTTTATATACGAAACTGATAGGTTAATGTCATTGGTTGTCTAAACTGCAAATGCGTTGTAAAATGTTTTCATTGTGCTGGATCAAAAGAATACATTTGAAGGTTTTCCCTTTATTATGAATTAAAGAAATGTACAGCTAATGACACTTGGATTAAAGATGAATGTTATCTATTAAATTGCTATACAAAAGCTTTAGAAGTTGACTACTAATAGGAAGGTATTTATATTTCATAATATATCCTTTACAATATTAAGCAGTTGATTTAACATGGTATAATTCACCAGTCTTTATCATTAGACTTATTCATAGAGTTTAAGTAAATATTCAATACAACATATTTTGATTAACCTCTTCCCATCCCGCGTATAGTAACATGATGGCCGCAAGGTGTCTCTCTCTTCCTGGGCGGCCGTCTTATGACGTCCTCGGCTTCCTGGCCGCTAGGGGCACACGTACCCGCCTCGTCACTTGGGAGCCGATGCGCGTGTCTGGCGGCTGCGATGTCCGCCGGGCTCCTGCGATTGCCGGTCAGAGAGCAGGGACATGTATCTGTGTGTGTAAACACACAGATCCACGTCCTGTCAGGGGAGAGGAGATAGATCGTGTGTTCCCAGTACAGGGGAACACTGATTGGTCACCTCCCCCAGTCAGTCCCCTCCCCCAACAATTAGAATCACTCCCTAGGTAACACATTTAACCCTTTTGATCGCTCCCTAGTGTTAATCCCTTCCCTGCCAGTGACATTTATACAGTAATCAGTGCATTTGTACAGCACTAATCGCTGTATAAATGTCAATGGTCCCAAAATAGTGTCAAAACTATACGATCTGTCCGCTGCAATATCGCAGTCCTGACAAAAATCGCAGATCGCTGCTATTACTAGTAAAAAAAATGTAAAAAATAAAAATCCCATAAATCTATCCCCTATTTTGTAGGTGCTATAACTTTTGCGCAAACCAATCAATATATGCTTATTGCGATTTTTTTTTACCAAAAATATGTAGAAGAATACATATCAGCCTAAAGTGAGGAAGAAATATGTTTTTTTTTTTTTTTAATGGGATATTTATTATAGCAAAAAGTAAAAAATATTGTGTTTTTTTTCAAAATTGTCAGTCATTCATTATTTATAGCACAAAAAATAAAAAACGCAGATCAAATACCACCAAAAGAAAGCTCTATTTGTGGGAAAAAAATGATCAAAATGTCATATGGGTACAGTGTTGTATGACCACGCAATTGTCATTCAAAGCAGCACTGAAAGCTGAAAATTGGCCTGGGCAGGAAGGGGGTGAAAATGCCCAGTATTGAACTCGTTAATAA
The DNA here is from genome assembly GCF_042186555.1 of Aquarana catesbeiana. Lineage (NCBI taxonomy): Eukaryota > Metazoa > Chordata > Amphibia > Anura > Ranidae > Aquarana > Aquarana catesbeiana. The sequence continues at coordinate 719,916,725 of NC_133325.1, read as the reverse complement.
CATATTGCTGTTTTCAGTGTAAATGATAGAAAGTTCTGTCTGTTTGGGCGTTTTAGAAATATGTCTGCTGGGATTCCAGAATCTGTTTTAGAATTACTATATATTGATGAATCCAGTAGATTGTGTTAGAAAGCAGATTGTTGGGGCCACGGAACAATGGAAAACAGTCCATTTGAGAACAGCTTTATTAGTCTATTGGTAGCAGCTTGTTTATGTTACCTGACACCCCTATTATCAGCATGCCCTTGATGTGGGGGGCTAAACTCTAAATCCCAATATGCTAATGTAACTGGACACCAAATTTAACCCCTTGCCACCGAGTGTAAGCAGATACGCGGCCTCGGCTTTCGGGGGTTATACCGGGATGATGCTCACAGCTGCAGGCATCATCCGGTACTGTTTTTTAGAGCGGGCGATTGGCTATCCAGGGATAACAACCAATGCGGCTAAAAGCCGCTCAGTTGTTGTCCCGGAGGTGCGGGAGGGGACATCCCCCTTCCCGTCGCCTTCTGCCGCTCTTATCAGGCTTCCCGTCCCACCGGGAGTCCCGATCATAGATCCGCCACTTCCGGTGACTAGCGAGAGACTGGCACGAAGCTGGAAACGGCTTCGTTCCAGTCTTCCTCTGTAAACAGGAAGTAACGATGTTACTTCCTGTTTACTCGGCTGCCAATGATGTAGATTTTTAAAAAATATACAGTATTCAGAATCATCGTTTTCAGTGATTTGAATACTTTGAAGTGCAAAGGAGGGATTTGGGGTCTTTTAGACCCCGATCCCTCCATAAAGAGTACCTGTCACCACCTATTACTGCAATAAAAGTGATCACATTTTTTTTTAAAAACACAATGTAAAAAAATAAAAATAAATGAAATAAAAAAAAAAAAAAATTTAAAGCGCCCCCGTCCTCGCGAGCTCACACAGCAAAGAAAACACATACGGAAGTCGCGCCCACATATGTAAACGGTGTTCAAATCACACATGTGCGTTATCACCGCGATCGTCAGAGTGGGAGCAATAATTTTAGCACCAGACCTCCTCTGTAAACTCTAACCTGTAACCGTTATTTTTTTTTAAATGTCGCCTATGGAGATTTTTAGGTACCGTAATTTGTCGCCATTCCTCCAGTGTGCGCAATTTTAAAGCGTGACATGTTTGGTATCTATTTATTCAGCATAACATCATCTTTCACTTTATACAAAAAAATTGGGCTAACTTTACTGTTTTGTTTTCTTAAAATTCATCAAAGTGTCTTTTTCCCCAAAAAGTTGCGTTTAAAAGACCGCTGCACAAATACCGTGTGACATAAAATATTGCAACAATCACTATTTTATTCTCTAGATTCTCTGCTAAAAAAATATACATAATGTTTGGGGGTTCTAAGTAATTTTCTAGCAAAAAATACAGATTTTAACTTGTAAACACCAAATGTCAGAAATAGGCTTAGTCATGAAAGGGATAAATATGCTGCTGTCATGGGGCACTTACTTAAGCCTAGCACATACGGGCAGAATTTCGGCCGCCATTGGCCGGTTCAATAGAAACTGGCCGACATTCGGCCAGTGTGTATGGCAGCCGGTTTGACAGAAGCCAGCCAAACAGAGACATCTGACCGGAAGAGCCTGCCAACCGCCTCCTGTTAAGCACTCTCAGTCAATGGCTGAGAGCGCTGACCAGAGTGTTCTGGGGGGTTGTCTCCCTGTCAGAACACAATAGAATAGCATGGTAGGTCACTGTACTAACATCAGCGTGTTAGTACAGTGGTTCTGACCTGAGCTGTCAGTTTTTTTCACTGGGTTGAACGAAAAAAAAACTAGTGGTGTGTACTAGGCTTCAGGGATTTAGAAGACTCAGGTTTGCAAAGATAAATATTCAAGTAATGATAAATTGATTCATTAGGGAATTAGTGAATACACCAACCTTTAGATAGAATATTCACTAGGCATTAAAAGCCTAAACTAAATGGGAGTTGTATGCTATTCCTAATTTAATTCTTATATAAATATGACAAATATGCTTGGTGGGATAAGCAAAAATGCTTCAACAACTTCAATATACTGTTTTGATCATCCAAAAAATAGTAACATACCCATTCACCTGTGGGTAAAGAGTTAAAACAGAGACAAAATATGAAGCTTTATGGGTAGATATGTGTAGTGAAGATTCTGGATTTACAGAAAATTAAGGTAATATTCATTAATTATTCAACCAAATTCGTAATCACTAGTTACATGATCTTAAAATGTTTGTCTATTAAACATAAAGATAAAGGAAGGGTTAAAACCCCTGTGAATTTATGTTTTGCTTTCTGCATTCCACTGGAGAGATTTACCTATGCTCCTTGTCCTAGAAACACAACAGGGAATAAGAAGAAATCTCTACATGTTGTCATCAAAACAGCGGAAGATTTCCGCTCACCTCTTATTTTAAGAACAAGTGTAAAACTTGGGATTTCCTATCACTTTTTGTCTGATTAAGATTTGTGAATGACATTAAATTCCCATTGTAGTTTCTTGTGAATCCCAAATATCCAGCTCTATGTACTCTTACATAGGGTTATGTCAGGTTTAGGGCAACATAAACTTCTAGTAAAAGGAGCTGCTAAAACTTAACTCATTTAAAGGCAATATTGCATAAACAACCAAGGGCATTGCTATACATCGAAAAACTGTCTGAATAAAAATCTAAATTTGTACCATAAAGTAATTAATGAATACTAATTTTCTTCCAATTTGACTTTTCAAATATGGTATTCAAAAATCTCTACAATAAAATATGAATACCTTCATCAGTGATACTGTAACAGCACGAAACCAAAAAAGCAGCAAAAGAGAAAGAAAAAAACTTCTGCTAAAACATGAAAGCGGAAAGCTACAATCTGCATGTTTAAATGAGATCAATTAGGTTAATGATGGATGGAGATTGGAAATTAATGATTTAAATGCAAAACAATTTAAAATGCTGCTTCATTGGCTTCAAAAATCTCATGCTGAATATAATAGGAGTGGATTTCTAAAGGTTAATTGTGTATTAATACCCTATGGACAAAGCTTTTCAGGAGTTACCTAATAAAACACACTTTTCAGGATCAATTACTTGTTAATATTGGATATAATTATATCTATTAGAATTATATTTATTTTTTAACCCTTGTGGTAATGAGGGCATTGATGGAATAAATCTACTTTGTTAGTAGGATCTTGTCTGTTATGGACTAGAAATGTGCATATGCCTATAGTGATGATTCATCACTTGTCACTATTAATTTGTGTTTGTTTTCTGGGTCATCAGTGGTAGGTATGGGCTTTCCTGAAGTGCAGAGTCTAAAAAAAAGTGCCCTGTCCTTGCCTGAGACTTGGATGTGGCTGCTTGACACAACTTAGCTGCAGCCCCTAGCTTTGCTCCATGGGTAACAGCCAACTCACAGTCAACTGAAGAGATGTACAGCAAGTCAAGTGCAAATACTTACACAGGAAGGGGTGAGGGCAGGTGGTTTTACACATGTTAGTCAAATAAGCAGGCAGACAAACCAACAGCAAGTGAAGACCAGCTATAACCTAGCTTGTCAACAGTATATAAAGAAGGATAAAACAAAATACTTTTCCATTTGATGCTTATTTTACTTTAATGAAGTAACTAACTCTTGAGTAAAAACATAATTTGCTTTTAATTGGGCAAAATACGGTAGGTAATTAAAAGCCTATGAATGCATAACTGCACAAAAGAGGAAAAAAGAAAATGCTTTGTAATATACTAAAGCCGGCCATACATGTTTCAAAATTTCCAACCATGTATGGGCACACTGGTTTACCAATTGACTTCTGTACAACCAACCTCTCGGTTTTTCTTGATTGATCAGTGTCACTGGCTATTGCTGGCATCACTTATTGTGAAGTCTTCTCGCCATCAGAACACAATAGCACAGCCAGAGTACTCAATGTGGATGGGGGAATTGGATCATTTTTTTTCATTCAGTCAGCATTTCTTGCTTTGCCCTACCCATGAATTTCAATAACTCAACTCAACTTAACTTAACTCAAAAACTATTAATAAAGGAATAAAACAGGTGTTAACTGATAAAAAATGATCATCTAAAGTAGGGACTTATTTTCAACAATAGGTCAATCATCATAAACCCCAAAAATATTTTTAAAAGAAGCAACTGTTCTTTATTGTAAATTTGTCTTTTTAAAATTCATGTTTTGCATAAAACTTAATTTTGTAATAAAGCTGTTAGCTGTGACATTTTGAAAACCTTCCTACAAGCCCGCTAATTTTTTCAAAAAAATAAATAGTTAGCCAGGTTGGAAAAAGACACAAAAAAAAGTCCATCTATAAAAATCCAACCCTTTAAAAGGGAAAAAGAAAAAGAAAGAAAAAAATTACAATCCCATATACACAATCCTATACCCACAGTTGATCCAGAGGAAGTAAAAAAAAAAAAAACAGCAAAGCATGATCCAATTTGCTTCAGAAGAGGAAAAAATTCCTTCCTGATCCCCCCGAGAGGCAATCGGATATTCCCTGGATCAACTTTACCTATTAATGTTAGTATCCAGTTATATTATGTACATGTAGAAAATAATCCAGTCCTTATGAATTTATACATGTTGATCATATCCCCCTTAAAGCAGAGTTCCACCCATATAAAAGTCAGCAGCTACAAAAAGTGTAGCTGCTGACTTTTATTAATCAGACACCCACCTTTCCCACGGTCCAGTGATTCAGGCGAACGAAGCCCCTCTCCTCACCCCCTCCTCTCTGCAGGGCCGGCATTGTCATTGTGGGCGCCCGGCTGTGGCTTCACTGTGCACACTGTTACTGGTCAGGCAATCATCTGGGACATGTGACCGCGGTGCCCCAGGAGGAAGTGGGAGCTGGATCCCTCTAAAAAGAGGGTATATCTACCCCCCAAAAAAATGACATGTCACATGTGGCATGTCAGGGTGTTCACCTGCACTTAAAGAGAAAGTTCCATTTTTGGGTGGAACTCCACTTTTATCTCCCGTTCTCAAGAGAAAATAGATTCAGTTCCTCTAAACTTTCCTCAGAGCTCCTCCATGCCTCCTACCAGTTTGGTTGCTCTTCTCTGCACTTTTTCCAGTTTTCTCCAGTTTGGTGCCCAAAACTGAACTGCATATTCCAGATGAGGTCTTAATAATGAATTGTATAGGGGTAAAATTATATCTTTCTCTCTGCAGTCCATACCTCTCTTAATACAAGAAAGGATTTTGCTTGTTTTGAAAACCGCGGGCTTAGCATTGCATGCTATTATTAAGCTTATGATCTACAAAAAGCCAAGATCCTTTTCCACCATTGATTCCCCCAGTTGTACTCCCCCTAGTATGTATGATGCATGCATATTCTTAGCCTCAAAGTGCAAAACAATTATCAACATTAAACCTAATTTGTCACATAGTTACCCAATTAAACAGTGCACTGAGGTCGGCTTGTAAGTTGGAGACATTTTGTAAGGATCTTATTCCACTACATAGCTTGGTGTCATCTGCAAAGACTGAAATGTTACTTTCAATCCCAGACCCTATACCATTAATAAATATATTAAAAAGTAATGGTCCCAACACCAAACCGTGGGGTACACCACTGATAACCTTAGACCATTCAGAGTATGAATCATTAACCACTACTCTCTGAATTCTGTCTTTTAGCCAGTTTTCTATCCATTAACAAACAGACCTGTAGACTTAACCTTACACATTAACCGTGTGTGGGGAACTGTGTCAAACGCTTTTGCAAAATCCAAGTATACCACATCCACAGCCACTCCTTTTGCCTAAGGTTTTACTTACCTCTTCATAAAAAATAATCAGATTTGTCTGACAACTTCTGTCTTTCATGACTCCATGCTGTCTTTTGCTTAAAATACTTTTACCAGCAAGAACTCATCTATGTCATCTTTTATTAAACTCTCCAGTATCCTCCCAACTATATAAGTTAAGCTAACAGGTCCATAGTTACTTGGTACAGACTTTGGTCTTATTTTAAATATAGGCACCACATTAGGCTTACCATGTCCATCCTTTTATTAGGGATCAGAATATTTTACCATAGCACTGAAAATAATGAACTCTCACATGAGTCTGAGAAATGTTTACAAATTAATTGTGCTTTTTGCTGTTGCTTAATATTCAACAATTGTTCTAACCGTTTCTCATTAATGTTAATGTAAATTGTTTTTTTTTCTTGTGCATTTGCAGTTGTTATATGTGGATGAACAAATGTATTTGTAGTTACTTTTTCTCTAGTTCAAAAAATATTGCCCAATTATGAAGTGATACACAGTCTTTCTCGAGTGAGAATCTGTATTTGCTCATTTAGTCTTGTGTAGTGAGATGCATCCAGCTCGTAGATTAGGTGATGGAATACAATTTAACTTTGGAGGTTTCTTCATTTGCAGAAAATGATTTTTAATCAAAGCAAATAAATAATCTGAAGCTACAGTCCTTAACAAAACATTTTCCTTAAAGTGTACCCATCATCAAAAATTTTTTATTTAGCAATATGTTAAAACATTTCATATATCTTGTCAAGTTCAGGAAACAATATATTCATTTTTGACATTTATTTTATTAGCATTCCCATGGACTCATATTGGGAGAAAAGCAGTTCTGATGTAAACAAATACTCATGTAAGCAGGTGGATACAGTCCATGCCCACTAGCATTTTTTTGGTCTCTGAAAATTGATGGGACCAATGCTGCTATCCAACTGGGATAAGAATATACAGGAGACGTGGTATTGTAAACAATGTAGTTACTGGAACACTGTTGCATTGATGTTGTTATTTTAGAAAAGCTTTCTTAAGATGACATCACTCAATACCATGAAACACTTCTTCCTACTTAAAGGGGGTGCACTACCAAGCAAGGTCACCTTTTTCAGTGCCACTGCATGACAAAAATGCTTTTCGTGAAATCTGGGGGATTAGTTGGTTAATAGACTTACCTTGGCTTCCACCCATAAGGCCTAGTGATGACATTATCCTTTCAGCTAGGTCTGAGGAAATACTGAATATTCAAAATATCATAAGGGGATGCTTCTGTTCTGTGAGATTTTGGGTTCTTAGCATTCCCTGGGATAACTCTGGAAAGAAGGTGACAGAAGCAGGGGAAAAGAGCCAGGGGAAATGTTTTTACCAGAGCTGCTCTTAGGGTCTGCTTTAAAACGTTTAATTGCAACTCGTGAAACTGAGGCAAATGTTGTATAAGTTATAAGCCACATATACACCATTCAGCCATAACATTATGATTACCTAATATTGAGTAGGTCCCCCTTTTGCTACCAAAACAGTCCCCTTTGCTGCCAAAACATCACTGACTTGTTAATGGCACCAAGCCGTCATTAGCAGATCCGTTAAAGCAATATTAAAGCCTTGTTTAAAAAATAGAAAATATCAAACAAGGTATGCTTACCTGCTCTGTGCAATGGTTTTGCACACAGCAGCCCAGATCCTCCTCTTCTTGGGTCCCACACAAGAGCTCCTGGCTCCTCCCTCCTGCTGGGTGCCCCTCAGCATGCAGCTTGCTCTGAGAGCACCTAAGCAGATGTGCTCCTGAGCCACTGCTCTTTGTGTCCATTCACACACAGAGCTGTGGTTCACCCCCGCCACCCATTTCCTGATTGTCTCACTGGCTGTGATTGACAACAGCAGGAGCCAATGGCACTTGCTGCTGCCAAAAGCCAATTAGGAGTGGGAGTCTCAGAGAGGCAAGGCTCTCGTGGACATTGCTGGATTGAGAGGGGGCTCAGGTAAGTTTTAGGGGGGCTGTTGCACACAGAAGGTTTTTTTACCTTCATGCATAGAATGCGTGAAGGTAAAAAAAAGTGTGCCTTTACAACCACTTTAAGTCCTGTAAGTTGTGAGTTGAGGGCCTCTATGGATCAGGCTTGTTTTTCCAGACATCCCAGAGATGCTTAGTTGGATTGATCACCTGGCGATGCACATGATGTCAAAGAAAATATGATTCATCATACCAAGCCACCTTGCTCTGTGATCCAGTTCTGATTCTTGCATGCCCATTATAGGCAATTGTGGCTGTGGACATAGGTCAGCATGGGTCTAGCCATTACAATTTGGCCCTTGTCCGTATGTTTGCCCATTTTTCAGTTTTCAGCACATCAACTTCAGGGACAAAATGTTTACTTGCTGCCTAATATATCCTTCCAAATTTCAGATGTCATTGTAACAAGATAATCAATGGTATACACTTTACCTGTCAGTGATCTATGGTTGATCATTGTATATAAAAGTCAGATATTTTTTATTTATTTTTTTAACCTGCTGTATAAGCAAGTAGCATAATCTAATTGGCTAAAAACTTAGCTGGCTGGCATTTAATGAATAACAAAAAATGCCCTTATTAAGCAGTTTTTTTCTATATGTAAGCCAATTTGTTAAATCCCCATAGATAAATTGAGCCATCAGCAAATTTATGTAAAGGCTTAAAAAATTGCACTAAAAACTCTGATCAACTTATGGCTGTACACGATGAAAAGGCATATGGCTGATCAAGTGACAGAGCAAACATCTGGGTTATGTGTCATTTTTAGACAAACTCTTGATGAGAAAGGCAAAGCAACATGTTTTTATAATTAGTTGTTGAACAGACATTTTGAAGATGCAAAATAAGCGATTTTGGAAAAAACAAATACATTTTGGTATAGGCAAATGGCTTCTGTTTTCATTCATTTGCTCACAAAACCTGAAGGCAGTAGCAATACCTTTTGTGCTTCTTATGAAAATAAAAATAATACTTTTTTTTTGCATTTTTATTCTTTCTTTGGGGCATATTTATAAAGCAGCCAACCTTTCACTGCAGGTAAATATTCTTGGTGCATGTGTTTTGAAAGAGAAGTATGGCCAAAGCTCTTTTACCTATACATCACATGTGGATCACAGAAGTGCACTCCTGTGACCCAGAATAAGCAAACAGTGGGCAAAAGTCCACTGTCAGATGACGTCATAGATCCACTTCAGACTCTGGAGGGATCTTAATAATGTCACAATGCACCCAGATTCCTGACCAGCAGCTGGCTCAGCCTCTCAGCATCCTGCTAGAAGCCTGAGTCAGCCACTCCCCCCTCTCTCCTGCCTGGTGCTACAGTGAGTATTGGAGGGTCAGAGCACAGAGTGGAGACTGACAGTCAGTGGACCCGCTCAATTCCTCAGTTCTGAGTGATCAGCGATCACATGATCACTCAATTCTCAGGCTTGGAGCCAGTGAGGGCCAGCTGCGGCATCAGATGCTGCAGCAAGGAGATGAGTATGTATTTTTGCTCAGTTATATTCCAGCACTTTTCCTGTAAATGACAGTGATTAATTCATCACCAGTGAATGTTTGGTGAAATTCACATTAACAGCTTGATAAATATGCCCCTAGAGTTGTCTCATTGTTAAGTAAAACCTATTACATATATATTTTTATTAGTTAATAAATGTGTACAATAGTAAAAATATATATATTGTAAGATCAAGGTGAATACTGGTAAGTGGTAGGTGCATTTTCAAAGCATGCACCAGTCCAAAACTGTATTTTCAAGGGCATGGTAGCCCACTTTTATTTAAAACAATGGAAAAGTTCACACAAAATACATCAGAAGCCCATGCAGAGGGTTCCACCATTACTGTACCTTGCACACTCAGAATATTTCAGCCTCCTGACTTACTCTGTTGCCACACGGCTGCTTCAGGCCTCAAGCCTAGGCCTTAGGTCTGCTCCTCAGACCAATAGAGTTCCTTAGAGCCAAGCTCTCTCATAGCTTACTTAAAATCAGCTCCTTGCTGCTTTTGTCACAGACTAAATTTTCCTCTTGCAGACATGCACGATTTGACTGCCCCATGCAGCCTCTCTGACTCCTGGAGAGGATGGGTGTCCTCCTGACTCCCATGCACAAACTTCCTGTCTGTTGGGTGGAGCCCTGAGCCCTAGCTCTGGGTTATTATGAAGCCAGCCCACAGCTGGGCAATCAGTGTGTCTGTTTCGCCAAGAATCGGGCGTAAACCACCATATACATATATATCTATATATATATAGATATATATAGAGATAGATAGATAGATAGATAGATAGATAGATAGATAGATAGATAGATAGATAGATAGATAGATAGATAGATAGATAGATAGATAGATAGATAGATAGATATAATATTATAATATTTATTGTAATCTGGTAATTATTGCATATTAATATTTTATATTCTTATATACATTTGAAAGGCCAGTATTTGTGTTTTTTCATGTATACCTATTTCTCCTTAGCTTGTTTGTTATAAGAAGCCTGTTGTTTACACAGCTCTGGAGCTCAAGCTGAAAACACATGCAAATGAATCAGTTAAGTGATATACCCCTCTCTCTCCCAAATGGAACCATCCCATTTTTCAAACAGAGTACCTAAAATTGCCTAAAAAGGAAATAAGTTCTGCTCTACTCCTTTTATGAAAAAGCATACTGCTCTGGAAATCCCTGTTAAGGTTATATAAAGATCTAAGAATAGATATGTGTCTAACATTTAAATACTAGTATTTTCTGTCAATTACTTTTGTGGCCACTTTATTTAGGCATATTCAAAATAGCCACATTTGATTAGGGATAAACCTGGGTTTGTTTCAAGGTGAGTTTATCAAACTTTGCTAAAGAACTGCTCTTGAATCTTAACCAAATTGAAATTAAAGAGAGACAAACATTTAAAACTGGTAAATGACATATGTAAAACAGATCCAAAGCTTCTACATTATTAATGTGACTAAGTGGTGGGGTACCAGAGGGTTGCTGAATTTTGCTTTTTAGGAGAGAGGGAGTCTATATCTGTTATCATTTTATAGCCTAAATAGATGTAAAAGTAGCTTTTAACCTGTATATTCAGATGGCAGAGTTTAGTTGGAGTTTACCTGGTAAAGAAATAGATGCTGTGTCTATAAAATTCCTTCAGTCAAAATGATATTAGACGCAGAATGTGTTTCAATTATAGGCACAAAAATGTACATGCTGTATACAAGCTATACAAGCTATGGGGCTGATCGCTAAAGTATCACTCCATCCTAAATTAACCCTTTCCTTGGTTAAGGGTGGGAGCCTCTGTCAGGTATATACAGTATCACTGTGTGAGACTTAAAAAGGGATATTTCCACTTTCATGTTGTTACCTTTGCAAGAAAATCCTGATTACGGACACAAATTTTAAGGCAGTAGCCTTCCCTTAAGCTAGCTATGGATGGATTGAATGTGGGACGATTCAGCAGGGACCAGGCTAGATTCTATTCATGTCTAGGCAGTCCATCACTTGACTTCAGTACAACCGGCCTGTGAGAATTCTTGCATGCAATCATTGCGGGCAGGGGGGTCGAGCGGATCCGTGTGTTCTGCTGGTGGGGGGGGGGGAGGCATTCCCCCATCAACACTGATTGTGCGTGCATGTGTGTGTGTTTTTGTTCTTGATTTAAGTAAGATGAAATTGGGATCTCTGTTTTTTTTCTGCTTTAAGTTGTAAAAGTCTGAATTCACACTCAAAGGGCCATTGGTTTGAAAAGAAACTCTTTAGCTGTTTACTGAAGAGGAGTTCAGTCCCAGCAAGCCTAATGAAGTGATACAGAGGGGCTCTACTTCACAGCTTACCACCTGGAACCACTTACCCTTGTTAGTGCATGAAAAAATATAAGCTCAGCAGGACACATCCAAATGATTTTAGAGAACAAAAATGTATATATTTTCTGAGTAAGCAGTGATAAGTGTTTTGGAACACTGCACTGTCCAAAACTCAAAGAACACAAACCAGCTGAATGACATTATAGTTGGATACAGTATATATTTATTAAACAGAACACAATAAAATATAAAAAATAAGTGTAATAAAATGTTCTTTTTTCTTTTATTATTTTGCATTGACCTTTATCTAAAAACTCAATATCCCTACATCTGTTATTTAACAGTAGAATGAAAAAAGTATGTATATGTGTATAGTGTGTATACTGTATATATTAATTTATTTTTTATTTCTTTGATTTTAGTATATGTATAATATGTATATATATATTTTTTAGTCTACTTTAATATTTTTTTTTAGTCTACTTTAATAATTTTCCATACATACTGGATGGGATTTAAAATGCATGGTACTATAGACATGCATTTACAAGTTGTTTTTAAACTAAGTAATACAATGGCTGTATTTACCAAACAGTAAAATAATTAGAAAAGACAGCACTTCATTTTCCAGAGAAGTTATATACAAGACATTCTGTGATCAGTTTAATAAATTACACTATTGCAGAGCTAGACTATAAATGCACCCAAAAAAGTACTACAGTCAATTTTAAATGAAGTACTAACTGGAGTACTTCAGCCAAGTGCTAGACCACAGTTAGTGCTGACAGCTGTCAACATTTTTAAACCTGATTAGGAGTGGAAATGACAATCCTGCCATTTCATAGCATAACCACCCCCAGTCCAGGCCTTTTCTGGCACTTTTTGTTCACATGTAACAATCAATATTTTTTGCCAGAAAATTAGTTAGAACCCCCAAACATTATATCTTTTTTAAAGCAGAGGCCCTAGAGAATAAATTCGTGGGTTTTCTAATGTTTTTTTTTTTTTTGAAAAATATTTATTGGGTTTTATAGCATACAAAAGTATAAAAACTTAGTGTAGCAAAAGTTACAGAGTATTATCCGTTACAATCTATAACATTCAATGACTTCTCATAATAGTTGAAATACAAGCTTGTCATATCGGTTAGAACAAGGGAGAAGTAACAGAAAACATAAAAATAAAAGAAAATTAGGGGAAAGGGAAGACAGGGGAGTTCATGTTTGCCATCTCATCAACACTATAAGTCGCAACTTTGCTTGACATATGAAATCTTAACATCTAAATACCTTCAGGAGTGGAGGCAGCGTTTGAATAAACATGGGGGGGGGTGGATGCCAAGGGGCACAATGGATTTGTGGATATCCTACGGTGGGTTAAAAGTAAAGGAATCTGGGGTGGGGGGTATTTTGAGTCGGCCAAGAGAGTTGGTGATATCTTTTGTCAAGTACCATTTCGTGTAGCGAAATGGGTTCATTATCTCGATCAGAGCCTGCGAAGCGAATGTGGCTTCAATGTATTTCCTCCATCTTTTGAAAAAACGGGAAGTCGATCGGAGATTAAGGGTGATGGTGTCCAGTCTCTCTAGGTGGAAAAGTGATGCCAGGGCTTTTTTAAACATTGTTAGGGTAGGAGGAGTAGCTGATATCCAGTGAGACATAATAGTCCTGCGGGCCACTAGGAGACATAGGTGAGCCCAGTGTGGAATATTTTGTGAGACCGCCGTTGGCGATGAGGATGAAGGGGGTATGCTGAACAGGCATAATAGGCGGTCCTTGGTGCACTGAGTTTTGTGGACTTCGTTGATGTAAGTGATCACCTTAGTCCAGTAAGCATCAATCTTGTTGCAGTCCCAAAGCCTGTGCAGTAAAGTGGGGCGAGGTAAGTTACACCAGGTACATTGCGCTTGGGTGGGGTCTTTCTTGTTGAAGTGAAAAGGGAAATAAGCTCTGTGAATGATCTTGAATTGTGTCTCTCTCCAAGATTCAGAAATAGTAAGGTTACGGACTGTCTTGTACCCCTCAAGGATTTTTTCTGGCAGAGATTCGTCATCTAATACGTGTGACCACTTTTGAAAGGGTTTGAGGGCATACTTCCGTGTTTGGTGTTGTATGAGACAAGAGTAAATATTGGAGATGGAGTAGTTATTGCTTTTGATGAGAGTATCAATGCAGGATGTTTCAAGTGGGTTGGTGCTAGGTCCCGAGCAGGATTTAAGATAGCTGATGAGTTGGTGATAGAAGAAGACATGAGTTGGTGGTAGGGAGTACTCCCTCATCAGGGTTTGAAATGTTTTGAATTTGCCCGATTTGCTGAGATAGAGAGGCGAGACATCTGTGAGGCCTTTAAGTTTCCATTGGTCAAAAGCTTTATGGATGATAGACGGAAGGAACATAGGGTTCCCTTGTATTTTGAGGTATTTGGAGATGCTGGATGGTACTTTGAGCAATTTTCTTACTTCTCTCCATGCAATGACCGTGTCCTTAATGATTACACTTGTTTTGAGGTGGGGGGGTAATGTATTGGGATTAGAATGAAGGATGGTCGAGAGGTCATATGGGTGCACCATAGCCTCTTCTAAGGATAGGTTAGAATATTTAGACCCACCAGTTAGCCAGTCTAAGCCCTGTCTAAGTAAACATGCCAGGTTGTGGAAACGCATATTGGGTAATCCCACCCCGCCCTCGCCCTTCGGGAGACATAATTTCTGTAGCGCTATGCGAGGTTTCTTGTGAGACCATATAAAGGCAGTTAGGGCTTTCTGGAGTTTTTGGATGTCTGAATGCTTAATTAGAAGAGGTATGGTCTGCATTGGGTAAAGTAGGCATGCGAAAGACACCATTTTGAAAAGGTGGCATCTCCCAAAGAGCGAGAGAGGTAGGGATCCCCAAGCCTCCACCTCCTTCACAATTTTGGTTATCAATGGGGGGTAATTTAAAGAGTACAGAGATGATGGTTCACGTCCTATTTTAATGCCCAGGTATGTAATGTGTTGGTTGGCTATGGCCAGGGGGGATAGATGTTTCCATTTACTGGAGAGATGGGGGTGTAATGGTAGGATTTCGCTTTTATCAAAATTGATTCTAAATCCCGAGCAAAGTCTGAAGTCTGAAAAAAGTTGTTTGAGTCTGTCAAAGTCTGTTATGGGATCGGTGGAGAACAATAGTATGTCGTCTGCAAATAGCGCCGAACGAAGAGTGTGGTTCTCCAGAGTGATGCCACTGATTCCATCAGCTGAATTTAGTATTCTGGACAAGGGTTCGATTGCTAGATTGAACAGGAGTGGAGACAGGGGGCAGCCCTGTCTCGTTCCTTTTGTTAATGGGATCGTGTCTGAGATAAAGTCAGGGGTTACAAGATGTGCGGTAGGGGATGCGTACATTTGCGAAAGAAATCGCATAATCGGTCCTGAGAATCCGAATTGTGTCATCACTCTGAAGAGCCAAGAGAAACTGATGTTGTCAAAGGCCTTTTCGGCGTCTAATGACATGATGGCAATGTCTTGGTTGGGGTGAGTTTTGGCGTATTCCAGAGCCATTAACACTTTGCGAATGTTTAGGGTGGCCGATCTGCCCGAGACGAAGCCAGATTGGGCTGGGTGTAATAATAATGGTAGTAGGGGAGCCAGTCGCGTCGCAATTATTTTGGATAGGATTTTGACATCGACATTGATTAATGATATCGGTCGGTACGAGCCCGGTAATAGGGGATCTTTCCCTTTCTTAGAGATTAGTTTAATGTGGGCCTGTGTCCCCGTGGGAAGATAGGGCCCTCCGTCCCACATAGCTGTGTATACATGTTTTAAGGTGTCCGGGATAAATTCCCTGGTCATTTTATAGAATTCGGCGGTGTATCCGTCGGGTCCCGGGGCTTTGGCCGAGGCCATGTCTTTGATCGTAGATCGAATATCATCAACAGTAATGGGGGCATTAATCGTCTCTAATTGTGTGTGACTGAGTTTGGGTAGACGTATTTTGTTGAGCAGTAAGTCAGTAGTAGGTAAGAAGTCAGTTGGGTCGGCTTTGTATAAATTAGTGTAATATTCCACGAGTAGGTTGCTAATGTCGGCTGGGGAGGTGACCAGAGAGTTTGTCTTAGCTCTAAGAGCCATAATACGGGTAGGACGTCTGAGGCCTGAGGACATCTTGGCCAGGAGCCTACCAGCCTTGTTTCCGAATCTATGAAAATGTAGCTGAGAATATGACGTTTTGGCCGCTTCATGTTGTTCTGCCCAGAGGTCAAAGGTGCTTTTGGCCTGTCTCCATTTTTGTATGTTCTCTGTGGTGCGGTTTAATGTGAGCTGTTCATGTGCCAAGCGTAGGGTTTCGCTTGACTCAGTATATTGTTGCTTGGCTCTTTTTTTAAACTGTGTTGTGTATGAAATTATTTTACCCCGTAGAAAGGCCTTGCCTGCTTCCCAGAATAGGTTAGGGTCTGTAATGTGAGCTCCATTAGTGAAGATGTATTCCTCCCAGGCACAATATAGTGTATGTTGAAAGTCCTCATTGCCAACTAAATAGGAGGGGAAGCGCCAGGTAGGAGAGGGAGAGGAGCGAGCTGTTTGGGTTAAATGAACCACGATTGGGCTATGGTCTGAGATCACTGCGTCTTGTATGTCTGGTGCGTTTATTACGGAGCTTAGGGCGGGGGAGGCAAAGAAATAGTCTATACGTGAGAACGTATTGTGCGGGGGCGAAAAAAAGGTGTATTCCCGATCCGTTGGATGCATTAAGCGCCAGACATCCACAAAGTGCATGGAGGCGACGGCTTGTGACAATAGGGTAGATGCAGATGATGAGGGGGTACAGGTGTGTGATCTGTGTGTAGGGGAACCTGTGCGATCAGCTAGGGAGGACATGACTGAATTAAAATCCCCACCCAATAGGTGTAGCGTCTCTGGTGTGGTTAGCACCCATTTCACTAAGTCTTGAAAGAAGGAGGTGTCAGGAGAATTGGGAGCATAGATGTTGGTAAGTGCTACAGGTTTGTCATCTATAGTCAGATGTAGAGTCAGTTTCCTTCCTTCCGAGTCAATCTTGACGTCTCTGACAGTGTGCTGTAAATTCTTGTGTAGAAGGATTGCAACACCCGCTTTGCGGCCTACTGCTGGTGAGCCATAAACAGAGCCCACCCACAGTTTACGAAGACGCTGTAGGTCGTCTGCAGCCAGATGTGTCTCCTGAAGTAGAGCCACATCTGCCCGGAGACGACGCAAGTGTCTGAGGATAGACATACGTTTGTTTGGGGAGCGGAGCCCCTTAACATTCCACGAGACAAACTTTAGGTGACTCCCAAGTGCAGACTGTGACATAGTTGATATTTAAAAGTGTTTTGGTTGAGGGGTTTGTATAAGGACCCCTTTGTAGATGTGCTATCTACCTTTTGAGAGCCATCAAAGCGCCTCAGAGCCCCTGAAGACATATGAACTAAGCTGGCAAACATGAACTTAAACTTCTCTAAGCAACAACAAATTATAAACATTAATAAGGCAGTATTTCGTATAAGGAAATACATAACGTGAGTTGTGGACTTCTCTTTTTTCCACATGAGGTCTCACCTATCTAGTTAGCATAGCTCCCATCGACTGCAAGCTCCTCACTTAGGGGCAGGGTGGTAGCAACGGGGGGTGGGGATAGGGATTTTAGGGGAGAGGAAAGAGGGATAGGGGGGAGGGGGTATAGGATAGGAAGGGAGAGTAGTCTAGGGGGGGGATCCCCTGAGGAGGTAGTGCAGGTTTGAAGCAATCGATGGTGAGGTATGCCACACACAGGGGAGGGCCCCCCTCTAAAATTAGGCATAAACAGACCAGAAAATAGAAAATAAAAGAGATTACAACATTGCATGTGTCCCTGAAAAGGAAAGTTTCCCAGGTATTGGGGGACTATCTCTGTTATTGAGTTCCATGACCATAACAGTATAGCTGCATAACTTTTAGCTGCGTACTTTTCAGCTACAGGTTGGGAGGGGTAGTGCTCCACAAGGAGCATGTACGGCAGTTTATAAGGTCATCATCAATAGCATCCTCCTCGTAATAATAAAACATTTTAAGAGAAAGAAAGGGTATGAGATGGGTTGATACTACCCGTTAGAAGATGGCGATGTGGAAAAGGTGGTGATGTGGAGTCCTTCGACGATTCCTTCAACGATTCTCAGAGCGGTCTTCCTGGTTGGTGGAGCGGCTGCGTTTGTATGGAGGTTTGGTCGGGCTTCGGGGGTGTTTGGGGGGTCCATATGCATGCTGTGAAGATGACGATGGAGATCCCTCTGTCGCGGCGCTGTGTTCCATTTCGGAGCTTCTGTTGGTTGGGTAGGTTTCCGCCTCTTCAGGTGTGTGAAAGGTGAGTTGCTCCCCTTCAGGTGTTTGAACGCGGAGGACAGCTGGATAGGCTAGGGAGAATCGGGTTTGGGTGCGGTGCAGACTGGAACATACCGAGGAGAATGCCTTGCGTTGTTTCATTACCTCTATGGAATAGTCCGCGAAAAGCAGCAGTTTCGCGCCATCTACCACCAGTGAGCGCGTGCAACGAAATTTTTGCATTATGGCGTTTTTGTCGGCGTAGTTTAAGTATTTTACTATCACATGCCGAGGTTTAGCGCGTGTGTCAGAATATTGACCCATACGGTGTGCTCGTTCAACAGTGCATGGTATGCGGAGGCCAAGTTGCTCTGGGATGGTTTTCGCACATATGTTTGTGAGGTGGGAGGCTGGGATCGACTCTGGTAAGCCAATGATGCGCAGGTTGTTCCTCCTTGAACGATTTTCCAAATCGTCCAGCTTGTCCCATATGTCTCTATATGAAGCATTGATACGTGCAAGTGCTGCAGATGAGGCTGTGCAGTCATCTTCAGTTATAGAAATCCTTTCCTCTACCTGCGTAATGCGCTGGGCCTGAGCCTGGAGTTCTATGTGTAGCTGTTCCAGCCCTCTGTGTACCGCTGCGTCCACAGTGGCTGTTAGTGATGGCCCCAGTAGTTGCACTACAGCCTGGGCAATGTTGGCAGGGGATGCGGGGTCAGCCTCTGCCATTGCGGGGGCAGGGGGAGGTTGTGGCTGCTGCTGAGGCCGCTCTGCTGTGTCCGGAGCGGCCGCCATCTTGGCTGTGTCAGCCGCTATGTCTCCCGCCGGCGGAGCTGTGGAGGGGGGCGAGGACAGCGCCCGAGCGTAGGATCGCTCCACGAAGCGGTCCATGTCTGCCTGAGATGGAGCAGAGGCAGTAGGGGTTTCCCCCGGTGCTGTGGCTGGCTTAAATGCCGGTTATGTGAGGAGCTGTGCGGGAGCTGGAGCTGCTCACCTCCTCCTCATGTGGCGCCGTAACCGGAAGTTCTAATGTTTTAATGTCACACGGTATTTGCGCAGCGGTTTTTCAAATGCAATTTTTAGAACAAATGCACTTTTTTAAATTTTAATGCAAAAAAAACCCCCCACAATACATAACCCACAGTTTTGTAAAATATAAAAGATGAGGTTACACTGAGTAAAATGACACAAAACGTGTCACACTTCAAAATTGAACGCGCGGTGCAACGGCGATAAACACATACATTTTACTATCCATAAGTGACACTTTACAGGTTACCACGTTAGATTTACAAAGGAGGTCTAGAACTGGAATTACTTCTCACGATCTAACGTTCACAGTGATACCTCACATGTGTGGGACTGACATGCGCGTTCGCATTTGCTCGTGTGCACAGGAGGATGGGGGCACTTTCATTTTTTTTATTTAACTATTTTTTATTTTATTTTTTATTTTTACACTGTTGCTTTAATTTTTTGTTATCACTTTTATTGCTGTCACAAGGTATGTAAACATTCTTGTGACAGCAATAGGCATGTGACAGGTACTCTTTATGGAGAGATCTGGGGTCTGCACTTAAAAGCATTTTTAAGGCACCAAGACTGGTGTGTCTGAATGCTTTAGATTTTTAAAACTGGTGCCAATGGTTTCTGAGAAAAGGTCATGTCATTGCTTATGTTTTACTATTACTAACAGCCAATCAAAGCCGATCCCGGAAGCACCGGATGGTCCCTCTGGTCTTCCGGTGGGATGGAAGAGCCTGAGGGAGCCTTGGAAGGCACCGGGATAGGGAATGTCCTCTCCAGCTGCTTGTAATAGCAATTGAGTGGCTAGTAAGGGTCTAAAAACGAGCTGCAGGCATTATCCTGGTACAACCACCGAAAAAGCCCAGCGACTTACGGGTACGTCACTGGATAGGAAGTGGTTTTTAAAGCCAAACAGATAGTCAGTTAGACAGACATTGTACTAATTATCTTCAGGTCTGTATGATGACACTTGTGCTTATGGGTGGGGCTTTTACTCAGCTATGCCAGCACAGAGCAGTGGAAAGAGAGAAAAAAAGGATGTTTTAACTATTTCCAAACCAAATAAGTCATACATTCATAACATACTCCTTACTTGGACTTGAAATATGGTCTTAGACTTAAATTAGGCTTTACAGTAGATCTAAACCCAATCACCAAATTCCATAGTAGGTTTTAACATGTCAATGTAATATCAACAAGTGTTATGAACCTTTTTGATAGCTTCATCGTTTATTAAAATACCTGGTGGCCCTGCCATTAATGTTCTGTCATGTGGTGACAATTATGCTCCTCCAGTGTCATCCTTGCTTCTGGCAGAGGCTACAATTGGCCTTGCCAACACACAGTGCACTGTCAGAATGCCAGTTCAGACCAAAGATGTGCAGCTGACATAGAGAGTTTATGTAGACAGGAAGTTCCTGAAGAATGCTGGAGGACATAAACAGTAGTGAGATGGAAAAATTTAAACAGTATTTTAGTGAGAAAAAAAAACAAAAACTGTTGTTTGTAATGAAGTGGTTTAGCAAACTAAAAGTCATCCAGTTAGGGTTTACATCTATTTTAACAAATAAGAAAAGAGTTTTAAGAAATATCCCCCTATTATTTTAAAATTTCTCTTCCTAATTTTAAAGCATCCCACAGGGCTCTGTACAGGCATTTACTTATATAAGCCCAAAAGGTTGGGGTGGCCGCAGTTTTTGTCTTCTATGATAGTGTGGAGATAGTAATTTTGTACCCGGACATGCTGGATCGCCCCTTCAAGTCAATAGGAAGGAGTAATAATATGCTACATTTTTGCACCACTGAAGGGAAGTGCACAAAATGCCCCCCACCCGGCATGATATTTAGCTGTAAAAGCTTCCCTTGTGTAGACATCCAAAAGCCTTGAAAGTGCTGCTGAGCACCACCATCTTGGATGTGATGTCCGCAGCCCTAGCACACTCAGTGCTGTTACTCAAGTGGTAGTATTTAATTTTGCTTCTATCTAAGCTGCTACATAAAAAGGCAATGAAGAAATAGTGAGTTGGATAAGCACCGAGAGTAATCAAACCCTACCAGAAGAGGACAAAGCTATGACATCAAGGAGGAAGGTGCTGTTCTCTGGAACAGACTAATCAAATTTGCTAGCAATTTCAGAGGCACGTTGCAAGGTAATGAAAAAATATTATGGAAAGAAAAAACACTGCCAATACATTGTTAGCCAGTGGGAAGGACTGGTAAACTCATAACTCAGCACTCAGGCATTAAACATACCAAGGAAAAGCGGCCAGGAAAAGTGGTCAACCAACTCTGGTTTCCAATGGACCATTGGAAAATAAAGTTTTCATTTAAGTTAAGATGACTTTCTGACTAAAGAATAGTGGTTATGTTTATTGGATAGTATGATCAGCTTTGTGAATGATGTTACTTGCTGCCAAGATTTGATCTTTAATTACATTTAAGAAAAAAATGGTTAAAGTCTAAATTATAGACAGCTGCAGAGTTATGGAATTTATTACAGACCCATTAGTTGTGTCTACATTTTATAGTAAGAATGTGTAATTTATATTGCCAATAAGAAAAAGTAGAAATCATTTAGCTGAAGTAAGTTTTTAGCTTGACATCCCACAATGTTTCTGTCATTTACAGTCCTAAACATTTAAGAAAAGATTTTTTTTAGATGCGAGTCTGCTTTTCCTAGATAACTTGTACGCTTGTGCACCACATGTACTCCTCAATGTCTAATTAGGCAAATGTACCTTCAGTTGATGTATCATGCATGGTTCCAGACAATTAATTCTACAGGTGGCTGAACACAGAGGATGCTGTCATTCAAAGTCTATGTCTGTTAACATTAGGGAATTTTTTTTCTATTAAAACATTTTTCTTTATCATTCACAAGATTTTGTCTTTAAGCAAGGAAAAAATAGCTCAGTATATTACCATATTGCCTTCAATAATGAAGACCAATCATTCTTAAATATAGTTGTATATTTAATATTAATGTACTGTTTTATGGAATAAGTAACACAATAATACACCTAACTTTATTTTTAAGGGCAGCAAAAAATATATATATATATATGCACCTGGGTTTACAACATAGAAAGTTTAATACATTCTTATACTGTTCTATATACTTAAAATAGGGGCACAGTATGAGAAGCCAACTTTTTTTTAGTGTTAGTGAGCATTTCAGTGAGGAACAAGCCACACACACACACACACATATATATATATATATATATATATATATATATGTTTATGTATATATATATATATATATATATAGTCATGGCCAAAATTGTTGGCATGCCAGAAATTTTTCCAGAAAATCAAGTATTTCTCACAGAAAAGTATTGCAGTTACACATGTTTTGCTATACACATGGTTATTCCCTTTGTGTGTATTGGAACAAAACAAAAAAAGGGAGGAAAAAAAGCAAATTGGACATAATGTCACACAAAATTCCAAAAATGGGGTGGTCAAAATTCTTGGCACCCTTTCAAAATTGTGGATAAATAAGATTGTTTCAAGCATGTGATGCTCCTTTAAACTCACCTGGGACAGGTGTGGCAATATAAAAATCACACCTGAAAGCAGATAAAAAGGAGAGAAGTTCACTTAGTCTTTGCATTGTGTGTCTGTGTGTGCCACACTAAGCATGGACAACAGAAAGAGGAGAAGAGAACTGTCTGAGGACTTGAGAACCAAAATTGTGGAAAAATATCAACAATCTCAAGTTTACAAGTCCATCTCCAGAGATCTAGATTTGCCTTTGTCCACAGTGTGCAACATTATCAAGAAGTTTGCAACCCATGGCACTGTAGCTAATCTCTCTGGGCGTGGACCGAAGAGAAAAATTTATGAAAGGTTGCAATGCAGGATAGTCTGGATGGTGAATAAGCAGCCCCAAACAAGTTCCAAAGAAATTCAAACTGTCCTGCAGGCTCATAAAGCATCAGTGTCAGCACAAACTATCCGTCAACATTTAAATGAAATGAAACGCTATGGCAGGAGACCAGGAGGACCCCACTGCTGACACAGAGACATAAAAAAGCAAGACTACAGTTTGCCAAAATGCACTTGAGTAAGCCAAAATCCTTCTGGGAAAATGTCTTGTGGACAGATGAGACCAAGATAGAGCTTTTTGGTAAAGCACATCATTCTACTGTTTACCAAAAACGGAATGAGGCCTACAAAGAAAAGAACACAGTACCTACAGTGAAATATGGTGGAGGTTCTATTATGTTTTGGGGTTGTTTTGCTGCCTCTGGCACTGGGTGCCTTGAATGTGTGCAAGGCATCATGAAATCTGAGGATTACCAAAGGATTTTGGGTCGCACTGTAGAGCCCAGTGTCAGAAAGCTGGGTTTTGCGTCCGAGATCTTGGGTCTTCCAGCAGGACAATGACCCCAAACATACGTTTAAAAGCACCCAGAAATGGATGGCAACAAAGCGCTGGAGAGTTCTAAAGTGGCCAGCAAGGAGTCCAGATCTAAATTCCATTGAACACCTGTGGAGAGATCTTAAAATTGCTGTTGGGAAAAGGTGCCCTTCCAATAAGAGAGACCTGGAACGGTTTGCAAAGGAAGAGTGGTCCAAAATTCCGGGTGAAAGGTGTAAGAAGCTTATTGATGGTTATAGGAAGCAACTGATTTCAGTTATTTTTTCCAAAGGGTGTGCAACCAAATATTAATCCAAAGGTGCCAAGAATTTTCACCAGCCCATTTTTGGAGTTTTGTGTGACATTATGTCCAATTTGCTTTTTTTCCTCCCTTGTTTTGTTTTATTCCAATACACACAAAGGGAATAAACATGTGTATAGCAAAACATGTGTTACTGCAATACTTTTCTGTGAGAAATACTTGATTTTTTGGAAAAATTTCGGCCATGACTGTATATATGTATAGAAATGGGTTCTCCTCATTTCAGCCTACTATGGGTAAGCTCCAGTTCCACTCTTCGGACCCTCTCTCGTCTCCCGTTAAATGTTAAGGCTCCAGCTATATAAGCTTACTTTTTTACCTCTGAATCCACTTCCAATTGCCTTTTGTGTTTCTTCAGTACATCTTTCTCTGCAGGAGCCTCAGCCAACAAACTGAAGTGTAGGTCAAAAGATTAAACATTTCTGATGCAAAAGGTACTCTCAGACAGCACACCCGATTGGAAGAGAAAGAGGAAGTATGGTGTGGGTAATAGCATGGTTAAAGTCCCATCCTTGTCATGCAGCAGCCAATCAGAGTGTTACAGCATCCAGTTGCCTAGCAACAAGATGCTCTGCACACCATTCTACTGGCTGCACCCTCTCTCTGTCCAGTCAGAGGAGCTCCAGCTATGTGGTCAAATGCTGAGGGTGTGGAAACATTCAAGAGGCTGGAATCAAGCATCCCCATTGTCTAGTAGAGGAATGCCGCACCTCAGTGCCAATCAGAGGTGAACTGGGAGCCACATCAGACCCTGAAGGGGGACTTTCTGAACACATGGATGACGTGATACCCCACCTGCTCTGATCACCAATGTAGCCCAGCACCTGGGGCACCCACCATATAGATTACTACGAACACAGGGGACTTTTTACACAGGAGAACCTGAACAGGCAAGGGTGCTTCTTCAAAATGGTTTCAGAGAGAATGAAGTAAAAAAGAGCACTAGGGTTAGTAAATAGCTTTATTTTATTTTTTAGTTAGGTATTGTCCTAAGGAGAAGTCAGAAGGATGGAGCTGACCCAGGCAAGTCCTGAATTTCCTTAAAAGTATTTGCACAATACAGTGCAGCTAAACAACAAAGCTTGGTTTAGAACACAACCAAGCCTGTGATTGAACAATTAAGGAGCGGCACAACACTAAGATCATCCAAGTGCAATGCAGTAATACCTGATTAGCATACAATTCTTGTCTCTCCCTCTGCCATGCTATGAAAGGTATTGTAGGAGGCTTATATCAAAATAGATGTGAGTTTTGGCATTTGTATTTAAAACATACCTAACAATTGCTTAACAAACGTATGCTTCAAAAAACATTATATGTAAGAATTTTTTTTTAAATGATGCCTGATTAATAACTGGCCCTCCTCCCCATAGCAGTTTTACTTCTATAGGGTGGCTCTCCTGGGCAGAATCACATATATCTATATCTATATATATATATATATCTATATATATATATATATATATAGATATATATATATGTGAATCTGCACTTCTGCCTGCAGGGCGTGCGTGCAGCAAGAAGCCCATCTGCAGGTGCCAGGCACTCAATGTTCTCTGGCACCCACTGATCGTCGCTAATACAGACAGAAATGAGATCTGCATATGTAAACAAGACAAATATCAGTTCTGACAGGGGAAAAGGGATGGATTTTGTGTTCCTGCAAAGCAGGGACTATAATCCATCTCTTCCCTTAGTGAAAACAACACATACAGTACACAAAAACACTGGCTAGTCACACAGTTAACCCTTTGATTACCCTAGACATTTAACCCCTTCCCAGCCAGTGTCATTAATAAAGTGGCAGTGGATACTTTTAGCACCGATCACTGTATTAGTGTCACTGGTTCCTGCAAAGTGTCAGTTAGTGTCCGATTGTCCGCTGCAATATCGCAGTCCTGCTAGAAGTTGCTGATCACTGCCATTACTAGTATAGATGAATAAAAATGCCATACATATATTCCATGGTTTGTAGGCACTGTAACATTTGCATAAACCAATCAATGTACACTTATTGGTATTTTTTTTTACCAAAAATATGTAGCAGAATACATATTGGCCTACATTTATGAAGGAAATATATATTTAACTTTTTTTTGTGGATATGTTTTATAGTAGAAAGTCTTTTTTTGTTTTTAGCGCAAAAAATAGTACCAATAAAAGAAAGCTCTATTTGTGGGAAAAAATTACATACATTTTATTTTGGTACAGTGTCGCACAACTGTATCAACTGTATAACTGTAACGCGGTGCCGTATTGCAAAAAATGGCCTGGTCATGAAGGGGGGTATATTTTCTGGAGGTCAAGTGGTTAATATCTCTATTGCATTCAATTTTAATTCTTTCTTTCACCTTTTTAGGGTTTATTTAATACTCAACTTTGCTGTGCTTCTGGCTACACTTACTTTTAGAAATCTGGTTCGTTCAAATCAAAACCGGAATGTAATTACTGGAAATAAGTAGTCTGCCACAGTACTATTCTCATAAACATCAGCAGAGAATAATCGGTGCAACTATTTTTCTTTCTAGCCACATGAAATATGAATCAAATACAAGTGAAAGTAGGTCCTAAACATTGTCATGTGATGCATCAAAGTTTTTGTGTTTTATTTCTTTGGCTGAAAAGGGGAACTTAGACTTTAATGACATGTTCAGCTTTTGGCACTGTGTTTCAGTGCACTTCTGTTGCCATGGATAAGTTGTCAATGACAGCTGCTTTCACAATGAAATACTAAAAACCGGTAACATTGGTTACTAGATTTTGATCGCTCTCAGTGGATGGGAGTCAGAAGACAAAGCAGTGTTTTCTAAGCACTGAAGTACTATTCTGTCTCAAAATTCTGACTAGCAACAAAACCGTGAAAGACAGACTTCCACATTCCCTATCTCTCTAGTTAATAATTTAAATGTGTAGATTAAAATGAAAAGAAAGCATTCCAGTAGAAATTCTCCTATTGCTGAAATACTAAAATAGTCCTGACTATAAAAGGCATAGCCCAGCACAGTGTTGTGTTGTTATGTGTTGCTTGTTATGTGTCATTTATGAATGAGATTCTGAAGAAGGTTGTAGCTGCAGGAGGAAATCCATTCAAATGGATTGCAGAGTGCCACAGCTTTTGCTCTCCTGCCAGCTGTATGTTTCTTTACAAATTATTTATATTGTTAACTGATAGTCAAGGGTTTTATGTAGCCAGGTCATGGTACCTTACCAACCACTCAGTGTCTGCCACCCCTCTCTGCCAATCCCTCCGCAGGCTCTCAATCACCCAACAAATAAAATTCAGAATACTAACAACAACATATAAAGTCATCGACAACTCTGCCCCAAACTTGTCTCAATATATCACCGAAACATTCATCTCCACTCTTCCCAAGACCTCCTGCTCTCTTGCTCCTTGTCTCCTCTTCCCATGCTTGCCTCCAAGATGTCTTCAGAGCATCTCCCACCCTCTGGAAATTCCTACCTTTTGTCCGGCTAGCTCTTACTCTTTCCACCTTTAGGCAATCCTTGAAAACTCATCTCTTTAGGCAATCCTATCCCATCTCCACCTAACTACTGCACTTTTAATTCTTGGATAAGCTCATCCCTGTTACCTTTTACACCACTTGACCCTTCCTATTAGATTGTAAGCTCTAACGATGAGGGCCCTCCTAACCCTCTTGTATTGAATTGTATTGTAACTGTACTGTCTCCTTTAAAATTGTAAAGTGCTGCATAGACTGTTGACGCTATATAAATCCTGAATAATGATAATAAAAATAATATCTGTAGTTGGCAGTGATTAAAGTATAACTAAAGTCAAAACTTTGTTTAAGTTTTGAAAAGAGTGGAGAGGTATAAGAACACTTGTTGTTATTGCTACCGCTGCCCCTGGTTAGGATATTCATCCTCTCTATATGTCCTGTTTACCAATATCATTAAAAGTGAAAGTAAAGGAAAATCCCAAATTTTGGTTAGCCCCAAGAAAAGTAATAGAGGGATAATCTTACAATGGGGACACTAGTTATGGTCACCTGGGGGGCACAAGGGATTCCCTTAATTTGAAGGGATTTCCGCTCACTTCCTGTTTTGACTATGGGACAGGACGTCCAGATAAATCTTACAAGTGGAACAAAAAAAACTGACACTGCTTGTAATCCTCCATAAGTCTATCAAAAATAGAGGATAGAGTAGGGAAAGATCAGCAACCCTAATGGTTACTCCCTGTGTTCACTCTGGGCAGATTAATCCTCTCTTTTGTCCAAGTAACCATTGTCACTGGAACTGAAAATGATGGGAAAACGAAAAATTGGATTTGTCACTGGAAGAGGAGTTGAAGGCAAGCTTTTCATTGGAGACACTTGATAACTGTTTAAGAGAGGATTTCCTTTCTCATATAGAGATTTTTCCCAATTACTGATGTGTCTGGGGGAAGGAAGAGAAGGAGAATTTCTCCAATGAGACACTGACGGCAGCAAAAAAACCTTCCCTAGTGTATCCAAAACTAAAACATTTTTGGTTTTATATACACCATAATCACAAACATCTGAACCTTTTTTGTAATGTTGACAATGTTTCATCACTAATCTGCATGGTTGTTGTTTGACAATGACCCAGTTCTGGAATTCATTGAAGGTTGATCTGTTTTATTAGCAAAGGATCGTGCAGGCTTCTTGTTAAATCTTGGAAACAATTGATCCCTAAAAAAATAATTGTGTTGTCTTGGGCAAACTCAAAAGTGTTTTAAAAGGCCAGAAGAAATACAGTCACTTGATAATGATAGCAAAGTCTATAACAACTATTATCAAGGACACATTTACCAACCTTGTAATAGACATGTGCGCCCTCAATAAATTTGTTTTGTTCCATTTTGTTCCATTTCGTATTAGCCGTTAATTCGTATTTCATAATTTGTGTCCGAAATTCAATATGAATTCATACGAAATATGAATTTTCGATATGATGAATTTATCATTATGAGGGGCTCCCACCATCCCTGTGCCGTGCTGACTTCCTGGGTTTTTAACTTTTAGGTTTGTTAACTTTTCGTAACAATTACGCAGTTTCATTATAATGAATTTATCATTATGAGGGGCTCCCATCATCCCTGTGCTGTGCTGACTTCCTGGGGTTTTTAACTTCAACGAATAATCGTAATTAACGAACATTCTTATTTTGTCTGATTCTGAATCTCCCATCGACTACCAGTACCAGTCTCCCACTCCCATATTAAAAAAGGTAATTTTCCCAACCCTCACTCAGCAGCAGAAGAAAACCTCTGATCAACAAAACATCAGTCACGTTTCCGTTGTAACGGAATTTGGATACGAAATTCGTAAACGAAACTTCGTATTTCGTACAAAATTCGGAAGCATAGCAATTCGTATTTCGGATCCTCCCAAATGTACGAATTTACAGAAATCTGTACGAATTTTCGATTTGTACGAAACTAATCGCACATGTCTACCTTGTAATAAGGGCAGTCAGCAAGGCACTCTCACACCTTAATTTAGGATATCCTGTATTGATTTATAGTTGATACATGGAAAAGCACAGCAATCATGATATTTTAGGGGAGTAGTCACCTTTATTCAGGGATTCTATTTTGAACTGCAAGTGTACCTTGTTACAGATGTGCCAGAGAAGACTTATTTTTCTATATCAACCACTGTGTCCCATCCAAAAATCAATTAAAAGTTTTAAATAGATTTCACCTTTAATATTTTCTGCACATAATACTCCACCTGCTGGAAAGAACCTTTATCAGGGACCTGCAAGCTCCAGACATTCTAAATATCAGATTCCATACACACATCCACTTAGGCACTTAACGAAAATGTCCTCTTGAATATTTCTTTTTTTTTTCTCAAAGCATGTAAAGTCAGACTCTAAATCCTAAAGCTGTGTATTTTTTTCTCATTTCCAGATACACCTAGCGTCAAGATCATACCCTCAATTTCTCTTCCACAAGAAGGACAGCGACTGCTTTTGACGTGTGAATCTAAAGGAAAGCCACTGTAAGTGTTTTATTTGTATTGTGTGCTCAGTCCAACCCCCTTCTTCAATAAGAACACTGTGCAGTTAATTTACTAAAGGAATAGAGAATGTTAATTTTGTTTAGTAAATACGGTACAGCAGGGAGTGTGAAATTCACCCAACACTCATCAGTGGTTAATCATTCCCTGTGTTTTAAAACACATGCACCAAGAATATACACATACAGTGGATATTTGTTAAATGTCACATTTTACTGCTTTACAAATATGCCCCAGAGACTCTAATAATTCTTTGCACCATATGGTATTGCGTAGTAGTTAAAAATGCTGCAGTGCTTCTGTTGCATTGTTTACTTATTGCAATAGGTATGACCAATCACAAAAATCTCATAGGGGTTGGTTTACTAAAGGCAAATAGGATGTTCGCTTTTCTAGGGAACTCTCCCCAGAGCTTGGTAAATGTGGCACAATATCACTTTGCAAAGGATACCCAATCAGTGACAAGAAAAATAAAAAAACATTTTTTCTTGACTTGACTGGATAATAGAAGTAAAAAAAAAACAAAAAAAAAAAAACGAACCCCTTTACAACACCTATTCACAGCTGCCTTGTCCACGTGTCAAACTTAAACAACATTTTGGTTGATGTCATCCTTTATATGTATGTAAATCCTAAATCTTTGTTAGCATGTTGATAATGCTGTTGCTAATTGCCAGGCAGTGGCTTTGTGTTACTGAAGGAACTTGAGGAAAGTTGCTGTAGCAATAGATTCAAACATTCAAAAATTTGCCTAAAGGGTAACTGCACCTTTGTGGAGGAAAAAACAGCAAATAAAAATGAAATATAAATAAAATAATATAGCATCCTTTTCAATCTCCAGTGCTGTAAGTTTCTCTACAATTCAATGCAATATGGCAACCTGGCAACATTCCACAGTTGGTGTGCGGAACACCCTTCAGAAATGTCATGTCCTACTTGTTTGATTGGCTCACTGATTTTCCCAAAAAGTCTGCACTAAGATACAAATCAGATTTTAGGCATCCTCTCCAGCAACCATTTAATTTTTGGTGAGATATCTCTAAAACATTAATCATATCTAAAGAGATTTATGCACTACAATTTTTTCCTTCAGAGCAACAAAGGGTAGGAATCTGCAACAATGTTTGTTAAACTTCTTGCAATGTACATTGATCAAACAGAGGGAAGTGTTTTTCTTTACAAAAGTGGAGTTACTCTTTAAAATGCACCTGTGCCCAGATTATAGACATTAAAGTATTTACAAATGCTTAACAGGCACTAAAAGAGCCTTACAATGGACAATCTCTGACTTTCTAGGTGCATGTATTTGTATTTTGAAGTGATTTATTCTCCAATTGATTTCTAGCAGCTTACACACACTTGTGTGCTTTCATTGGAAGACTAGCAGGCCACCAAGATTCTTCCTTCATAGAAAGTAAAAGGAAAAGAAGCTTAGATTTTTGTGCCTCTGTTATAAAGATTAAAGTGTTTGTAAACCTTTTTTTATATATAAATAACAAACATGTCTTTACTTAACTGTTCCGTGCAATCCTTTTGCACAGAAGAGAAAACCAGAAACACTCTTTTTCTCCACATAACAATAGCAGTTTCAACTATGCTGATGCCTTTTACGAACAGTTGCCCTATTTCAGAATTAATAACAGGTAAAAGTTTCAAATAAAATTTACCAATGAACTGAAGAGTTGTTATCTCATCCCTTCCAATTCCAAATGTCAAGTTTTACTAAGGCTACATAATTATTTGGACAGTTCTACAAAATAATAGTAAGAATTGGGAAATTAAACCCTGCCTGTCATCGTCTTACACGGCTTTACAAACTGTGTGTAATTGCTCTTCCTTCAGGATGTATTTAGAGGCAATTCACAAAATGTTGACATTCCACTTATTTTGAAATATTAATGCAACTTTTTCGTAATTATGTTCAGCCTCCAAGGCTTAACATCTGATTAAAAGAAAATTTAAAAGGTTGGTCCCAATTGATATATGTTTTAACACAGATTTAAAATAATTAGATTTTGACTGCGCACATGGAATACAAAATAAGTAACAGAATAGACTAGATCACAGTTTGAGGTAGCCGAGGAATACACAAGGTTCCCTGTAACTTCAGTAGCATTGATAATGATTAAGCACATGATTAAGTGTGAAACGCATCTACGTGACTAAATATCCGGTGTCCTGGTATATCCTGGTGATTTTCAATAAAGGCACGTTTTTGGAACCTTTGGATATGCAGCCATTTCTTCTTTTTTCTTCAGTAGCATGCCTGAAAAATAAAATGTATTCTGACAGTTTAAAAAAAATAAATGCCTGTGTTCTGGCATTGGTACTTGCCCAGATTCTTCCTTAAAATCACAATTTCTCTTTTTGTGACAAACTTGTGCTGAGGCAAGTACTGTTATAATTATCATTGTTCTTTCTGTTTAGAAACAGAATTATTTTTCTTTCTTGCATTCCACAATACAAATTGCTAGATTTACACATGGTAGTGTTAAAATAAATACTAATCTGTATCTAAAGCTAAAACTTTCTTGTAAGTTTTTCTTTCAATCT
Source organism: Aquarana catesbeiana (assembly GCF_042186555.1). Classification (NCBI taxonomy): domain Eukaryota; kingdom Metazoa; phylum Chordata; class Amphibia; order Anura; family Ranidae; genus Aquarana; species Aquarana catesbeiana. The sequence continues at coordinate 719,884,542 of NC_133325.1, read as the reverse complement.
TTTTTATTGAACAAGGTATAAAGTCATTACAAACATTTACAATGTAATATACATCCATTTATCCAGAGAAGAAATACTGCTTATCTTGTATCAATTCCATCACTCTTTAAGTATACGCCTATGTATTATGTGTGATTTATTTGTTATTTTAATAGGTAAAACAATCTGTGTCTTAGGATTTGCATGATCTCTCAGTATGGTCGCATCCTCCAAGCTGATGCCTTATCTATATGTGTTCACTGCTTTCCTTTTCATTACACCAAGTTTAATGGATTTAATGGTTGTGTATACAGTATATAATAACTTTTGTGCTTTAGTAACCTTTGTACCTTTGGTTATAGTACAGCACAGTAACTTAACATAAAAGTAAAAAGAATTAGAATAGATAACAGAATAGAAAGAAATCATAAATAAAAAATAGAAATCAGTCAGATTACTTATCTTGTCCAGTTAGAACCACATTCTCAAGGTGAATGGATTATACAGTGTTCAATTGCCTTGAGTACCATTCATTCCATGGCATCCATAACTTGGATACCATTTCATACTTCCCCGGTGTTGTTGAGTGTAATACTTCATAAGTGCCGTGTGTGTGGGTGGTGGCTAAAACTTCTGATATAGACGGATCCTCTGTGTCTTTCCAGTTTCTGAGAATTATTAGTCTGGTTACAAGCATTATATGGGACAATACTGTCCTATGAGAGGGTGGAGTAGATTCTAGGTCTAGTGAGAGTATAGCCATTGCTGGTTTTAATGAGTGGTTCAGTCGTGTGATATTTTGTATAATGTGTTCTATCTGGGCCCATAATGGTTTGATTTTAGGACAGTTCCAGAGAATATGATTTTCTTGTAAGTTTTGAATGGTGTTGAAATGTTAAAATCCCTGTCATGCTTTTATTGGTGTCTGTGTTTCCACTGCAGAGGGTCAGCTTCTCTATTTGTCATGATGTCCATTATGAGAAGAATTTGTGGCAGACCCAAAATTTCCTCACCGGCTCTCCTGGCCCCTTCCTCCTGTCGAGTGCCCCCACATAAAGCAGCTTGCTATGGGTACACTCGAGCCAATTCAGACACGGGTCCATGTAGACATGGGGCCTTGGTTCGGCCCCGCCCCTCTCTTTCTCCTGATTGGCTAACTGACTTTGATTGACAGCAGCAGGGGCCAAAGGTGCCGCTGCTCTGTCTCAATTAGAATGGGAAGCCTGGAATGCTGAGGCACTCGTGCACATTGCTGGAGGAAGATCGGGCTCAGGTAAGTATTAGGGGGTTGAGTGGAGCTGCTACACACAGAAGGTTTTTTATCTTAATGCATAGAATGCATAAAAAAACCTTCTGACTTTACAACCACTTTAAATTGATTTCTTCTCATTTTATGTTTTGTCAAGGAGTCTTTTCATGAGATACGAGGTGGTATCAAAATGTTTTGAGACTAGTTTTGTAACACACCCACAGATGGCAGCACAAGGCTTCACGCACAGTCACAGGAAGCACCAACCTTCATAAGTCAGTGTGCCAACAGACAACATCCTGCGTACATCGGGAGCTGTGCAACTGGTGCTATTCTGACCACGTGCATTACCACCTCTGCTATTTCATCATGGGCAGCAAGTTAGAACAAAGAGAAAACATGAAATTCTGCATAAAAACTGGGCAAATCTGATATGTTTGACACAATTTGGCAACTTTACAGCAATGCTGCAATGAGTTGAAGTTCCAGCTCAAATGTCGCTGTTGTGACACCATTGTGGAGATCTAGCATGAATAGCTGAAGGTGCTAGACATATTTCGAAAAGAAGACTTCCAGGCACATTCCAGAAGTGGCAGGAACACTGGGAGTGCTGTATTGTTTTGTAAGGGGACTATTTTGAAGGTGATAGTGTGTACTTTCTTGTAAACAGAGCTAGTCTCAAAACTTTTTGATACCACCTCGTAAATATGGATGTCATTGCTGACCACTCTCTAAAGATGCTAGTTGTTTGGCTGTCATGCTGATCTTAATAGTGCCAGTACTGTGGCCCCATTGACAATGCTTCCCTGACAAAGTGACAGTTGGAGAGCTGCCATAGTGTACAGATAAAGTTTATATCATACACATGTCAAAGCAAAGTGAGAGAGTCTCTTCAAAGCCCATATCCCATACTCCCTTTCCTCATGCTTCCTTACTTCTGTTGCTGTTCTTCTGTTAATCCTTTATAAGCTCTGTTTTAGGTGATGTCGGGGTTACTCAAAGTTGATGACACTATAAACCTCCTCACATGACAATGTTCAGGACTAGTTATTACCTGCTAGGCCTGAACACTGCTTCATGGAAGTAGGTTAGAAACCCCCCCCCATTCTCAGAACTTGATGCTCTAATTAGTCAAGACAACATAATAGGGAATAGCAGGTGGTGGGGTTTGGCTAAGATAAGGAAAGTTAAGAAAGGCACACAGGGGAAGGTGTCTGACTAAAAAGTGCCGGAGCTTAACAAACTAAAGATAGTGATAGATGATAAATGATAGACCAAGCTGCCCCTAAGTGCTCCCTGCTGCTTGATCCTTAAGCTGCTGTCAGGTGCCCTTCCAAGCATGTGTCCTTTCTCTACAACCAAGTGTCATAGTAATAAACTGGCGGCACACTGATGAACTCACAAACATTTAAAATCAGTTTAATCCAAGGACTCAGATATACAGCATGGTAACCTGACTGTCATCCACCTACTTTATTGCATTTTGTCCGAAGAAAGAGCCTAATCATAATTAGGCCTTTCTTTGGATGAAGTACGCTGGAGTGGATGGATGACAAGTGGGATGCTGTGCTATCTGAGTCATTGGGTTAAATTGCTTTAAACTTTTGTGACGTTATCAGTGTGTGGCCCATTTATTCTTCAAAGTCAGAGCTTGGTCACACCATAATACAGTGAGGACGGAAAGTATTCAGACCCCCTTAAATTTTTCACTCTTTGTTATATTGCAGCCATTTGCTAAAATCATTTAAGTTCATTTTTTTCCTCATTAATGTACACATAGCACCCCATATTGACAGAAAAACACAGAATGGTTGACATTTTTGCAGATTTATTAAAAAAGAAAAACTGAAATATCACATGGTCCTACGTATTCAGACCCTTTGCTCAGTATTTAGTAGAAACACCCTTTGGATCTAATACAGCCATGAGTCTTTTTGGGAAAGATGCAAAAAGTTTTTCACACCTGGAATTGGGGATCCTCTGCCATTCCTCCTTGCAGATCCTCTCCAATTCTGTCAGGTTGGATGGTAAACCATTTTTAGGTCTCTCCAGAGATGCTCAATTGAGTTTAAGTCAGGGCTCTGGCTGGGCCATTCAAGAACAGTCACTGAGTTGTTGTGAATCCACTCCTTCATTATTTTAGCTGTGTGCTTAGGGTCATTGTCTTGTTGGAAGGTAAACCTTTGGCCCAGTCTGAGGTCCTAAGCACTCTGGAGAAGGTTTTCATCCAGGATATCCCTGTACTTGGCCGAACTCATCTTCCATCGATCTGTCCCTGCAGCTGAAAAACACCCCCACAGCACGATGCTGCCACCACCATGCTTCACTGTTGGGACTGTATTGGACAGGTGATGAGCAGTGCCTGTTTTTCTCCACACATACCGCTTAGAATTAATGCCAAAAAGTTCTATCTTGGTCTCATCAGACCAGAGAATCTTATTTCTCACCATCTTGGAGTCCTTCAGGTGTTTTTTTAGCAAACTCCATGCGGGCTTTCATGTGTCTTGCACTGAGGAAAGGCTTCCGTCGGGCCACTCTGCCATAAAGCCCTGACTGGTGGAAGGCTGCAGTGATGGTTGACTTTCTACAATTTTCTCCCATCTCCCGACTGCATCTCTGGAGCTCAGCCACAGTGGTCTTTGGGTTCTTCTTTACCTCTCTCACCAAGGCTCTTCTCCCCCGATAGCTCAGTTTGCCCAGATGGCCAGCTCTAGGAAGGGTTCTGGTCATCCCAAACGTCTTCCACTTAAGAATTATGGAGGCCACTGTGCTCTTAGGAACCTTAACCCCCCTAGCGGTATTCCTGAGTCTGGCTCGGGGTGGATTTTCAATACCAAAAGCGGTATCCCCGAGCCATACTCGGGATTGCATCGCAGGATCCTTGTAGAGGTTACTTACATTGTCCCGTGGATCCTGCAATGTCTCCCCGCTGTGATCTGCAAGCCGTCGTGTCTCGCTCGATTCACAGTGCCGAGCTCCATTCCCTGCGAGCGTTGCGACACATGGGGACGGAGTTCGGCGCCAAATTCAAAAAGTAAAACACACAGTACAGATACAGTATACTGTAATCTTGCAGATTACAGTACTGTATCAAATAATTACACATCCCCTTTGTCCCTAGTGGTCTGTCCAGTGTCCTGCATGCAGTTTTATATTATAAAAACTGTTCTTTCTGCCTGGAAACTGGAGATTGTCCATAGCAACCAAAACTGTCCCTTTACATCAAAAGTGGTTTTAGACCAGCAAGAAAACAGCGATAATAAATTAGAATCACTGGCAGAATTGAGTGATAGTGATTTGTGGGGAAATCCGTCATCAAACACTAAAAGTAAAATTATACCCCTTTCAGCATCAAAAATCTGAAATAATCATACTGCCAGGGAGGTTAAGTGCAGCAGATTTTTTTTGTAACCTTGGCCAGATCTGTGCCTTGCCACAATTCTGTCTCTGAGCTCTTCAGGCAGTTCCTTTGACCTCATGATTCTCATTTGCTCTAACATGCACTGTGAGCTGTAAGGTCTTATATAGACAGGTGTGTGGCTTTCATAATCAAACACAGCTAGACTCAAATGAAGGTGTAGAACCATCTCAAGGATGATCAGAAGAAATGGACAGCACCTGAGTTAAATATATGAGTGTCACAGCAAAGGGTCTGAATACATAGGACCATGTGATATTTCAGTTTTTCTTTTTTAATAAATCTGCAAAAATGTCAACAATTCTGTGTTTTTCTGTCAATATGGAGTGCTGTGTGTACATTAATGAGGAAAAAATGAACTTACATAATTTTAGCAAATGGCTGCAATATAACAAAGAGTGAAAAATGTAAGGGGGTCGGAATACTTTCCGTCCCCTCTGTATTATGGTGTGACCAAGCTCTGACTTTGAAGAATAAATGCCCCCCCCCCGTTCCCCCACTGTGTGTGTACATAACAAACATGTCTTTGTGTGTTGATGCAACTTGGGTGAAAACAGCCCATTCATTTTAAGTGGGCCCTCAACATACCTCAACAAACAAAACATTGTAAATGGACTATCTTTGGTAATGCAACAAACTGTAAAGCACATAGATTCACATCTGTGCACTGTAGATCACTATAGTACAAGTGCCTTATGCTGTAAATCTGTGCTGGGGTGAAATGAAAAAGGCATGGCAATACAGAGCAATACACATATGGAGCATTTTACTGTGCATTTCAGTAATACACATTAAAACATGGGTATCAGTGCATGTTGTTGTATGCTCTATGGTGTGAACAAGCCCTAAGAGAACATTTTAATTGTCCCACAGACTCACTTTAAACGGGAAGGTAGCTCTGAAAAATTCAGATACATTTGTTAAAACAGAATTATGTCCCTCCTAAAGATGCACAATTATTTTTTCTCTTGTAATTATAGGGATGAAATCTGAACACAAGTTAGCACAGTTTAATGACAGGTCTTTAGAATAACTCATGTAGAGTTATTTCTGCATTGTCTGCCTTTCACAATTTATCAAGAACTAACTTTTAGGGAAACTTAGAGAAACTCATGACACTAATAAGAGAAACACTGTGTGACTAAATCATTACAGTAAACTCCCAAGAATTCCACCAACATAGCTTTCCAGCAGTTATTTTGAATGTAGCATGCCCATATTTTATTTATTGCAGATCACAACAGTACCTTTGATGATTTGGGATTATTGTGTCCTAGACTTAAGAAACCTTTGTAAAGTTGTTCTAAAATGATCATACTGTTTTAATTAAATCATATTAGAATAGAAGCATCCTAGGAAAGACAGGCTAATATTTTATGCGTCTATTAGGAAATCTTCTGTGCACCACTGCTTTTTGGACACATGGGGGATATATGTGCAATCAATCATTCTTACTCAAATACTGCAAAATGTAAAATAAAGGTCCCAAATGAGCACAGAAAAATAATAACATGTACCTAGAAAAAAAGCCCACATTGTAAAGTTATTGTGTTACTTATTTCCTATTATAGCTGTATATTTAGAACAGTCAATAGTATGAATTAATACAATTTTTTGATCATTACAATGTGCTACAACATACATTTCATGCAGGTAATTACTAAATATACAGTACAACATATTTTGAAAGTGAATGTTGTCATTAGTTCACTGAATAATGTAAATATGTATGCAATTCTATCTTCCAAACATGTGCAGATACTTTTCCTTGCACATGATTGGGAATTCAAAGTGAATATAGCGTGCTAAGCTAGGTTACCTTTCACTTTATAAAGCAAACATTCTCTAACTCACTTCCGGTTCCTGGGCCATAATTAATGTTTTTTTTTTCTTTTTTTTTCTTTTTAAAGGTAAATGAGAGATTTGGGGTCTTTTTGACCCCAGATCTCTCAATAAAGAGGACCTGTCATCCTTATTTATATTACACGGGATGTTTACATTCCTTGTAATCTGAATAAAAGTGATAAATTAAGGCAAAGTGTAAAAATAAAAAATAAAAAGTAAAATAAATAAGAATTTTTTTTTTTAAAGCATCCCATCCCTCCGTGCTCACGCACAGAAGCAAACTCATATGTAAGTTGCGCAAGCATAAGTAAATAGTGTTCAAATTGGGGTAAATATTATGGGTTTTTTTTAATTCATTAAAGTGTATTTTTCCCCAAAAAAATTGCATTTGAAAGACCCCTGTGCAAATACTGTGTGACATTAAATATTGCAAGGATCGCCATTTTAACGTTTGGGGGTACTAAGTAATTTTCTAGCTAGAAACGCAAATTTCAACTTTTAAACAAAAAGTTTCAGAAAATCCTGGACTTCAAGTGGCTAATCTCTGATTCTGTCCCCATGACGTACATGATAGATAGATAGATAGATAGATAGATAGATAGATAGATAGATAGATAGATAGATAGATAGATAGACTAAAGGTTTTACCACCTACCCCCTTTTGTGTCAGCTTGTACTCCCTTGGATAGAAGTCTCATGCTTTTTAAATGTGTCATTAAGATTCCACCAAAATATTGTTTGTGTGGTCAGGTATTGATATTGGATTGGAAGATCTTGTTTGCAGTTGTACTTTCAATTCATTCCCAAGGTGTTCAGTAAGGTTCTGGTCAGGTCACTGGAGTTCCCCCATACCAAACTCATCAAATCATGTCATTATGGACCTGAATTTGAGAGGTCAGAGTCAAGCTAAAACAGAAAAGGATTTTCTGGAAACTATTGCTACAAGGTTGAAAATACACAGTTGTATAAAACGTGTATAATATTAACTTATTATTTGGTGGAAACTTCTGTAGAGGGGTGTCCATGTACATCTGACAATACAGTAGCTACAGTGTCCACACAATTTTGACCATACACTGTAGATAGATAGATACTGATCATGGGAATTTGTGATTTTTGCGCATTGGGCTGGTAAATGTATCAGAAAAAAAAAACCTGTATTGGCCTGGGTGGAGATTTCCAACAGTATATACTAGAGCCATGGTGCCCACTGGTTTTGTGGAGACCCTGAAAAAATGGGGTACAAAACCCTCTGCTCCTTGTCATCTCACTACACTCACCTGAACATAGAAATTGCATAAAGGTTTTATAAAGAAAACCAAAACTAAGAGAATACAGAGGTTGCCATTTCTGATTACGTTGTACAGCTTCTTAAAATGCTAGTTGCCTAGCTGGCATGCCAACCCAATGGCTTTCTGACGCATGGACCTGGCACAAGTATGTGACTCAAGAGATCTGATTTCATTCTGACTTATGTCAGCATCCTTTTTCCAGGTCAGCAACTCAGAAATTATTGATGCTAAGGACAATCAGTCAGCTAGTATCTTTATAAGGGAGTCAGCAATAGCAGCCCCCATATGTCTCATAGTTTGTTCGTTTTTTTTTAAAGGCCTATCATGATATAAATATAAGGGCTTTGATTCCTGACCACTTTCTGCTGAAAATTTTTAGCTTAAGTGATACCTTTAAAGAGTAAATTTACTTTTTCATGAAAAATTAAAGTGTACTAACTCCAAATAACCTGCATGCATCCTGCATGCTGCTGGTGTAGCGATCCGACACCACACATCGCAATACACAGCTCTGAAATGAGTACTCATCATAATGCTTGCAATGGCAAGTTCATTGGTCAGCGCAGCCACCTGACCATGCTGAAAAGTGTACCTGAGGCTTCTTCTTCCACTAAGGTGTCCCAGAAGAAAAAAAGTGCTTCTCATTGGCCTGTGCAGTCATGTGGTCATGCTGAACAATGAACACTTGCCATTAGGAGCCTTATGATGGAGCTCTACTCTTGGTCTGTAAATTGTGGTGTGCAGTGTACAGACCACTACACAAACTCCATAACACATCTAAATCACATTTATCACTCTTGTGCATCAATAAAATATTGTTGTATTTTTAAAATATTTATATTCACTGGCCTTATTTGTACCACTAGTTTTAAATATGTTGGTTTTAGAACCATTTTCAGAAATGTATAAAGCCTGAAGAAGGGATCTAAGGAAGCTTGTATCTTTAATAACTAGCTAATAAAGGGTATCACTTAAACACCATAAATTCTGCATTAATCAATGGCTAACATGGTACAATCCTCTACTACTAATACTGAATAATAATACAATAAAGTGAAGTGCCAAGTGCTTCCAATGGCAGTTCAGGCATCCAGGTTGAAGGAGTCTCAGAGAACACATTCAAAGAACACACTCCCCTCTTGTGACCCCACTCACCAGAGCTTATGGACCCTCAGCTTTGCAGTCCAGGGGTCAGAAATGCTTTGTGGAGTTGTGATGTTTGGATCCAAAGTCAGAGAGGCTTCCACAGACGATTTACATGCGGATCGTAGAGGATGATGTGTATTTAAAAAAGAGAGAAGGTACATAGTGAAGTACTACCGGCACTGAGTTACTGCGCATAAACAAAAACGCCACTCACAAGACGGCTTGAAAAAACAGGCATCAGTGTGTTACGGGTTCGCATCTGCAGCCTGCATTCCACGGATACCGGAAGTAGCGTCACTGGTACGTAAACCGGAAATGCGGTCAGAAAAAAAATCACGGCTAGAAAAAAATCAGGGCTAGAAAGTTTTTTTTCAACCACCAATCAGATTCAAATCTTCTTTGAACATTTGTATTTTATTGGTGACATATGCAGAGAGAGAAAATGGAGCTTACACAATACAGGCTTCAGGAACTACAGTCTCACTGCCCCTGTGAGGTGCTCTCTACACTCTTGCAAGAGTGGCTTTCACAGAACTCAAAACTGTTTACTGGCCAACATTAGTAGCTCGATGAATGGTTTTACTTCTTTTTTAATTCGGTTCATTGTCCTAGAATTCTAGTTTTGACAAAAAATGACTGTACTGAAAGACACATTAAAGATTTGAAAAGAGTTATCAGCAGAAGACTAATATTGACACAGCATTTTTAAATAATTCCAATAAAACTCCTTATTTTGTGTAAACTGCATATATCAATGTGATTCTCCTATATACTTCATTGCCATCACATTTTTTGGGGAATACATACTACTGTGAAAGCAGTGAGAATTAAAAGTAAAGACTGGTTGTGTATTTCCCTGCAGAGCACAGGAGACATCTGACAAAGGCTGTCAATAAATGATGTGATACAGAGATAGTTGCTCTCTGCAGGATTTGCCATTGATTATTTTGGCAAACCTGTGATATGTTTTGATACATTGCAGCATGTCGTGTTGTCAATAAAAAAGGTCACATTCCTATAAATTCACTTTGAAATCCATTTTCACCTTTTGTCAGTTTTTGTTTGTTTGTGGCTACAGTTTTTTTAAAAGAATTCTTCAATTTTACAAAACCAGCATGTACCAGTGTTCTGTAGCTTTCAGTGTTGTAGTGATAGGGTATAGTTTATTTTTGCTCATAAGTCTTTAAGAAATTTCAAGTTCCCCATAGGGTTTCTTTCTCAGGCCCTATATGTGAATGCCAAAAAGGATTGCTGATTTTATGATTCCTACAAAAAATAGCCCAGCACAGAACAACTTTTAGACATGGCTTTTAGTTAATACTGAGAGTCCGGCACAGAACCCCTACCCTCCTTTTCCATTTCCTACCTACTACTTGTCTGTACTGTCTTTACAGGCATATGAAGCAGCTATTGATGGTAATGTTCTACAATTCATAGTCAGTGAACAGTGTTTGAAAAAAGTTCTTGGAGCTACCCTTTCCTATTAACAGTTTTGTATGATATGGCATGAGGCCTTGGAGCACTGAAAGTGCACTTTAAGTGCCTAAATCTAGATATCTTCTGATCAGTCAAGTGCCATTATTCTTCTGTTCCAATTATGGCAGTGGGCAATCTTAAATGCTGCAAAAAATGAAGGGCAGGTAGTGGCATCTGTGCTGTTCTTTTAAAAGGGGTGTGTCTCATGGGCAGTGGATTGAGTAGGATTGCTGGCTGTCGTTCAACCAGGAAGGTGACCAGCAGCAAGATATGGGAACAGAGAGTCTTTAAGAGATGTACAGAATTTTGTAAAGCTGCATTTTTATTTTAATAACTTAATAAGCAATGCAATTCTAAAAAATATAAACTACAGAATATGCCATCTAAATAAAAAAATAAATTAAAAAAATGCAAGTATAAAGTGCAAGTACGTTCATTAGGCTCAAGTTTCATTGGTGATTTGCCCCTAGTGATTTCTAGTCACTGGACAGGGCTGATTCTTCTTGTATTGTTTTTGCTTGTGTTTTTTTGTTTGTTACTTCTTTCGCTAAAGAGGTGTGTGATAACCTCCACCAAAGAATTCCAGTCCAGAACACCAGCCATGGAGGCTACTATCTTTAAGAACTGCAAATATGTAGGCCCCTTGTAATGTGAACAGTGGCATGCGTGCCCAAAGATTTCCTCTCATTACAACAACCTGGTCCTGACAGATTCTTCTGTGCCTCTGGAGGCTGGTAATATTGCTGGAGTGTCTCAAATGTGGAAAAGTAATTTTCTATCCTTACCCCTGGGGAATAGGTGAAGGGGCACATTGGACTCCTTATCCGTTCACCCCCAAGGTAAACTCAAGGGAGAGGATGGAAAAAAAACTTCCTTTACATGCACTGTACGTGTATTTGACCTTTTTCTGGAGTTTATTTTAAATGTATTTTCAGAAGAAATCTCAATATTTTTAAAATATAGTTTTTATTAAAATAATACCTGGTCATCCTGCCATTAAGGTCCTTGTTCAGCTGCTTCCTTTTACAGGGTGACAATGCTCTCTTTCTGTCTCCCGTTGGTGCACTGGATTTGTCACTTGTTCACATGGGCTTCTAAGAGATGCTACAAGTTGCCATTTCAACAATAATTATGTAGGCATTACATGTTGTCACTATCAGGAAACCCATCCTGATAATTGCCATAAAACAATCATCAGCACCTATGTGTTGAAGTGGCCGGAGAGAAATCAACAGCACTGTGATGTAACAAAGAATAAATAAAATATATTTAAAATGGCTGTTGATTATAAGGCATTGTGATAACTAAATATCATTCGGGTATGGCTTACATCCACTCTTCAGCATCTACCAAAAATGTTTTAATTAGTTTGGGCACATCCATCTGACCTATTTAAACCCTTAAGTTAGAGCTGACCTTTTAGAAACTGCAATGAATGGTTCTTCATGTTTCCCAACATCTGATAAGTTGTATTTCAATCCAAAAAAATTATACTGCAGCTGTAAACTGCCATATTAAGAAAATCATCAACCATTAGTGATTAATCTGTCCCTGAATCCTTCTGCTCACCTTGTCTCTAAATATTCATGCAAATAAAGCACTGCTAAAATCATCCAATATTTGACCCAATTTATGCAGGTGATTGCCTGTTTTAAATGCCTTTGAGATGAAGTCATACTTATTTTCTGCTTTGTTAATTTTCCTCATCTCTTCTGTAGCAGACTTACAATTATGATATAATTGGGCACAGTCATAATGCAAAACAATGGTCAATCTACAATTTACTGTGAATGGTCATATGCATAATCTAGCCTCGTGTTTTAATAGTAGCTGTGCTGTTTCGTAATCTATAAATAGGTGTATAGAATATTTCAGTTTCAATGTTTTAAGGGAAAACATCACAATTTTTTTTGTTATTAAATACCGTATGTTGCTGATATAGTTAATAATAAAATAAAATATATATAAAACAACATATCATTTTTCTTTTTATTTCATTGGCAGACATGTCAGTCCTGAGAGTAATGTATCACTTCTACTGTGATTACATATAGCTCAAACTTTTCTCTTTTTTTTAGTTTTATTGAGTGGGTAGAGTATTCTCTTTTAAGCTTTAATTTGTGCCTGTGTCCTTTCTGGTGAGAATTACTCTCAATTTTACCTGATGTCCATTATTACTGGGACAGAAATTGATGGCAAATCCAAACTTTTACAGTTTCCACCAAACCAGAAAAGGTAAAATTTTCCACCTGTTCTGAAACCAGAACCACTGTGTTCTACTACGTGGTTACTGTCTAATAGGGAATTGGGAATTTCTTCTCACTTTTTGGAGATTTTTCCTAGCACTTACTGTTGTGACTCCAGGACAGAAATTAAGAGACATCTCTTCACTAAGTCTCAGACAACATGACATGGTGTTTGAAATGAGTAAAGAGGAGCAAATATTCCTGGATTCAGTTCACCGTTTTGCAAATCATTCTAAGTTTGCATACTTTCTGGTGAACTCTGTGAATTCAATGGGGGGAGGGGGTTGGATCTTATTATTCAATTCTGGCTATTTGAAGGGCTAATTAGCAAGTTTTTGTTAAACACAAGGTATAAGAAGCTGGGCACTGCCATGGGAACATATAGCAGGGCCAGCATTTAACCTCCCTGGCGGTATGATTATGTCAGATTTTTTATGCTAAAAGTTGTACAATTGTTTTGCATGGAAATTTGGCGTTCTATATTGTAGGCCTGTAATTCTTAGGAATAACTCACTTAAATCTGTCCAAACAAGAGTCTAGTAGACATCCCGGGTATGATAAAGTTTGAAACACAAAATCATAAATTATAATACAATAAATAAATATATATATATATATATATATATATATATATATATATATATATATATATATATATATATATATATATATATATATATAATAACAAATAATAATATAATAATAATACATTTTACTCAATACATTTTAGTCAATAATCAAATCAAAAACACTGAAACATTTTTTGTCCAAACAAGGGTGCAATATTACTAGTCATATTGCTTCAGTAAACATACTGAGTATGATACATTTTAAAATATGGCACCTGGTTTCCTTTAGGATTTTATTTACACTTATTTACACTGTCATCACGCACAAACCACGCACATCCTTGTGGGTGCTGACTTTTTCTCAGTTGGTGGGTTGTAGTCCATGAAGTGACGACCAGTCAGGCGTTCTGGGTTGACAACGCCAGCAGCACGACGTCCAGCTCTATTCACAGCCATTGGTGTTTGGTGGTTCAGAAAGATCAGTTCGGCAACTTACCAAACAAAGTCAGCATGAACCACAGGCTTGTCATTTGTTTTTTTTTTGCAGAATGTAGGCATTCCACAAGCATTGCTCAAGAAGATGCCTGAACATCTTCTTGTAATACTTTTTTTGTTGTTTTTTCATTGCTGGATAAAATGTCATTGCTTGGTCAGCTCTGTCAACATCCCATGGTGTTGTTGTAGTATCACTACCTGTGGCTTCATGATGTCTTTCCCACCTTTTGTGTGTACCAGGACAGTGAAGGTATTATGGATTGTACTCATTAGGCACACATCTTTTTTGTCACGCCATCGCAGTGCCATCATTTTGTCTTTCCTTTCTGCCAGGCAACCATTTCTCCAGTCTTGAGCTTCTTATTGCCAAAGATTGGCGGCATATCACGCCAGTTAGCCCGAATGGCTCAATCAGTGAAAGAACGGAAGATGTTGCCATTCCTTAATTACTGTATTTTGGGTTGAATTTGGTTCCTTTCCCAGTGTATAGGACAGAATTCCAAATGTAACCAGTTGTCGATTCACATAGCATGAAGGATTTTATGCCAAATCATGCTCTCTTTGATGCCATATATTGTATCCAGCTGAGCCTTCCCTTGTAGGCCATTAGACTTTCATCTATGCTGATGTCTCCGTTGGAAATTCTTCGGAATCATTTAATATACTTCCCAAATTTTCTTTGGTTGTGGTGCTGGATGAGTAGTTTCATCAAATTCTTTATTGTTTTCAAAGTGCAAATACTTCATTATCGGGGAAAATTTGTATTCTGACATGTCCGTGCCAAAGAATGGAGTGGCAAGTAATTTTTTAGTTGTCCAATACTACTTCTGCAGGGGTTTCTCCACCACTCCCTGAAGAATTATTAGGCCCAGCAATTTCCAAATGTCCTCTTTGGTCATTGGTTCCCACTTTCTACTTCTTGAAAACTTCCGATGCATAGAAGCTTGTTGCTCTTGGTACCGGTTTGTCTCCATAACTATTTTTTCCAATAACCTCATCGGTCACAAATAGTTGTAGGTATGCCAAGGGGTTGTCATCTTCAACATCCACTTTCATACCAGGTGCTCCAGTAAATGGGAGCTCTGTGTGATCTGTACCGCAGTCAATAGAGCACCAAGTCCGCACATCACTGAACTCACTTTCTGTGTCTGATAACGAATTTCCCCATGAATCGCTATCAGTCAATTCTGCAAGTGATTCTGTATCACTATTGCTGTTCTCCAGCAGGTCATAAACCGCTTTTGATGTAGAGGCACGCTTTTTGGATGCCATGGTCGTTCTCCAATTTCCAAGCAGAAAGAACAGTAAAACTGCAAGGCAAGGGCACTAGACAAAGCACTAGGGGGCAAACTGAGGTCAAATGATTTGATACAGTAGTGTAATCCAATAATATTACAATGTATTGTGTGTGTTGTAATTCATACATTTTGAATCTGCCACCGGTTCCAACCCCCTACGTCGCTCGCAGGGAAGAGAAGCCAGGACACACAGACCATCGGGTGGAAAATCCAGCCGCCGGACACAGTGGGAGTACATCACGGGATCCCAGGAACAAGGTAAGTCACCACTTCCAGGATCCAGCGATGCAATCCTGAGTGTGGCTCGGGGTTACCACTAATGATACTGAAATTTCACCCCAAGCCACACTCAGGATCACCGCCAAGGAGGTTAAAGAAATGAATGAATTAAAATTTTAATGTAAAAAAAAAGTATCTCTCCCTACACAGAATTTCAGCTCTCCCTGACAGCTACAAAACATGCTGCAAATATGGCTGCTGTGAGCCTACACTTAAAGAAAGGGATTCGGGTTATCCATTCCTTTAAATTATATGGCTCTTATGACTCTGGTGACCAGGGCAAAGGCTATGCACTGCATAATACATTGCTTCTTGTTTTTGGCAGTAAACTCTGCAAACTATTTAGCCCACCGTTCGTGATTCACAAACCTGAGCTCAACCCTAGATACGATTAAAGGTATACTCACTCAAACGTTGCCTTACTCAACATTTAAATAAGTAAATCCCATCATGTGTAGATCTTCATGACAGATGCAGTCATAGTAAATACACATTGTCAGTTAAAAGGTAGATAAAGCATGTAGACCATGTTACTGTGTTCATAGCAACTACTTAAACAAAAGTGTTGCGTTGCAGTTTCACATCTATAAAAATGTCTATGGTTTACAGTCACTGTGTTATCTCATTAGTATCTTTCTTTTCCAAGTAAATTGTGTAAAGCTTTTCCTGTAGCACTATAAATCTTAATTTCTTAAAAGAAAAATGAGGCAAATTGGGTATGTGTGATCTTGTTGAACACAATAACTTAGTCATTGTAGTTGTATTACCTGTAACCCTAAGTCTAGCATCTGCTTTACTCCTAAGAGAAAAAATATAGGCTGCTAAATCAATTTAGAAATATCTACGAAGGTGCACAATAAAGAGACAGATTGATCTACAAGTTAATTACTGGGAAAACTAGTGAGAGGGCATCTGCCTAATTTTTATGACTCTGGGTTATGCTAAATAGTATCTGGGGACAAACAGATGCAGAAGTTACATCTTCTCTTCTGAGTGAGACAATCTCATCGTGTGATGGTAGTGGTTAGAAACAAACACTGGCACTAGGGCAGTTTATCTTGACTCACCTGGGCTTTTAAATAGGAAGTAAACAGTTTGCTATAAAATCTTCCTACTCTCATACTTGTTGTGGTATAGGAGCTCTGAACCATGTGGTGGTTTGTTGTGAAGTAGTATGTAGTATGTAGACATGTGCATTCGTTTTCGTCCGAATGCATTTTCGTCCGAATTTCAGGTATTTTCGTTATCGTTTTAACAAACGATAACGAAAGTGCAGAGTCCGAAAAACGAAAGATCCGACATAAACAAATGCTTTATTTTCGTTTTCGTTGCTACAACAGTTCGATATAGATAGGAGATTCGACATGATGATGACAATAACAGTCTGTGTCCATCAAACCTGTGGTCGAATGTGCCTAAGCTTAGCTCTATTAGTCCAAGATTATTCTACATAGAGAGAAAAGATTCGACATAGAGAGAAAAGATTCGACGTAGGGGAGGAAAGATTCGACGTAGGGGAGAAAAGATTCGACGTAGGGGAGAAAAGATTCGACGTAGGGGAGAAAAGATGAATAAAAATAATGATGATGATGAATGTTATTGGCTGATTGTAACCAAAGAGGAGGAGCAGTAAAATAGCTAGAACTAAGTACACACGTACTTTGGCTTATGGTGTCTGTTGAAAGTTCTAAGAAGATTCGACGGAGCAGGTAAACTATAAGGCGTTGTACAGTTTAGCTGCTCCGTCGAATCTTCTTTGCACATTCGACAGACACCATAAGCCTTCAATGATAGATTCGACCTTAATTTGGATTTTCGGACGAATGCAATTTTTAACGAAAAACGAGATAAATAAAAACGAATTTCGGGAGTAACTAAATACATTTATTTTTCGGACGAAAACGAAATTCCGAAACAAAATATTTCAGTGTGCACATGTCTAGTAGTATGCAGTCCTGGGGGGAGCTCACCAACAACCATTGTGTTCTGCTAGACCCTGGGAGGAGTTTGCTATTAAAAAAATATTGAAATAATGGTAGAACCACACTAGCTATACAGTCCACAGGGATTTTATTCTGTAGCAAATTGCAATACAGTTCAGCCCCCTCCCCTAAAACGCGTTGGTTTTGTTACAGAATAAAATATTTTATGGACTATAAGAAGTAGCGTGGCTCTTCTATGGTTTCAGTTTTATTTATCTTCACATTTAGTTACAGGTATCTTGCAGTATAGGTCCTTACTACAGATTATTTTTCACCCAGTCTCTTTGGCTTTCATTCCTTCTATAGTATTGTATATACCATTCTTAGTACAATAAGCATGGCAATGTCATAACCTTTTAAATCTCATAAAAATGAAAAGCTTCTGACTGCTGACATTATTGTCTACGGCACACGTTTTCATAATGAAAATGATGTGCCCAGACAGGACTGGATGTATATCAGAAGAAACTGGAGAGAATTTTTATTATAACAGATGGCCAAATAGGCATGAAACTTGATTTGAAGGTTTTTTTTTCTGCTTTATATTTGAAGTGGCAGTATGTATTATTAGAGATGTAAATCTCAGACAAAAGTCAGTATTTATGAGACTTTAAGAATTTCTCAGTATTAAAATGGTTTTATAGCATGTATTTCCTAATAGGTGTCATAAATTGCTGGAAAGTATAAATTTAAATTCTTCAGAAACTAGTTATCACTAGTTAAAGGAAAAATTTTTTTTTGAACATTACATGGCCACTGTTCATATTGTAACTATGCATTCATGTTTTCCATATTTTACCTGCTAAAATATTTTGATTTGCTTATCAGAAAGCTGGACACAATATTTTTAATGCCAAACAGAGTAAAAGGGCAGCACATAGGAAACAATCAGAATTTGCTTTATAAGGCCATACAAGATGAATTCTGTACTTTTGCTACCCGAATAATTTACTAAATAACCCTGCATGTGTCCATGCATATTGGGATGGCAGAATATTCTATTTAAGACCTATATTAAGAGGTGGTACTCTGAAACAATCTGTTGAAAAGGACACTCCAAGATGGAAAAAGAGTTGTATAACTGGATAACTGCAGATGCCACAAAACCATAAGAAACATGTAGTGAATATTGAATCGTATGGTTTATAAAGAGGATTGATTATACAGATTGTACATGCTAAGTGATGTAAAAAAAATATAAAAAACATAAAACACATATAAAATATAGCTTTAGCATGTGTCAGTACATTAATTAACTGTTTGCTGACCAGCCGCCAACATTATACTGTGGCAGGTTGGCACGATCCTGTGAACCGTTGTAGCTGTATGTCGGCCCTTTAAATGCCTATAGCAGGCGTGCGCACACCCGATGCACGGTGGGGAACCGATGTACGAGAGCCAGAACAGGGACATGTGTGTGTGTAAACACACAAATCCCTGTTCTGTGAGGAGAGACAGATCGTCTGTTCTTACTAGCTAGGAACAATGATATGTATCCTCCCCTAGTCAGTTCCATCCCCCCACAGTTAGAAAAACAAACGAGGGAACACATGTAACCCCTTGATCGCCCCCTAGTGTTAACCCCTTCCATGCCAGTGACATTTGTTCAGTAATCAGTGAGTTTTTATAGCACTGATCGCTGTATAAATTTCACTGGTTCCAAAAATGTGTCAAAAGTGTTCAATCTGTCTGTTGCAATGTCGCAGTACCACTAAAAATTGCTGATCACCGCCATTACTAGTAAAAAAAAAATATATATATATATATATATATATATATATATATATATATATATAAAAATGCCATCAATCTATCGCATAGTTTGTAGACGCTATAACTTTTGCGCAAACCAATAAATATATGCTTTTTTGCGATTTTTTTTACCAAAAATATGTAGAAGAATATATATTGGCCAAAACTGATGAAGAAATTTGATTTTTAAAAACATTTTTGGGGATATTTATTACAGGAAAAAGTAAAAAATATTGTTTTTTTTTCAAAATTGTCGGTTTTTTTATTTAGAGCGCAAAAAATAAATCCATACCACCAAATGAAAGCTCTATTTGTGGGAAAAAAAGGACATCAATTTTGTTTGGGTACAGCGTCGCACGACCGCGCAATTGTCAGTTAAAGCGACGCAGTGCTGTGTCATAAAAAATGGCCTGGTCATTAAGCAGGCAAATCTTCCGGTCTGTAAGTGGTTAAACTAAAATTTGTATCCATATATAAATAAATGTAAAAAATATGTAAAAGTTACAATTAAAAAAAAAAATATGTGCCCACTTATTCAAATAATATAAAAAAATTATAATAAAAATTTGACAACATTTAATGAAATTATCAGAGCCCATGCTAAAAATCATAAGAAAAAAATGTAGTAAAATAATAAAAAGGGCAAAGAGATTCATAGTGAAATATAAATGTATGAGACCAAAGATCATAAGACCATTTGATGAAGGTGAGACACTTAGAAGCTAATGTGACTGCAAATAGGATGGAGGAGTTACACTTAATATGTCTAGCAAGAATGGTTAGCAGGGATTTATTTAAGATTTAATCTCTTGAAGATTGTGTGTATGAAGATGCTATGGAGTTGATTTTGTTAAATAGGTTAAGTGTATATGTGAACACTCTCCAGTCACTGTAAGAGTATTTACATATGCATAGCTAGATCTGAGGATTCTTGAAGAAAAGAAGTAGTTCAGTCTGCGATATACATTTAATGATAAGGTTACATAAGATTTACAAATAACACACTAAACAGTATTTACAATACAATGCACAGTATACGTATGGAGTTTGTTTACCTCTCTGCTTCAGATCTGGTCATACTGTGTGTTTATGTGTCCCAGGATAAAAGAGAGAGCACAGCTTGGTAACAATTCATTATATCCCCCTCTCCTTTCTATACAGTGGGTAATATAATACTACCTAATTGGTCACTACACCTAGCAACTGTACTGTATATGTGGTGCAGTCTGATTGAAGAATTTAAAGAAGGCTGTTGTTAACAACCCATGTGAGATGTGATAAGGAAAAACAATGGTCAGGTCTTTTAAGTAGTTACATAGTTAGTCAGGTGGAAAAAAATAGTCAGTTTAGTTCAACCAATAAAAAACACACAAAAAAACAGAAAAAATCCATATACACTCTTTCATCCAGACGAAGGCAATTGAACCTGTACATCCAGAAGAAGGTAAAAAAAAAACCAAAAAACAATAAAGCATGATCCAATTTGCTACAGTGGAGGAAAACATTATTCCTGAATCCCCATGAGGCAATCAGATATTCCCTGTATCAACTATCTCTGGTGTTAGTACCTCTAAAAATTTGTATTTGGTTCTGTTTTGTGCGTTTAGGAATGCATCCAGCTCTTTTTAAAACAGTCTACTGAGCTGACAAGACCTGGTTTTTGAGGTTATTTCAAATTTTCACAGCTCTTACTATGAAGAAGAACTTCCATATATGGAGATTAAATCTTCATTTCTCCAGACAAAAGAGTGCCCCTTTGTCTTCTGTAATGACCTGAAAATTAATAACTACACCAAGTTCACTATATGGACCACTTACGTATTTATCCATGTTGAAC
Organism: Aquarana catesbeiana; assembly: GCF_042186555.1. NCBI lineage: Eukaryota > Metazoa > Chordata > Amphibia > Anura > Ranidae > Aquarana > Aquarana catesbeiana. The sequence goes on along the minus strand of NC_133325.1, from coordinate 719,863,679 downwards.
CGTGTTGATCATATCCCCTCTTAATCACCTCTTCTCAAGAAAGAATAAATTCAATTCAGCTAATCTTTCCTTAAAGCTTTTCTCATTCATACCTCTCATCAATTGGTTGCCCTTCTCTTCACTTTATCCAGTTCTCAGATATATATTTTTTGAACTGATGACCAAAATCAAACTGAAAATTCCAGATGAGGTCTTACTAATGATTTGCACAGAGGCTAAAGTATGTTTCTCTCTCTGGAGTCTATACCTCATTTATTACAAGAGAGTATTTTACTAGCTTTAGACACTGCAGCTTGGCATTGTATACTATTATTAAGTCTATGATCTACCAGAAAAGTAGAAAAATGTTTACAGTAACAGCAGTTGGGAATCTAAGAGTGGCATAATGTAGAAACACACTCAATGGTTTAAATATATTCCCATCTAACTAAAATATATTTTTAATTACAGTATTATTTACATCTGTTAATGGAGATTTCACACAAACTCATATGTAACAATTTACTAAATGGAAAAAGGCTGTTCACTTAAAATGTATGTCAAAGCAAAAAATAAAAATATTTTGTACACCTCTGCAATAAATGCACATTTGCCAATGTTTTATGGGGATTTATAAACATGCTGTAAGTACAGAAAAATAACTGGTGGTGTTTCAGAAATATATTGTGCTTCTAACTTCTTCTTTGACATGGCAATATGGTGTATTTTTAGTTCTAAATTCCAAAGCACAAGTTTTTCAGTCCGGCCTCATTAATCCCCTCTCCCCGGCCTCTTCATAACCCCTCCTCTCTACAAGGCAGAGAGTAACGGAAGTTTTCAACTCACAAGTTTTTTTCCAAACTCAACAGTTATTTATTGTACTTATCAACCGGATAGAACAAAAAAAGGCGTAATGGAATATTTAGGAACACAAAAGAGAGGAAAGTTCATATACATACACTTTAAAGTATATATAAAGCCCTCAGCTTTACCTTATTTACTAAACTCAATGCTCATTTACTTTGAGTACATTTTTTTTTCCTTTAGTAAACTAACCCAAATAACCAGGGCATCATTTGGTACTTGTTTTACTTAAACAACATTGAAGATGCTATTATCAGGGGAAACTTCTAAACACTAAATCTTTTTTAGTAAATAATTTGAGAATTTCTAAACAATAACTTGTGTGAAGATTCGCATCAGTTACCAGTTAGGTAAAAAGAAATATCTGTTTACTGATTTCATCTGCACAAGTGATTGGATAATTGAAGGGAACCTTTACACAATGTATTGTGTGAATATTCTGATATCCTACAGTAAATCAGCTTTAAACAAAGTTCTTACTTTCCTCAGGGTAGAACGACTCCATTCATAGAAAAAAAAAAATTGACATTGAACTAGCTGGGTGCAAATTGAAGTGTGTGGTAGGACTGTGTGGTAGGACTGTGTTTAGGATAAGTCCAGTTCCATTATTCCTAGTAATCTTTTTTACATTCATTTGGCTATTAAGTGTATAAAACCAAAATTGCTTGGACAATAGCCAGCTTTATAATTATGCAGCGTTTGTGATATTTACTTATTTTTCAAAACTCCTTGAACAAAATTGTGATGTTGCCTATAGCAGAAAATAAGGTTCACACTGCCAGTACTCCGGAGCATGTTAGAAAATGCAAACATTCAATTTATGTCTATGGGCAAGACTTTTATTTTCCTGCTATGTTCGTTTTTGAAAATTATCCTGGAGATATGATAAATACTGAGTACAGTACCTAAAAAAAAAAAAAACTGCAGCATTATGTAAGACTGTTAGACTAATATGTAAAAGTGGAAGTAAAGGAAATATATGCTCTTAGCAGCCAACATATTTCTAGATTAAATTTTTCTTACTTCTGCTGGTAATATGGAAAACTGCAATCTGATTGTTTGCTATAGGTTACAACTTTTTCTTTCTTTGCTCACATTTATAGTAGTGCATTTGTCTCTGGGATAGTTGTGTGTGCTGTTATTTAGCTGTGTGAGAAAAAAAACATGTCAACTGAATGTCAAACTGTATGGCCTCCATGGAGGCTGACCTTGTCTCCTGCTTGAGGTCAGAGTTGATGGCTGTTTTTAGGGTGTCGGAGAACAAAGCCCCTTTCATTTAATCTTTTGTCAGTTTTTATCATCATAAAGAACAGGCAGGATTTACAGCCTGGTTCGTCTTCTCATACAGTGAGAGATCACAAAAAAATAATAAAAGAAAGTCAAATAATTTGGGGCTATGCCACTCTAACAACAAGCAACTAGCAAAAACTCACCAGCCACAGGATCACTGCATTATGGGTCAAAACACTGCAGAATATTGATTGCCAACGAAGGAGCAGGGACAGAGTAACATCTCATTGGTTCAGCCAGCAAGAGGGCAATATCACTGGTGTAAAGTAGCACACTGAAAGCAATCCTGCTGCTGGTGACTTTCCGCCAATAAAAGGATTGCTAGTGTGACAATGACTCTATAGATGTACTATTATAATTTAGGAGTATTGATTTAGATGTTTAAAAATAGCCATTGGTGACTCTTTCTTGTAAAAGTGTATCTAAGCCAAATAACAAAAATGTAATATACTGCATTCTACCAGTCCATAGATGTAGTGGCTGCATTCATTTTTTTCAGGTTTTTTTCCCTTTATTTCCACCTGGTGATCCTGCATGTAACTAATTTCCCTTTGTAGGATGTCAACACACAATTACCATACTGCAAATATACAGGAGCGGTGTACAGATACACCCCCCTTACCTTATCTCCTTAACATTGTGGGGAGTCGTTCTGTAGTCTACAGAGAGAACTGGAAAGAACGTTAAAGTATAACTAAAGGCAAAACTTTTATTTTAGTTTTGGATAGAATGGTGATGGATTAGAGCACCTGTCAGTTTTTATTGCTGTCTTTGCCCCTCTTAAAGAGATTCTTCCTCTCTATTTGTCCTGTTTACCATTGTAATTGAAAGTGAATGTAAAAGAAAATCCCAAATTTTGGGGTGTTCCTAGAAAACTAAAAGATGAGAAATATTCCACTGGAGGCACTAGTCCTTGTAACCTGGGGGTCCCCAAGAAATTCCCTTAATTTGCACGGATTTCCCCTCACCTCCTGTTTGGCTATGGGACAAAAAGTGAAGGGACATCACCCCAATGGGACACAGATGGTGAAAAAAAAAATCTGATCGGGGTTATAACCCTCCCTTACTCTATCCAAAATTTAAAAACAAAAAAGTTTGCCTATAGTTCTACTTTGACTGAAAACAATGCAGCAGAGATAAAGAATACAGAAATTCATCAGATTACTAAAATTCTGGGGGCCCAACAGGTAATTTTGGACACTTAACAAACAAATAACACATAGAAGTTTTAGTGCATAGGATACGTTCACTTTTTTTTTGAAAAAATAATAAATGCACATTTTTTTGCAGGTAAAAAAATATGTATTTATTATTTTAGTTGCGGGAACCTGTAAAGCAGGGGTCCTCAAACTATGGCCCTCCAGTTGTTCAGAAACTACAATTTCCATCAATTTCCATCAAGCCTAGTCATGTCTGTGAATGTCAGAGTTTTACAATGCCTCATGGGACGTGTAGTTCTGCAACAGCTGGAGGGCCGTAGTGTGGAGATCCCTGCTGTAAAGCATTGCACCAGCAATCAGCATCTGGTGCCATGCAGGTTTCCTGCAGATCTGTCAGTGTATCGGCTTGCCCGTAGCCTGTACAGGAAAACCCAATGAACTTCCACGGTGCTCACAGCACCATGATAGTTAGTTGTAAACTACAAGCCGACAGCCGCAAAGGCTGCCAGACCTTGTACTTGTAGTTTTCCATCCGCAGAGGACTTTACCCGGCTGGGTTTTTTTGAATTGATGCAACAGACATGGGGAGAAGATCTCTGGTCTGCTGTCACAGCAGGGATCGGGGTGGGGGAACAGGGCCAGTGCATTCATTACATGTTACACACTAAATATGGGTGCAACATATTATGAAAGGTAAACTTATCCTTTAACAGACCAAAGGAGAGCAAATATGAGTTTGAGTTGTGTTTGGTTTTACATACACTTTAAGGTTTGTGCCAGGAAGTGGGTTAGAAACAATGAAACCTGTCATAAAAGAAAAACATTGCTGATATTACTGAGCCTCTTCTGATAATGCCATCTGTTGAACTTTTAAAGGTATCCGCTGCAGTCACTGGGGTTGATTTACTCAAGACAAATAGGCTGTTCACTTTGGTGAAATGTCACTTTGGAAAGAATATCCAATCACTTCCTTGGGAAATAAAAAAGAGCATTTTGCTTGCACATAATTGGATGATGAAAGTAAAACAGTGTGCCATCTTATTTACTAAGCTCTGGGTGAAGTTCCCTTTCAAAGTGCAAACTTTTCAAAGTAAACAGCCTATTTGCCTTTAGTAACTCAATCCCACTGATGCAAAACATGTATTCAGCAAGTGGCGTCAAAACTCGTGACTTGTATTCTTTTGCAGGGCCAGTGACTAAGAAAATAAGGCAGGAAAAAGAAGGCAGTGAGCAATAGTGGCCCCAATATTTTACCGTGACAAAACTAATTGCAGTTTGTCATGGGAGGCAATTAAAGAACTAATATCCAGATGTAAAGACATACGTATTAGGGTACCTTATTATTATTGCAGTAAATTTAATTTGAATATTTGAATAAATAAATGTTTAAATAAATCATATTAAAACTGATATTGGCTAAACTTCATTTTAACTTTTAATAAAGTAGAGTATTACCTGGCAGAGAAAATCATGTTTTTTGTGCATTTCCATACATATTTATTAAGTGGATCTTGTTTCACAGAGAGTTGTAAACCTAGATGTGACATCCAATATGAAATATTAGAATTTTATTGAATTCCTATCAGTTAACAACAGGAAAGAGGGAAAATAAAGATTTAGCTTTTGCTCATCGTACAGCTTTTTCCCTCAGTGACATGACATCATCATCCCTTTTTATATGCTTGAAATTAATGTATTAACTCCCGTCTGCAGGCGTTAAATGAAATGTAAGATCTGTATGTCGACATAAATGTAAGCAATAAGAAAACTCATAATCAATTTTCCATATTTTAAAAATTGTACTGGAATTAGTAGAAAGCCATCTGCATACATGCAGAGCTCTGGAGCTGGCAGACACAGGTGGGGTGCTGCGATAAAAGTTTTGGAAAATAATTGGACAAAGTCTAAACTGCAAAAATCTGAAAAAAAAAGTGGGCATTTTAATTGTATATTTGCCAGTTTGATCAGAAAGTACTCATGTATACTGCACACTTTGAAATATTTTAGTAAATGTGGAGTCTTTCGGGGGAAAGCATGACATTTTTTTTGTTATGCTGTTATTTATTTATATTTTTCAGACGTTGATAATGTGTTTTAAATAAACATATTTACACATGCTTTTATTTAATATCCGAGTTCTGGAAAAACTGTGGATATATAAATATATGAAAAATTTACTCCATGGAGGAAAATAAGAAGTTCAGCTCATATTTTAGTGGACCTTGTATCAAAACACACTGGGGTTGGTTTACTAAAGGCAAATAGTCTGTGCACTGAAATTGCACTTGCAAGTGCATTGTAAGTGTACTGCAAGTGCAGTTGCGCTAGATCTGAAAGGAAGCTTTGAAAGCCCTGCTAATTTCTATCATCCAATCATGTGCAAGCAAACTTTTTTTCTATTATTTTCCTTGCATATTCCCCTCAGATCTAGAGCAACTGCACTTGCAGTGTACTTACAAGTGCATTGCAGTGCACAGACTACTATTTACTTTAGTAAATCAACCCCAAGGAATCTGGTGTGAACTAGCACTCAGGCTTCTTTCTTTTATTTTTGACCTGGTGACCTTTCTGGTCCCCTGTCCCATGTAATCTTCACCTGTAACCATGATTTAATTGAAGTTTGACAACTATATGTAAAGTAATACATCTGTGATTGGCTCCTAGTGCTGTCCCTCCCTTTATCTGTTCTGATGATTACAGAAGTCTGATATTATAATATATATCACACTCCTAATATTGGATAATTTTGGATCAATTTATTGGAGCATTTTTATAAATTTGTATGAGGTTCACTTTATTAAATAGATTTTAAAGGCATTTTTTAAATTAAAATAAAAAAGAGGTTATGCTTACCTGCTCTGTACAATGATATTGCACAGAGCGATCCTTCCCCTCCTCTTACAGTAGTGTTTCTTAAAGTGGAGTTCCACCCAAAAGTGGAACTTCCACTCATCAGATTCCTCCCCCCCTCCGGTGACACAGTTGGCACCTTTCAGGGGGGAGGGGGGTACAGATACCTGTATATTACAGGTATCTGTACCCACTTCCGACATAGATAGCCGCAGAATCTGTGGTTATTTACGCCACTTCCTGCTCCCTCCCCGCTGCCTGCTGGGAAACACACAGGTCCCAGACGCAGCAGGGACCATCCGTATTGCGCTGCGCGACTCGCGCATGCGCAGTAGGGAACCGGGAAGTGAAGCCGCACGGCTTCACTTCCTGATTCCCTTACCGAAGATGGAGGCGGCAGCACCCGAGGACGGAGAGACGGTTCGGCCTCGGGTGCCGACATTGCGGGCGCCCTGGACAGGTAAGTGTCCATGTTTTAAAAGTCAGCAGCTGCAGTATTTGTAGCTGCTGACTTTTAAAAAAAAAGTCAAGGCACCCTTTAAAATTATGGACAATCTCAAGGCGCCCTCCAAAATTATGGATAGTCTCAAGGCACCCTTTAAAATTATGGACAGTCTTGAGGAACCCCATCCTAAAATGTAAAAACAATTCTAATAGTTTTACATAATGCAACAACATCCACACATGTAGGAGACCCAGCATTAGAGGTGCAAATCGGTACTGACTAGTATTCCAGTGTTTCTCTTCTGCCTTAGTTTTTCTACATTATTTAGTTAATGTGACCCCCAAAGCTCATGGGGAGGCAGGGGAGGGTCAAACAAGGATGGTATACAGGTGACTGACATCCTCCATATCAACTGATGATGTAATTGGTCGTTAGGAGGTTGGCAGCTAGAAGGTTGTAATGCTGCACAATAGAAAATCTGTGGCTTTGTGTAACTAAAAGGCAGGCTTCATCCACCCGCCACCTTGTGTACAATTCGTGGGTATGTTTTTGTTATATCTATACCCAAATGTTTTGCCTTTCATTTCTACTTTAAACTGAATGGGTTGTTTTACAATGTGATTCTTTACACTCACTTTAAAGTGGTTGTATAGTCAGAAGGTTTTTTATCTTAATCCATTCTATGCATTAAGATAAAAAGCCGTCTGTGTGCAGCAGCCCCCCTCAGCCCCCCTAATACTTACCAGAGCCACCTCACTATCCAGCAATGTCCACGAGTTCCTCGGCCATCCAGGACTCTCCATCCTGATTGGCTAAGACACATCAGCAGTGCCATTGGCTCCCACTGCTGTCAATCAAACTCAGTTAGCCAATCAGGAGAGAGAGAGAGGGTGGGGCCGAATCTCAGCTCATTGTCTAAATGGATACACGGAGCTGCAGCTTGGCTTGGGTGCCCCCATAGCAAGCCGCTTGCTATGGGAGCACTCAACAGGAGGGAGGGGCCAGTAGCTCCAGCCAGGGACCCGAGAAGAGGAGGATCTGGGCTGCCCTGTGCAAAACCACTGCACAGAGCAGGTAAGTATAGCATGTATGTTATTTTAATAGAAAAAAGGAGACTTTACAATCACTTTAAGGTAAAAAACTGTTTGTCTTTAGAGCCACTTTAGATTAAAACCTGTACTACTGTTTCTTTTGGTCTTACTTTGAGAGTAACACTTGTAAAATAGTAACAAGAAGTCTAGTTTCAATTCTCGGACAAGATGTTGGATCTCTTTGAGATAACTAAAAAACTAGCAGAATTTGCACTAGTTACTCTTAACATATGTCAACTATCTTATGATAATATTTCAGCATTTTTCATCCAAGATTCACAATACACTGTTGATAAAAATAACTACTTACCATGCAAAATTAATTTAACAAAGCAGCAGATATCATGCCATGGAAGTGTTAAATATTTTTATCTTAAAAAACAAGCCAGAAAATTCAAGCTGTGCATACCAGAGGCTATCTGCCCAGGCCAAGATTAAAAACAGTAACTTTATTTCATTTCTAATATATTTTGCAGAACTTGTTTATTGAACAAGATTTTCTGCTTATAGCAAACAAAATGAAAAATGCATTATTGGTTAGGGATGCAATTTTGAATATATTGATATTACATAGTGCAAAGCAAAACATTTCCAGAGATCTCCCTTACGATTTACAAGACGAAATGAAAGACACAAACCTGTAAGAATAATATTTCTTAAAGCATAAACCACAGAGAGCAAAATCCCATACAAAGATACAAAGTACTAAGTTACCAAGGGCTAGATCCTTTCCAAGCAAGAGTACCAATAAAATAGCATGCAACAAAAAGTAATATATATTTGAATTTGTTTTGGTATTTGTAATAAACAACTTGATTTTCCCTTCTTCCCTTGTTCTCCTTGGGCAGAGCTCTTCAATGCAGGTTGTTATACAAACAATTAATTGTTCCATCTTTTACCTGTCTCCTGCTCTCTGTGTATGTTGAAAGAGTTAGATACATTTTCCAAACCTTTTAGCATAAATCTGCAATGCCAGGAAGCTGTGGGAATAAAGAATAACACTTCATTCCGACATTGATAGTATGATAGGAAAATTATTTATTTATTACAGATATCTATATAGGGCTGACAATTTACGCAGCAATTTAAATATATATTTATCAGCTTTATTTTGTACTCTTGTACAATAACATAATTATTATCCACTGCAGAAACATCTCTGGAATCAGAAGGATGGCATTTATATGCATGGGGATCGTGTAACAATATCTGTGCCATTGGAGAACTCCAGCTTTGGTCACAAAAGAGATACCTGTAAATGGTGAATGGCACTTGAGGGTGTAAAAGTGACAGCAGAAAAATCTATCCCCTGTTAATGTACAGTATATATGTATATGTAGACTGATTTATAACAGTACATCTTGTTATCCATGATACCACTCTTACATAAGGGTGGCAACAGTTTATCAGTCAAAAATCCTCTCCATCTGAGTTTTCTCCTCAGATCCATCAGCCAAGGTTGTCTGCTGAGCTCTGGAGTAACTTGCAGGAATCATGATTTTAACGACTTGCCTACCGGGCACTTACACCCCCTCCCGCCCAAGCCATTTTTCAGCCGTTGCACTTTGAATGACAATTGCGCGGTCGTGCTACACTGTACCCAAACTAATTTTTTATCATTTTCTTCACACAAATAGAACTTTCTTTTGGTGGTATTTAATCACTGCTGCGTTTTTTATTTTTTACAAAAAGAAAGACCAAACATTTTGAAAAAAAAATGTTTTTTACTTTTTTTATGTCAGTAAATTTTGTAACTAAGTAATTTTTTGCCTTCACTGATGTGCGCTGATGAGGCGGCACTGATGGGCACTGATAGGCTGAACTGGTGGGCATTGATGAGGTGGCACTTATGGGAACTGATGAGGCGGCACTTATGGGCACTGATGAGGTGGCACTGATGAGGAAGCACGAATATGCCGCACTTATGGGCACTGATATGTGGCACTGATATGTGGCACTGATGGGCACTTTTAGGTGGCACTGATGGGCACTGATAGGCAGCACTGGTGGGCACTGATAAGCAGCACAGATAGGCAGCATGAATAGGCGGTATAGATGGGCATTGATGGGCATTGATGGGGGGCACTAATGGGCAACACTGGTGGGCATTGATCGACAGCAGTGATGGGCATTGATAGGCAGCACTGATAGGCGGCACTGATTGCCAGCACTGACTGATTACATTCCTAGATGTCCCCCTGCATGGAGATGCCTCTGATCGGCTCTCCTCGCCACACACTCTGTCAGTGTGAGGCGAGGAGAGACGATTACTGGCATCTCCGTGTTTACATGTGACCGACTGTGATTGGACACATATGACTATACTTAACCTTTTCCACTGTCATGACCTCTGAAAAACGTTGACTGTCTGTTAAACACCAATTAACATCAATAAATTTATTTGGACTCTTATTTTTTGGTCTGGCACCCCTTCTATATATGCACGTCTTTTCCTGGTAACCTACTGGAGTACCCACAGTAGTGTAGCCTTGCCTGTTGTGAGCAGCCTAACCTGAGCCAGTGGGCTCTTCAAATGTTTCTTGCTGTCTCACTTCCTTGTTTAACCACTTCAATACCAGGCACTTAGGCACCTTCCTGCCCAAGCCAATTTTCAGCTTTCAGCGCTGTCACAATTTGAATGACAATTGCGCGGTCATACAACACTGTACCCAAACAAATTTTTTATAATTTTGTTCCCACAAATAGAGTTTTCGTTTGGTGGTATTTAACCACTTGACCACTGGGCACTTAAACCCCCTTCCTAACCAGACCAATTTTCAGCTTTTGGTGCTCTCACATTTTGAATGACAATTACTCAGTCATGCAACACTGTACCCATATGAAATTTTTGTCCTTTTTTTCACACAAATGGAGCTTTCTTTTGGTGGTATTTAATCACCGCTGGGTTCTTTATTTTTTGCGCCGTAAAAGAAAAAAGACCGAAAAATCTGTAAAAAAATACATTTTTCTTTATTTCTGTTATAATATTTTGCAAATTAGTAATTTTTCTTCATATATTTTGGCCAAAATTTATACCGCTACATATCTTTGGTAAAATTAACCCAAATCGGTGGATATTATTTGGTCTTTGTGAAAGTTATAGAGTCCAAAAGCTATGGTGCGAATATCTGAAAATTGATCACACCTGAAGTACTGACGGCCTATCTAATTTCTTGAGACCCTAACATTCCAGAAAAGTACAAATACCCCCCAAATGACCCCTTTTTGGAAAGAAGACATTCCAAGGTATTTAGAAAGATGCATGGTGAGTTTTTTGAAGTTGTCATTTTTTCCCACAATTCTTTGCAAAATCAAGGTTTTTTTTTTTACTTTTTTTTTTTCCCACAAAATTGTCATATTAGCAGGTTATTTCTCACACACCGCATATGCATACCACAAATTACACCCCAAAACACATTCTGCTATTACTCCCGAGTATGGCGATACCACATGTGTGAGACTTTTACACAGCGTGGCCACATACAGAGGCCCAACATGCAGGGGAGCACCTTCAGGCGTTCTGAAGCACCCAGGCCAATTCTGACATTTCTCTCCTACATGAAAAAATCATCATTTATTAGCTAGAAAATTAAATAGAACCCCAAAACATTATATATGTTTTTTTAGCAAAGACCCTAGAGAATACAATGGCGGTTGTTGCAACTTTTTATCTCGCACGGTATTTGCGCAGCAATTTTTTAAACGCGTTTTTTTTGGAAAAAAAAACTGTTTTGTGCTTTACAAAAACCAAAACAGTAAAGTTAGCCTAATGTTTTTGCATAATGTGAAAGATGAAGTTACGCCGAGTAAATAGATACCCAACATGTCACCTTTCAAAATTGCACGCGCTTGTGGAATGGCGCCAAACTTTGCTACTCAAAAATCTCCATAGGCGACGCTTTAAAATTTTTTACTGGTTACATGTTTTGAGTTACAGAGGAGGTCTAGGGCCAAAATTATTGCTCTCGCTCTACCGATCGCAGCGATACCTCACATGTGTGGTTTGAACACCGTTTTCATATGTGGGCGGGACTTACGTATGCGTTCGCTTCTGCATGCGAGCACACAGGGACAGGGGCGCTTTAAAATTTTTTTTTTTTTTTTTATTGTTCATTTTACTTTATTTATTTTAGTTTGATGCTTTTTTCCAAAAAAAAAAAATTTTTGACCACTTTTATTCCTATTACAAGGAATATAAACATCCTTGTAATAGGAATATGGCATGACAGGTCCTCTTTACAGTGAGATATGGGGTCAATAAGACCCCACATCTCACCTCTAGGCTGGGAAGCCTGAAATAAAAAAAAAAAAAAAACGATCCTGGCTTCGATCGTAGCGGTGAGTCGGTAGAAGCGTGGGAGGGGGGGGACATCCCCTCTCGCCTCCCGTAAGAACGATCAAGCAGTGGAACAGCCGCTATGATCATTCCTATGGTGTAGGGAATCGCTGGCTGAAAAAGCTGATATCTGAATGATGCCTGTAGCTGCACCCATCATTCAGATATCCCCGCACAAAGTCAAGGACATTGTATGACGGCCGGTGGGCGGGAAATGGTTAAAACGCTTTTTTTTTTTTAACACAAAGTTGTCCATTTATACAATATTTCTACCACATAACATGTACATGCCAAAAATGACACCCCAAAACAGATTCTCCTGCTCCTCCTGAGTACGGCGATACCACATGTGTGAGACTTCCACAGCCTGGCCACATACAGAAGGCGAGTACAGCTGAGCATGGCAGGGTATGGCGGGGTATTGCGGAGTATGGCGGGGTATTGCGGAGTATGGCGGGGTATGGCAGGGTATGGCGGGGTATGGCGGAGTATGGCGGGGTATTGGGGGGTATGGCGGAGTATGGCGGGGTATGGCGGGGTATGGCGGGGTATGGCGGAGTATGGTGGGGTATGGCGGAGTATGGCGGGGTATGGCGGAGTATGGCGGGGTATGGCGGAGTATGGCGGGGTATGGCGGAGTATGGCGGGGTATGGCGGGGTATTGCGGAGTATGGCGGGGGCATGGCAGAGTATGGCGGGGGCATGGCAGAGTATGGCGGGGGCATGGCAGAGTATGGCGGGGGCATTGCAGAGTATGGCGGGGGCATTGCAGAGTATTGCACAGCATTGGAGAGTATTGTGGGGGTATTGCAGAGTATTGCACAGCATTGCAGAGTATTGTGGGGGCATTGCAGAGTATTGCACAGCATTGCAGAGTATTGTGGGGGCATTGCAGAGTATTGCACAGCATTGCAGAGTATTGTGGGGGTATTGCAGAGTATTGCACAGCATTGCAGAGTATTGTGGGGGCATTGCAGAGTATTGTGGGGGCATTGCAGAGTATTGCACAGCATTGCAGAGTATTGTGGGGGTATTGCAGAGTATTGCACAGCATTGCAGAGTATTGTGGGGGTATTGCAGAGTATTACACAGCATTGCAGAGCGTTAGGGATGGCTGAGCATGGATGGATGGATGTCTCTGTGCAGCGCTGTGGGCACTACACATACAGCCCACAGCGCTGCAGACATCCATCCATCCCCCTCCCCGCTCACTGTGTCCTGATCGGTACACAGGAGGGGAGGAGAGGAACCGGCGTCATCAGATGACGCCGGTCTGTTTACATGTGATCGCGCCGTCATTTGACGGCTCGATCACATGGTAAACGGCCGCGATCAGCGGCCATTTACCGGGATCCATGATGCGCCAGGTCCTCTGGACCCGGCGGTCACGGATGTGTTCGGGTGCGCGCCCCAGGGGGCGCGCGAGAAGGGAATTCCGGGAGGACGTCATATGACGTCCTCCCAGAGTTATCCAACCGCCCTGCAGCCGTCATTCGGTTATGGGCCGGTTGGTAAGTGGTTAATCAGCTCTGCGGTTTTTATTTTTTGTGCAACAAATAAAAAAAGACAGAAAATTTTGAAAAAGAACAAGTTTTTCTTTGTTTCTGTTTTGTAAATAAGTAAGTTTTCTTCTTCAATGATGGGCACTGATATGGCTGCACTGATGGACACTGATAAGGTGGCACTGATGAGCACCGATGAGGTGGCACCAATGAGGTGGCACTGACAGGCACTGATGATGGGCACTAATAGGCAGCACTGATGGACACTGATAGGTGGCACTGATGGGCACTGATAGCTGGCACTGGTATGCGGCACTGATGGGCACTCATAGGCGGCACTGATGGGCACTCATAGGTGGCACTGATGGGCACTTATGGGTGGCACTGATGGGTACTTATGGGTGGCACTGATAGGTGGCACGGATGGACACTGATGGGCACTGATAGGTGGGCACTGATGGACACGGATGAGCACTGATAGGTGGCACAGATGGACATTGATGGGTGGCACTGTTGACACTGATTGGTGGCACTGATGACATTGATGGGTGGCATTGTGGGCATCACTGATTTATAATGGTGCCAGTCAGTGCCCATTTGTGATTGGCACAGATTGGGCACAGACTGGGCACATTGGGCACATGTGGATGGCCATGGGGTACATACCTGGCCAGCCACATTTTGCCTGCTTCCCTGGTGGTCCTGGCGGCTTCCCTGGTGATCTAGAGCGGGCATCTGAGGGGGGCTGCGCTGATAAACAATCAGCACAGACCCCCCTGTCAGGAGAGACGCCGATCAGCTCTCCTCTACTCGCGTCTGTCAGACACGAGTGAAGAAAAGCCAATCAATGGCTTTTCCTATTGACATCGTGATTAGCTGTGATTGGACACGGCTGATCACGTGGTAAAGAGCCTCCGCCAGAGGCTCTTTACCAAGATCGGTGGAGCGGTGTGTCAGATTGACACACCACTCCACTGATTGCTGCGGTGCGCGCCCCCACGGGCGTGCAGCGGCTGTTATCCTGAAGGACATCATATGACACCCAGTCAGGATAACTGAACCACCGCCCGGCTGTCAATCTGCTATAGGCCGGGCGGGAAGTGGTTAAACTCATATCAAAGTCCCAGCTTCACTTGGATGCCCTTTTCATTGATGTGACCATCGACATTGGCCCTTCCTTTTCTTAAACTAGTGAGTATTTCATGCCAGGGGAGTGGGCTATCGGGAGGCATGGTTAATTTATTTTGAATAGATAAAGTCGCAGTGTCTCTTTAAAGTGGTTGTAAACCCTTTTGTCTTACTTTTATCTATAGGTAAGCCTAGAATAGGCTTACCTATAGGTAGTGGAAATATCTCCTAAACGTGCGCTGTTTAGGAGATATTTCACTTGTAGTATGCCGATGTCATCGTCGGCGCATTCGATGTGAAGAAATGGACCCCGTGCCGTTTCTTCCCCCAGTGTGTGCCGTGACTGACAGCTCCCGCGCGCATGTGGTGTCACGCGGCTCCGGCCAGTCACAGAGCCGGAGTCCGTGGCCCCAGAAGGAAGAGGGGCGAAGATGGACACGGCCTGCACAGGGGACAGTGCAGGCTTCGTTTGCAGGTAAGTGTCATATAATGGGCTAGTATGCTATGCATACTAGCTTATTAAGCTTTTAATTTGCAGGCCTTGTGGGGAGCAAAGGAGGAAGTACTTCCTCTTTAAACTATGTGATTATTTAATATTCCATTTCCACTCAAAATGATTGCAAATTATTCTGTTTTGTATAGTTGATACAGCCTAGTCATTCTCAACAAAGAATTTCAAATCTTAATTTTTAAAAGGCTAGTTTTAAAAGCAGGGGTTATTAAGAGTTGTTGAAATATGATTTATGAGCTTCTAATTAAGACAAAATAAATGTACCACAGCTACTTTGTTGCGTTTTATCGTTTGTGATCTCTGTCCATCTTGGGAATATTTTTGCATGAAAACTAAAAACGTGCTTTGGGTCAACTTAATAGTGCAACATTTTGAAGCATTACATTGCAGAGAAAAAAACATTCAGCCGCTTTTGATTTAAAATAGCTGTCCTTTGAGCAATATGTTCACTATCATAGCAGCTGCCGGACAAATGAGCCAGTGCTAATGAATAAACTGAAGCTTCATATTTTCAGTTTGATGTGTGAACTGTATTTAAAATAATTATTAGAGTGCATTTAAACCACATTTACATGGAGGAGGCCTGTTTGAGTCTCCCAGCAGCAAATCATGGCTGACAAATACTTCCTCACATTTGATCAAGAAAACATTATTGACCCCAAGAGAAATACTTCCACGGCTTTATGTTAAGTTGTTCTACTTATTTAACACATTTGTTTTTTCATTGGATGATGATTTGCAAGGAAAAAAGAATGCATTTGTATTAACTATTTATAGCTTGGGTTTTAATAGATTGAAAACTTTATAGCAGCATTTTTAAAGACAATGTGGGGGAAAATTACTAAAACTGGAGCACTCAGAATCTGATACAGCTGTGCATAGTAGCCAATCAGCTTCTAATTTTAGCTTGTTTAATTAAGCTTTGACAAAAAAAACTGGAAGTTGATTGGTTTCTGTGCAGAGCTGCACCAGATTTTGCATACTCCAGTTTTAGTAAATCTTCCCCTATAAAATGGCAAATGCATTGCTCCACATTTCCTAGTTTTAGCCCTTGCGATGGCCATGCATTATGCCCATTTTTGCACGTATCACATACACTGACTGGCTAGTGCAAGCGTTATAAAATATTTACTCCCAGCTCATCTCTGCAGGCAAAACGGAAAATTTATATCAAATACTTACCGTAATTTTCCTTTCCTGATGGACTCCATGGCAGCATACGTATGGGTTAATCCCGCCTCTCATACCTCATAGGACCCCACTCCCATAAATCTTTGCTCCTAGCCAGAGGCCGTGTTCCGTAACTTAGCCTACTCCAGCAAATGGGAGGGAACTCCTGCTGCCATGGAGTCCATCAGGAAAGGAAAATTACGGTAAGTATTTGATATAAATTTTCCGTTTTCCTGACAGACTCCATGGCAGCATACGTATGGGAAATGACTAGCCATACACTCCCGGGTGGGAAATTGCTGGTTTAAAGAAAAAAAAGGTTTATTTGGCACCGTCAACAGACAAGACATGCAAACCAAAATTAACCGAAGACAAGGAAGCCGGTTCTACACAATAATGCGTCATAAACGTGTTGATCGACGACCAAGAGGCTGCTTTGCAGATCACTTCCGGAGATACATGACGGGAAGCTGCCCATGACGTAGAAACGCTCCTGGTAGAATGAGCGGTCACCACTTCTGGAGGAGTCAGACCCTTGACTGCATAAGCCCCTTGTATAGCCTGAACGATCCAAGCTGCAATGACTCTGGAGGAAGCACGCAAACCCTTGTTCTTTCCTTGAAAATAAACAAACAAATAATCGGATCTTCGGAAAGAGGCAGTGACTTCAAGGTATTGCCTTAAAACTTCTCCCACATCCAAAGGGTGAATGCTAGAGTCCTCAGTTGTCCGGAAAATTGGAAGAACAATCTCCTGATTCTCATGGAATACCGATGTTACCTTAGGATTTGATCCTAGCATAGGAATCAGGACCACCCGGTCAGGGAAGAAGGTAAGGAATGGTTCTTTACATCCTAGAGAACTGATTTCGGAGACCCTCTTGGCTGATGTTATAGCCACTAGGAATACAGCTTTTAGAGAGAGATCTTTAATAGCTGCTTGATCCACAAGTCGTATTTCCTTTTCAGAAAAGAAATCCAGGACAAGAGGAAGATCCCACTTGGAAAACCTCGGCTTTCTTTGAGGCCTGAGCCTTATTGCTCCTCTGAAAAATTGCCTTGTAAGGGGATGTCTGGCCCAGGATATACCTGTGAAGGCAGAGATTGCGGAAACCTGAACTCGTAGAGAACTTACTGATAAGGATAGATCCAGACCTTTTTGTAAGAAACCCAGAATATCCTGAATCCTTGGGTCAATACAGGAACCGTCAGTGGTGGAAACATAATCTGCGAATTTTGACCAAATTCTCTGATAAACTCTATTGGTACCTGGTCTTTTGGCATTTAGTAGAGTTGAAATAGCTGCACTTGGGCATCCTAGGGCTTCCAATCTTTCCCTCTCAAGAACCAAGCCATCAGATGGAGCTGGGATGGGCATGGGTGAAGAGATGCCCCTTGTGATAGGAGATCTGACCTGGATGGGAGAGGAATTGGATTCCGGTAGCTGAGCTGTAATAAGAGGGGGAACCACGGCCTGTTGGGCCAATATGGAACAACTGCCACTATCTCGACTTCTTCCCACCTGAGCCTCGACAGAAAACGTAGAATGACCGGAACTGGAGGAAAGGCATAAGCCCTGTGGAATCTCCACTGGTCCGTCAGGGCATCCACTCCGAAGGCCTGGGGACAACGACACCTCGTATAGTATTTCCCTATTTTGTAGTTGCAAGGGGATGCAAACAGGTCTACTTCTGGTGTCACTCCCAGGGATAGAATCCAACTGAAGACTTCTGCGTGGAGAGACCAGTCGTTGTTGTCCAGAGCAAACCTTGAGAGAAAGTCCGCCTGGACATTTTGAGCTCCGGGAAGATAGACAGCCGTCAGATTTGTCAGGTTCGTCTGAGCCCAGGACATGATTGGACCCACTTCCCTCAGTAAGGAGAGACTGCGTGTGCCCCCTTGTCTCTTGATATAGGACACCGCTGTCATGTTGTCCAGCCTTAGGAGGACTGAGGCTCCTGAAGTTAAGTGGAGAAAGGCTCGTAGAGCACAGAAGGCAGCTCGAAGTTCCAGAACATTGGAGACTACACCTCGGGATGGAAAGTCCCACTTGCCTTGGGCTACCTCTGCTAGACAGAGAGTGCCCCAGCCTCTGCTGCTGGCATCCGTTGTCACTGTGATCCAGGAATCGGGTGCTATGGAATGACAGTTGAGGAGGTTCTTCCGCTGTAGCCACCAAGGGAGACTCTCCCGCATGAACGGGGTTATCCGGACCAGATGGTCTAGAGATCCCGGATCCCACTGCTGGAGAAAACCCTTCTGGAAGGGGCACATCTTCCACTGTGCCCATTTCACCATGGGGGCTGTTGCTACCATGGTGCCGATTATCCTGAGACACTGAGAAGCTCTGAGTAAGGGCGATGACATTGCACGATGAATTCTGTCCCGAATTAACGGGATTTTCTCCAGAGGCAGAAAGATGGTGCTCTCTATGGTGTCGAACTGGGCTCCAAGGAATATCAAAGACTGAGTCGGGTCTAGATGACTTTTCTCCCTGTTTAACAGCCAACCGAACTCCGTCAGAGTAGAAATGACCTGATCTCGGTGCGACAACAGATGTTCTCTGTCCTGTGAAAGCAGGAGTAGATCGTCTAGATAGTGGTGTCATCGGATACCCTTGACCCTGATTAAAGCCACGACAGCCAGTAAGAGCTTTGAAAACACTCGAGGCGATGTTGTAAGCCCGAATGGGAGACATGTAAATTGGAGATGCCTCTGATCCACTGCAAAGCGAAGATACTTCTGGAAGTCCTTTGCAATCGGTACGTGAAAGTAGGCATCTTTCAGGTCCATGGAGACCATCCAATCGCCTGGTTGAATTGTTTGGCGAATTGTTAGTAGCGATTCCATCTTGAACTTCTCCTTCTTGATGAAGGAGTTCAGGTGTGTTAGGTCGATGACTGGCCTCCAGGAGCCATTCTTTTTGAGGACCATAAAAAGGGGGGAGTACACCCCTTGAAATCTCTCTTCCGAGGGTACCGGGATGGCCGCACCTTGAGCTATCAGTGAGTCCGTGTATGATAGAAGAATTTGTTTCTTCTCCTCCAGGTGAGGAAGGACTGTGGAGACAAACTGGTGTAAGGGTGGGCTGCTGAACACCCACGAATGACCTGATGAGACTATCTTGATTGTCCAGTAGTCCCTGATCGAAGCTGCCCAGACGTGCTGAAAAAGGAGTAACCGAGCCCCAACTTGCTCCGCCTGGACAGGCTTTATATCAAAAGGACTTGGAAGCCTCCCGTCCACCAGAAGAGGATGTCTTTGAGGACTTCTGACCAGAAGGTTGATTTCTCCTCCAGTTCTTTCTGAACTCGCGACCGGGCTTGTAGCGGCAGGCATCTCTAGAACGCTCTTGATCTTGCCTGGGTTGAGGTCTTCTCTGACCTAAGAGGCGACGGTCCTGGGGTAAGAACCCTGACTTACCCCCTGTAGCACGGGTGATGGCGGAGTCCAGCTTATTCCCGAAGAGGGAAGAACCCTCAAAGGGAATTCTGCACCAGGCCTGTTTAGAGGCAGGATCCGCCACCCATGGGCGTAGCCACAAGGCGCGCTTAGCTGTGACTGAAGAGAGCATGACACGTGCCACTAGGCGAATAATGTCAAGGGATGCTTCACCCAAGAAGACTGACGCCAGTTTCAGCTCATGAATCGGTGAGTTTTTAACCAAATCTTCAGAGACACTTGCCAAAGCTGCACCCACATCACTCCGACCAGGATTCCATGGCTTTAGACAAAGCTGCAAGGGCTAAGGCTGGTTTACAAGCCATACCTGCCGTGATGTAGATACGTTTAAGATCCGTATCGATTTTCCTCTCTAGACCATCCTTGAATGAGACGGTATCCTCGAGAGGGAGAGTGACATGTCTCACCAACCTCATCAAAGCAGCATCAATGAGAGCCGATTCTAGGTGCTTAACCTCTTCACTCCTGAATGGATACATTTTAGCCACTTTTGAAATCAACGAGTTTTTCCTCTCGACTTTAACCCATTCCTCAGAAATGATTTCTCCGAGTTCCCCCAGGAAGGGAAAATTTGGGCGATCCTTCTTAAGATGTTTGAAGTATTTCCTCTGTTTAGAGGGTGCTTCCACTGGATCTTCCCATTTCAATGCATCCTTCACAGCCTTGACCAACCGTGGTACCAGGGAAAAATCAAAACCCACTCCAGGATTGTCCATCTCAACCTCACTCTCCGAGGATTCACTCAAAGAGGGACTACGTCTGGAGGGACCAGGAGCCCCAAGGTCGTCCCTGCCGGGAGCCAATGTAGGAGCAGAGGGAGCAATAGTTGTGCGGATGGGATCCGTTCTGACAGAGATTCCTGAACCACTTTCCGGACCAGGGCCTCTACCTGCTGGTCTTCTGCTCCCCTTTCTTTTGCAGCTCGGGAAAAACATAGCTCACAGAGGGATTTACCCTCTGGGACCTGAGCTTTACATCCCCAGCAAGCTCTCTTCTCAGAGCGACTGGAATGGCGGTAGGAATGACGCCCAGACGTGGACTTGGGCTCTTCGCTATGACGCCTAGAAGCTGAACTAGGGCGTCTGGAACTAGATGAAGATTGTTGGTGATGTGATCTGGAACGATCCATATCTTCGCGTGCTGAGGACCTATGTTCAGACCTAGAAGGGCTGGGCAAGAAAAGGAAAGAAAAATAGAATCCATAGAAAAGCAACCCAAAAGAAAAAATACAAGCAGAAGGAAAGGTAAATTTCCTACCTGCAGCGTAAGGGTTGGCCACTGGGGGGCGGTGACACGTCCATAGTAGAAACCTATAACTGTAATGAAAATCCATAGTCAGCCTAGGAAACACTAACAGAGGACACAGGAGAGCTGGACAGCCAGCAGCATAGCTTCCTACCTTGGCAGAGACAAATCACTGCACCGGGAGGCCGCCGTATCATCTGCAGATCATCCCAAGTAATAGCTGTATTTTGACAGCTATTTAAACTTGGCGCCGATGATGACGTCACCACGCCCCCAGCGTCATCCAGCGGAACTCGCGCGCATGCGCGATCGCCGTTCTTTCCCCGGAACTGCGCGTGCGCGAACCAAGCCTCGTTTTCAGACGAGGCTGGCCGCTGCACAGAACCCGGAAGTACCCGGCGGACTGAGACGCAGATGCGCTCCAGCCGCCATAACAGGAGAACACAGGGGAGGAAGACAAACAAAACACACACAGACACTGCTGCTATAATAATATGCAAGGCAAAAGGCTGTATACGATACCACTCAGCACGATCCTGGTCCATCCTGGTTGGGAACGACCATCCATTGCACGACCGGGCTTTCAGTAAGGGGGGGCCTCCTACTAATAGCAAGGACGTTTGGCTCAATGCCGCTTGCCTGCCAATGGCGAGGATAGAAGCTCTTCATGGCATCACATGTATAGCCCGTCTCCACCCTGCTAATAGCCGGGAATGCTGGACTCCAGAACCGCCATCAGGACAATCGTGCACGCCAGGACCGGACCGTAGATAAATCCATAAGGTAAGATACACCTTGGTCCTAGGAGGAGGACAAAAAAGGAACACGGCCTCTGGCTAGGAGCAAAGATTTATGGGAGTGGGGTCCTATGAGGTATGAGAGGCGGGATTAACCCATACGTATGCTGCCATGGAGTCTGTCAGGGAATATGAACTATCCTAGGGAGCAGGCACATTTAAAATTGTGCCTTGCCAGGTATAGCTTCTTAGATATACCTCCATTGGGAAATGTTTTTAAGAGGTTCTCAAATTGTTAATGTGGTCTTAACACATTGAAATGTTTTTTTTTTGTTTTTTTAGTGCAGAGTTCTTGGCATAGGGTGCAATACTCTGCACTAGGGCCCTTCTCACAAGTCTGTAATCCTTACCAACCACTAACCTTTCCTGTAGCACTGACCTTTACACTAATTTTCCTTTTAACCCTGACATTAACCATTACTTAAACAGAGTATTGGTAACTGTAAGCGCAAACACACAAGTCCATATATAACAGGAGATATAAGGGGCTGGGCAACTTAGTCCATAGGGGACAGGCTGGAAGTTCAAGGGTTAAGTGGTAACCGGTAATGCAATGGTTAAAGTAGGCTGGTAGGCTAGGCGGCTGCTGTTTCCTCAGAGAGCTGGCTCTGTGATGGATGAGAGAGGGGTAGAGAAGGAAGCGCCACCTGAGTGTAGTATTAACAAATGATGTTTAATGACACCAGGTAAAAACACACTTACAGGATAAAAACATATAAAAGGCTCATCTGTATGAGTATGTGGTCCTCAGTGTTCCCTCTGATCCTGTGGTGGTGACGCTACAGGGATGCTGGGCTGCAGAAGGTGGATTACCAGCCGGGAGCTCCTTCTGTGGCCATCAGGAAGAGACTAGGGGCCGGCGTGGAGCGCACGTGAAGCGTGCATGACGTCACAGGTCCTCCGTCCTTCCTTCTCTACCCCTCTCTTAACCATTACTTAAGGAGGCACTTCACCCATTTCCCTTAAATTAATTTGCAATATGCCATTTGCCTTTCATGGGCTTTTTTATCCATAAAAAACTTTCTAAAACCCCATAAAATCCTGTGTTGTCCTTTTCTCCCTGCTGCACATACCTTCCTGCACTGTCATTTTTCTTTTCTTCATCATCAGGAGGTTGTTTTCCCTTTCAGGTTCTTGCAGCCGGCCCCCTGATAATAAAACTCTCGGTCTGCACTCCAGTGCTGTGTAATTCATCAGCTAATTGTTCATTGGATATGTGGTGTCAGTATGCAAGGAAGCTGCAGGGCTTCATGTCATTCTTGTATATGTAAGAAAGGAGGCAGGAGAGCAGAACAAACATGAGTTTAATCACTTGACACCCAGCCGCCGTCATTATACTGTGGCAGGTCGGCTTGTTCCCACAAATTGCCGTAGGTCAGTACTTTTAAGGATGATAGCAGACACGTGCCCGCTGCACGGCGGGGAACCCAATGTGCGTGGCCGGAGGCTGCAATGTTCGCCGGCCACAGGAGAGCCAGAATGAGGATCTGTGTATGTAAACAGACAGAGACCCATTCTGACAGGGGAGGAGAGACAGATCTGCTGTTCCTAGTGATTAGGAACAGCGATATGCCTCCTCCGCCAGTTAGTCCCATCCCCCACAGTTAGAAACACACTGAGGGAACACATTTAACCCCTTGATCGCCCCTAGTGTTAACCCCTTCCCTGCCAGTGACATTTACACAGTAATCAGTGCATTTTTATAGCGCTGATCACTGTATAAATGTCAATGGTCCCAAAAAAGTGTCAAAAGTGTCCGATCTGTCTGCCGCAATGTCACAGTCATGCTAAAAATCGCAGAGCACCACCATTACTAGTAAAAAAAAATTTAGATAATAAAAATGCCATAAATCTATTGCCTATTTTGTAGATGCTCTAACTTTTGCGCAAACCAATCAATATACACTTTTTGCATTTTTTTTTTTTACCAAAAATATATAGAAGAATATATATCAGCCTAAAATGATGAAGAAATGTATTTTTTTACTTTTTTGGGGGGGGATATTTATTATAGCAAAAAGTTAAAAATATTGTTTTTTTTCAAAATTGTTAGTTTTTTTTTGTTTAAAACATAAAAAATAAAAAATACCACCAAAAGAAAGCTCTATTTGTGGGAAAAAAAGGACTTTAATTTTGTTTGGGTACAGCGTTGCACCACCACGCAATTTTCACTTAAAGCGACGCAGTGCCATATCGCAAAAAATGGCCTGGTCATTAAGGGGGTAAATCCTCCGGTTTGTAAGTGGTTAAAGCACAATTCTTAAGTGAAGGTCTGATTTAAGTAAACTTGACTCCTGATTGTAAATCCCACCTCTCCTAGATCCTCTGCACTAAATACAAGCTTTTCTTGCAGTACAAAGTTAATAGTCTGAGGATTCAGCTCCAGAATCCACTTAGCAGGTGATAGGAGACAGATAAACAGTGAAACCTAATAGTGTTCACATTCAAATGGACTTGCTGAGGCGTTTCCTTACTCATCCAAGTGTTTTTCAGTTCTCATGAAGGCTTTGTGTGAGTTATCTGTGTGGCTTTAAATGCTGTGGTGTATTCCTGACACTAAGTAGAACTAAAGAGGCCACTTGGACAAGTCCAAATAAATGTGACCAACTACTGCTAGGCTACAGTGGCCTGCCAAGCAGGTGAGTTTATACAAAAACATGGTTTGGTTTTTGGGTGTGGGATTCTGAGTGTAAAGTTAATATTGTGACCATGATAGACACGCACAGCCATTTTCAGTGGCACCCAGAGGATTGATAGTCACATGTCTACATTTTTTTATTTTGAATTTCTTATTAAAACATAACTGTAGTAAAGTTTGTTAAAATATTATCTAGTCCGTAGTGTGGTGAATTTACATGTTCCTATGTTTGAAAAAGATGGCCTGTATTAGGATCCACATATATAGTACACAGTATGTGCAAATCATTTTTTTACAATTGAATATAGTGTTAAGACCATCTTAAACCAGCTTACAACAAGTAGTTCAGAAGTGTGTGCAGCTAAAATTGTTATTCTACAGGCCAGACACTAAACTGGACAGGGACAAAGATCACACTGAAACTTTAAGCCCAGTTTAATGTTCACTATACTTATTTTGTGTGTGTACCTGTTTATATAATAATAATTAATGAGTTGAACCTGCCATTGGCTATACAACTATGAGCGCAAAAATGTAAATTAACTATATGGCTGAATGTAGTGCCAATGGCACATTTAAACATCCATACTGGGATTACCCAAAGAGTAAATGTTTTTGGTCACACAACTACCAGATAGTTTATACTATTTTAAATAGTTCTCTCAGAAAAAACCCAGTGGAAGCTCTCCTGAGCTAAAAGCCAGACAAGAGTACAAAATCTGTTTGCTTACCCAACTATCTCTTTTTCAAAGCATAAGTCTCGTATCAACCTATGTACGACATTTTAGGAAATGAAGGCCACTCTGGATGATTGTCTAAAACCTAGGACCCTTTGGTTACACACATTTTACAAGTGGATTTTGACCACACTCTTTTCACTATTTCTTTTACTTGGAACTGTCCACCTACTTCCTAGGACCTTCCCCCTTTTTTACCCTTTCTTGTAATTATTTTCTTCCTTTCCATCACCTCCTGCCCTTCTTTTCCTTTTCCCACTCCTCTCCTCTTTGTTTTACTCATTTCATTTGTTTTATGATATTCCTTACCCCTTAGTTGCCCAACATAGAAGAATTTTCCCTTCTAAGTTCTCTCATCCCTCAATCCTTTAATCCTGGAATAAGATGTGCCCATGATTGTTACTTCTGGTTCACATTATGAATGTTAAAATAGACTAACATCTTGTACTATGATGTGGAATGAGGACTTCTTTAGGACTCTTTTATATAATGATGATTTGATTGTAACAAGAAGATTAGGTGCTACTTAAGTTCATATATTTTGACATTTATGAATATATTAAACATTCTATAAAAATTATTAACGGAAGATTAACTATATGGCTTGGTGTGCTCTTGTTCACTGGCACATTGCTTGTCTAATAGATGGAGCAGAGTCTAAAGGGTCTATGTATAAACTTTTGTCATACGGATGTCTTAATCATTTGCACAGGCACAACAATTGATCTACTAGCCATAATATGGTATTTTCATGAAATACTTCAATAAAAAAAAAATAAAACTATGGCCACTAGATTGAGCTGAGAAGCATAAGAGATAATCATATTACAAATATACAGCAATCATTTGTTGGGTCTGTGCGAATGCTTAAAGGGATTGTAGGGAAGGGACTTTTTGAAGTGCAGCAGCCCCCCAGAGCCCCCCTTTTACTGACCTGAACCTGATCGTTCCATCGACGAGGACAAGCACAGCAGCTCCAGCCGCTGTCTCGGGTCTTCAATGGATAGATTGATAGCAGCGCAGCCATTGGCTCCTGCTGCTGTCAATCAAACCCAGTGATGCAGGAGTGGGGGGAGGCGGGGCCAAGTGTTGCTGTCTGTGTCAATGGATGCAGCAGCAGGACTCAGGAGAGCTCCCGGGTGTCCCCTTGGAATGCAGGTCTCCAAGGGAGCACTCGATGGGGAGAGGAGCCAGGAGCACTGCTGGGGCACCCCAGAAGAGGAGGATTGGGGCCACTCTGTGCAAAACCCTTGCACAGAGGAGGTAAATATAACCTGTTTGTTATGTAAAAAAAAAAAAAAAATTTCAACCCCTTTAAGACACAGCACACAGCACATTTTTAAACATAGACTGCCTAATGTAAAAAAGGTTGCTGACCACTGCCTTAAAGAATAAAAAAACATAGTTTATTGGAAAACATCATATTAACCCAGTAAGTCAGATTCACATCATAAAATTATTGACCTATCTTTACTTGTCACAGTACATATTCTAATAAAAATGCCCTTTAGATCAAATCATCTGAAAAAAACAAAAGAATTTAGTTGCCCACACATCATTTTACTCTTCTGTACTGCATACAAATTATAAGGGAGAAACCTTTTGTTTCAGGAGCAGTTCATCCTTTAGACAATTTTGTCTAAGGTCCAGTTTTGGCATAGCAATATTTTAGGGAAGAAGAAAGAGAATCTGAATACAACTTTGGTTCTCTTTCCCCAACCTGTTCACCCTTTAAATAAATTATATTAGGCCATTCAGATATCATTACTATTAGCTATACATACCTAAGGCCTGATGCAAGGCTGAATAAGTTGTTTAAGTACCATAACAAATAACAATTGACTGCCAAATTAACTACAAGAAATCCATAAGGATTTCCAAAAAGCAACCTTAAAAAGGAACTGCAGTCTGCTCACATAATTTGTAATAAAAACATGTTTGCCATTCTAAAGCTTCCCTCCAACCACTTTGCATATCATTTTATATATACTGTGATTCTGTACTTGCCAAACATGCTGTATAAATCTCCCTCCACAAAGTCTGTCTGCATCCATTTCAACAGCTGAAGCTGCTGTCTGTTCACTTCCTGGATTTAGACAGACACACAGAGGCACACCTCCAGCTCTGCAGCCCTGCAGCTCTCATTGGCCCACTTATGACTCATCCCCCTCCCTTCCTGGCAAAGTCTCATGGAAGTGAGAGAGAGCCTAGTCTTTTTACCAGAAAAGAAACAGGAAATGAGCTGTATAAGGTGTTTACTGGCAGAAACGTTTTACTATCCAAAGTTAAAATAACAAGGGCAGAAGATTTAATAGATGGAAAGTTGAAAAAATGACTAAAGGTCCGCTTTAAGTTCTTATCAAATATAATGCTTTACAACAATTTACATGCTTACATTTTTTAGCATTCTGGATGTAAATTTATTATTATGTGAATATACTCCTGTCTTTATGTTTGTGTGACTCATGATGTGAAAGAATTTAAGGAAAGAGAATTTATTTGAATGTTCCTGGCCACAGCTATAGGACCTCAACTATTAAAACACCATAATCATAACCCACAAATTCTCTAAATTAGCCTTTTTCTTGTACTTTGATGCAGACCAGAGCCAGTATTATGGACAAAGGATGGAGGAGAGCTTCCAGATCCCGAAAGAATGGTAGTGAACGGAAGAGAATTAACAATAACCTTTTTAAACAAAACAGATAATGGAACATATCGATGTGAAGCAACCAACTCCATTGGTAAAAACAGTGCAGAGTACACCTTGATAATAAACGGTAAGTGTATCATACATTATCTTCTGCTATGAGAGTTATATAAAGTCGTAACAGTAAACATCTCAGGCATAATTAATATGGGAGCACTGAGTGCAATGTCTTTGTAGAGAAAGCAGTAACTAATAGCAACTAATCAGATTTCACTTAAGGAAAAGAAGCATGCTTTCTGCCATGGGTTAATGTACTTTGTATATTATCATTGTACTTCGCTCTCTGTATTAAATAAGCCTGTTTGTGTTTTATCATATTATGAAAAGCATGTTTTCTACTTGTCAAGTATTCATCGTGTTTCCTGAAATGGATATAGTATAAACTACTTTGCTTGAACTCTCAACACCAAATACATTAGCTCTCGCTTGATGTATGCAAAATGCAGTATGCATATTGTGTTCTGTAAAAATTCTAAATGATATTGAATTGCAATATTCTCCAAATAACAAACATAGGTAAGAACAGAAAACTTCTATGGAAAATATCCCAATACTTTTGCTTGGGATAGCATATTTTTCAGTTGCAAATCTTATTTGCTTTACATCTGCAAGAATGCATAATTACTATCACTGGCTATTGCAGGTAACACATTAAAGAAGAATTCCAGGTATGGCATTTTTTACATAGTTACATTGGTTGAGCTTGGACCAATGCAACTATGAATATACCATACCTGTGAGAACCCTCTAGAAGATGAAAATCACTGCAGTGGACATCACAACTCCAGTAATCTCCACTAGCTTTGGGGTCCTGTGTCGGGTTGCTGCCTTGCTGCTTGTGAACACAGGAGGCTGCTTGGCATGGGCACCATTCAGAGAATACTTAGAATTTTCTCATTGAATGCAAGGCATTCTCTGATTGGACGAGGTAGAGGGCATGATGTCAGTGACTCTCTCCACCTCATCTGTTCAGAGAGTGCTTTTCATTCTTTGAGAAAACACAGAGTGAATGCTGAATTGCCTGTGCCGAGTGGCTGACCTCAGCAATGGGACAACCACTGGGCATAGGACCTGAAAGCTAGTGGAGATTACTGAAGTAGTGATGTCTACTCCAGTGATTTCCAGCTTCTAAAGGGCTCTCACAGGATAGATACTATGTAGTTATATAAAAAATGCAATACCTGGAATTCATCTTTAACTCTGTTCATTCTTAAAATCCTCTTCGGCCCTGTTTGAAGAGCATACTATAAGATATGGTTACTTTATGTGGTTGATTAAGGAGTATAAAATCACTTAGCAAAGAAAATCTGTATTTAGCTTTAGTGAATAAAGTTAAGATATATTCATTGTAATCATCCAAGCACTTGCAGGGCAAAATTGTTTTTTTTTATTCTTTTAAAATTGTTTTAAAACGTCTCTGCTCATGACTTGGATTGACTTGGGAGTAGAAAATGTTCAATTAGCTTAGTGAATACGATGGAGCTTTTTAATAGTGTTTTAACATTAAAAACATTAGTCAGTATCCAAAGTGAACACATCTCCATCCTTTTTCCTAAACAAAGCAAGCATTCACTTTGCAAAGAGAACATTTTCAATCAAGGCCAAACAGTTTACAGTTACACTTTATGCTGCTTTAGCAAAGCAACCCCTACATGTGTTTTCATACACATTTTATCATAATTCAGTTCAGCTCTTGTGCTTGTGTGGGTGTTTTGTAGTATTTGTTTGGTCTTGCAGAGATGGCTTGATGTGAAGATGGCTTGGTATTTATGTAAAAATTTGATACTATATATTTTGACTTTTGAACAAAAAATCATAACAGGAAAGATAGATAGATAGATAGATAGATAGATAGATAGATAGATAGATAGATAGATAGATAGATAGATAGATAGATAGATAGATAGATAGATAGATAGATAGATAGATAGATAGATAGATAGATAGATAGATAGATAAATAGATGACTTAATTTATCTGTCAGCTGTAATAAAGCAGATCACTTGCAATCTAGTTCTTGGTTATGTGACTAAAAGGCAGAAATATGTCACATGGCTCCAGGTAGCCTTCGAGTTAAAAATGCTAACATTTGAGTCTTAACATTGCAGTTTAGTGTGTGTGCACAACAGTATTAAATTATCATGCCCCATAGATGTTAACACTCTGGTGATGTCTGTTATTTGACACAGCTATGTACACTCAGGAGCTGGGAGACTGTTTTTTAGTCAAAGTAACTAAAGCTAAATAAGGCAGAAATTATAACTAATTCACAAATAGCCTTGTACAGTTACATTTATTTAATACTGAACATTCAAATTCTTTCATAAGCCAAACTTTAGAGGCAAACTTCAGGCAAAATACAATATTTATTAAGGAATATAATTAACTTCTGTCTACCTGAGTCTGCTTTTTATTGTTGGATGAAGTCTTATATTAAAATTAATAAAAGTTTGGGGTCTTCAGAAGGACATTAAAGAGATATTAAAGCCTTGTTTAACCACTTGCTTACTGGGCACTTAAACCCCCCTCCTGCCCAGACCAATTTTCAGCTTTCAGCGCTGATGCACTTTGAATGACAATTGCGCGGTCATACAACACTGTACCCAAATTTTTATCTTTTTTTTCCCCACAAATAGAGATTTCTTTTGGTAGTATTTAATCACAGCTGGGATGACAAACAAAAAAAGACGGAAAATTAAAAAAAAAAAAATCATGTTTAATAGTTTGTTATAAAATTTAGCAAACAGGTAATTTTTCTCCTTCATTGATATGCGCTGATGAGGCTGCACTGGTGGACAATGATAGGCTGCACTGGTGGGCACTGATAGGCACAGTTAAGGAGGCACTAGGGATGAGCCGAACACCACCCCCGGTTCGGTTCGCAGCAGAACTTGCAAACAGGCAAAAAATTTGTTCGAACACGCGAACACCATTGAAGTCTATAGGACACGAACATGAATAATCAAAAGTGCTCATTTTAAAGGCTTATATGTACGTTATTGTCATAAAAAGTATTTGGGGACCCGGGTCCTGCCCCAGGGGACATGGATCAATGCAAAAAGGATTTTTAAAAACGGCCGTTTTTTCAGGAGCAATGATTTTAATAATGCTTAACCTCCCTGGCGGTATGATTATTTCGGATTTTAGGTGCTGAAAGCGGTACAATTATTTTGCATGGAAATTTGGCGTTTTATATTGTAGGTCTGTAATTCTTAACAATAACACACTTAAATCTGTCCAAACAAGAGTCTAGTAGATATCCCGGGTATGATAAAGTTTGAAACACAAAAACATAAATTATAATATAATAAATAAAAATAAATAATTTAAAAAAAAATAAAAATAAATAGTAATAAAATAAATTTCCCCACGATTCACTATCGCTCAATTCTGCAAGTGTTCTAATTTACTATCACTGTTTTCTAGCTGGTCTAAAGCCACTTTTGACGTAAAGGGACACTTTTTGGTTGCTATGGACAATCTCCAGTTTCCAGGCAGAAAGAACAGTATATATCATATAAAACTGCATGCAGGGCATGGGCCAAAGCACTGGGGACAAAAGGGATGTGAAATAATTTCATACAGTACTGTAATCTGTAAGATTACAGTACTGTATGTGTTATGATTTTTACTTTTTTTTTAATTTGCTGCCAGGCTCCACCCCCGTGCGTTGCGCCGCTCGCAGGGAACGGAGCCTGGCACAGAGAGGCTTCGGAGGAGGACGGAGCCCACGGACACTGCGGGGGACATCACAGGATCCTGGGGACAAGGTAAGTAAAGCCACACCAGGATCCTGCGATGTAATCCTGAGTGTGGCTCGGGGTTACCGCTAATGGTCCTGAATTTTAACCCCGAGCCACACTCGGGAAAACCGCCAGGAAGGTTAAAGTGAAACAATAAAAGTGTAATATTCCTTTAAATTTCGTACCTGGGGGGTGTCTATAGTATGCCTGTAAAGGGGCGCATATTTCCCATGCTTAGAACAGTCTGACAGCAAAATGACATTTCAAAGGAAAAAAAGTAATTTAAACTACTCGCGGCTATTAATGAATTGTCGGTCCGACAATACACATAAAAGTTCATTGATAAAAATGGCACTGTTGTTGAGGCACTGGTTGTGGGCACTGATAGGTGGCACTGTGGGCACTTATGGGTGGCGCTGGTGGGCACTGGTAGGCGGCACTGTTGCCTATTGCTTGGTGGCACTGGAAGGGGGCACAGGTGGGCACTGGGGATCTGGTGACAGCTCACCATGATCGGGACTGATGTCCCTCTGGTGGCCGCGGGTGATCGGCTTTTTTTTTCCTCCTCATGCTGTCAGCGCAAGGAGAAAAAATAGCCGATTACCGCCTCTGTTGACATCACATGATCAGCTGTCATTGGCTGACAGCTGATCACGTGGTAAGGGGTCGAGATTGATCCCTTACTCCGATCTGTGATCCAGCGAATCTCATAGACTCTCTGATCACAGAGCGTGCTGTGCGTGCCCTACAGGGAGCGCACATTGACGTCCTCCCAGCAAAGCAGGTCCGCGCTGTAGCCGTCATTCAGCTATAGCGCAGATCTGAAGTAGGTTAAAAAAAAAAAAAAGAAAAATAACAAACATGTTATACTTATCTGCTCTGTGCAGTGTTTTTGCACAGAGCGGCATGGGTTCTCCTCTTCTAGGGTCCCACGCCAGCACTCCTGGCTCCTCCCTCCTGCTGGGTGCCCCGACAGCAAGCAGCTTGCTGTCGGGGCATCCAAGCAGGCACGCTCCTGACCCATGGCTCTGTGTGTCCATTTTCACATGGAGCCATGGCTCGGCCCCACCACCTCCGTCTCCTGATTGGCTCACTGACTGTGATTAACAGCAGCGGGAGCCAATCAGGAGTGCGAGTCACCTGAGAGGCAAGGCTCTCGTGGACATCGTTGGATCAAGAGGGGGCTCAGGTAAGTATTAGGGGGGCTAGTGCAAACAAAAGATTTTTTACCTTCATGCATAGTCTTGTCATAGTCATGTCTTTAAACACTTTGTTTCTTTTCATGTTGAAAAGACAATTAAGCCCTGGTTTACACCAGTGCAGCTTTTAAATTGCACTACTTCAGTGCGATTTGGACCTAGGGCTTGCGACTTCATTTAACAGAAGTCAATACAAGTTACAATGAAATCGCAAAAAAGTAGTGCAGGAACCTTTTCCAAAGTCCCTGCAACTTGAGTCACAACAATTTGAATGGTTCCATTGCCGGCAATGGGGTACGAATTGTCTTGCAACTTTGAACCTTTAACTCACATGACAAATCACACTGGTGTGAACCTGGGCTAAACTAGCTATTACTTACAATGCCTTTCCCTAAAATGCATCTCTTTCACTATGCACACAGGAAACCTGCACACCTTCTGGGAACTGATTGCTAACCTTCAACACAGACCATTCCATAGCTTACAATTAATACCAAGAATTACCTAAGTATACATTATGGATATTCTATGTTTTAGTGACTTTTTTTTCTGTCTGGGTTTCTGCTTAAAAATGCACTTGTTATTTTCCATCCCGAGATGTCCGCGGACTACTATAAGCTAATAACCGCTGCGCAGAATATTTATTTGTTCCTTAGTGAAGTTATTCACAATACCACCAATCTGTTTCTATTAAGCTGATAGAATTTTCATAAAAATGGAATAACACCCCCAGGTATGAAGGAGTCTACAGCTATTAGTGTAATATCAAGCCAGCAGGTTTCCCAGTGGGTGGTAATCTGTTTACACATAACAATGCAGCTTCTTCATATTGCTCTATACATTGATGCCTATTTTATGAGTAAAATTTAAATATGAAAAAGAACCGTTTCTGACCATCTGCACAACCTACCACTTTTTATTGCAAAGGTCAAATGTTTAAGCTACAAAAGGCTTTGAATATATTAAGATACATACCATGCAGAACAGCATGAATAGTGGATTTTAAATAAATACATACTGAAGAAATACCTCAAGGAATATACAAGTTATGCACTGGTACCATTTAAGTATTATTGTGGTAGTATGTGTGTTGAAAGTTAGAAATTATTTTCCAACAAGCGTCCTGCTTTCTGTGTGAATAATGTTCTGTGCTGATGCTTTTTTGGTCAATGGTACCTCTCCCTATACAAGTCAATGGGAATGCAAAAGCAGATTGAAACAAGCAGATGCAGAAGATTAGAAGAAGGTGAAGTACAGGTCAGAAGGAGATCAACGGCAAGCTAAGGTAAATGCAACTTTCTTCTAGGTACATTCCCTTTGCGTTTGAGATTTGATAGTTGTGAGATAAGTTCATTGACAAGTCAGGGCTGTCCTAAATGGATCTTAAATGCAAGTGGAATACACCTGGAAGTGAACTGCATCAACTATTTAACACAAGTCCAAAGTCCTTCAGCCCTAAAAGCAAAAAAAAAATAAAAAAAATCCCTGTTCCCTGTAAAAGGAGACTATTAATACTTACCTCTCCAGCAGGACATGAACCTCACCTCTTCATTTTCAAAAGTTATGGCAGAATCTTGATGCCAGGCAGATGCCTGATCCTCTACTCTGCATTGCTATTCCTATAGTGACATAAGGGGTGGCATATGGAACCACAGGGCATGGCAGGGGAAACTGGCATCCAACATACTGTATATACTCGAGTATAAGTTGCCCCGAATATAAGTCGAAGCACCTAATTTTACCACAAAAAACTGGGAAAAAGTATTGACTCGAGTATAAGCCTAGGGTGAGAAATGCGCAGCTACTGTAAGTGGAAAAGAGGGTCAACAATGCCCATTTGCAGCCTCACTGTGCCCATTTGCATGCCTCACTGTGCCCGCTTGCAGCCATAGGTCCCCTTCAAACTCGGTAGTTCAAACTTCAAAGGATTCCTAGATGCCCTCTAGCTGCAGCCAAAATTTGAGGTCTCTAGACCCAAAGGTTCCCAAAATGACATTGCTGCAGATGGACACAGTTGACCAACTTTGGGGCCCCGTATCTCAGGGCCACTTAGTGCTAGGAACCCCAAATTTGGTGTGCAAACCCAGTGGAACTAGCATTATAATATATCCTAGTTCCTAGCACCAAGTGGCCCCGAGATACGGGGCCCCAAAATCAGTTCAGAAAATGTCAAGCACTTTTCTGCAGCAGAGAATGACATTTTCTGAACCGACTTTGGGACCCCGTATCTCGGGGCCACTTGGTGCTAGGAACCCCAAATTTGGTGTGCAAACCCAGTGGAACTATATATCCAAAGCTGGGTTTCCAAGCATCAAGTGGCCCCGAGATACGGGGCCCCAAAATTGGTTCAGAAAATTAAATTTTTTGCTGCAGAAAAGTGCTTGACTCAAGTATAAGCCGAGGGGGCACTTTCAGCACAAAAAAATGTGCTGAAAAACTCGACTTATACTCAAGTATGTAACCAGAAATGCCACATATGAAGATCTTGACCATAGCAGAATGAAGTGAGGACCCACACTTTACTGGAGAAGTAGGCATTAATAGCTTTTTTTTGCGGGCATATTGATTTTTTTATTTTTTATTTTCCCCCATCCTCTTCTTCTGGGGTGCCCCACCGGTGCTCCAGGCCTCCCCTCTTTATCGGGTGCCCCCAGGGAAAGCCACTTTCCAGACAGCTGGACTTGGTGCCACTTCCGTGTCACTGGATTTGATTGACAGCAGCGAGAGGCAATCGTTCCTGCTGCTATCAATCTGTCCAATGAGGAGAGAGACTGCGGCTGGAGCTGCTGCGCTCGTGCACATCACTGGATTGGATCAGGCTCAGGTAAGAAAAAAGGGTGGTTCAGGGGAAGCTGCAGCACAGAAGGTTTTTCACCCTAATGCATAGAATACATTAAGGTGAAAAACCTTGCAGCTTTACAACCACTTTAATGTTCACTTAGTTTAGTAAATAATGTGAAGTAGTGTTCCCCTCAATCATCCAAATATGAGAAAAAATATTATTTTTTTATTCATATGCACATGACTGGCTATTCAATGTTGCCATGTATTACTTAAGTAATATAAGCCACATTACCATTCACTGCTTCTTTAATAAATCCACCCCTTTGCCTTAGACAGGCTCCATTTCAGGCTGCATGTCCTAGGCTGCATGTATTAACATTTTTTCAGACAGTGCATCCAGTAATGACATAAGAAAATAGCTGATTACACAACAAATGAAAATAAGGGCTGCACTGGATGCCAATTGATCTGCTCACATGGTCCACTTTTTTAGCTTTAAAATAAACTGGATAGCAGTAATTAATTGTAGATTTGTTGGTTGCTTTCCCTTTTTTCCCTTTTATTTTAACATATATGCAGGGTCCTTCTCAAAGGACACCATCCCAGCACACTGCACCTTGTGTCCCCATGTCTGAAAAAAAACAGGAGCTTATGTGCCTCAAAATTAGATAATACCAACCCATTTGTCTGTGTCACAGACCATATACTACTGAGGCAATCCGGCTGGTTGGACCCAGGTTCCATTCGCAGTCACACCAGTCAGAAAGCAGGTTGTGCATGTCTTTTTGCAGTTTATTTGCTGGTTTAACTTGGGTGGGTTGGTAGTGAGCCTTGGTATACTTCAAAAGAACTAACAAAATTGTGATAGAGGGCACTCACGCTGAACTGCTCCTTCAGAGTGTTAACCACCCTCTTGACTGTGAAGGCAAATTAACTTCAATGCAGGAATGTTTCAACATGAGTATAATCCTGAGCAAACTGTATTGAGCTCTCCTAAAAATGGCAAATAAAGTCTCTAGGATTTTTAAAGCTAGTACTCAGCGTGCTCTGGGTACTGTAAAGCCACCGTAATACCAGCCAGTCTCTGGTCCCCAAGCCCTAGCTGGAACTCAGACCCCAAAAAGGATTTCTTCAGTGCTGTTACCAGCCTCCGAGGTTACTCCCCCCAGGAACAAGAGACTGCTGTTCTATGCCCCAACTCTCTTTTTTACCTCTCTCAGCCCTGCTGGTCACTCACTCTCCTGACCAGGGATTGGCTGAAAGTGCATGAATATGCAGGCCAGGGTCGAACTCTCCCATTCACTATATCCCAGAATTCAGTGGGATGCAGAGGAAAGTAGTTGAGCCTGCACCTGCAGAATCCAGAACAGATATAAACAAACGATTACTGCTCCCCTGCTACAGGGTAACCAAAAACTATGATAAATCTACCTAAAACACTAACAGCCTACCTAGGAGGGCACTACATGTCTTTCAACACTGAAGTGGGCTTTTCAAGAGAAATGCCCAGAAATGGAACTCACCTCTTAATGCACTGGTTCCCAATGCTGATGGGAGCCTACGTTTTCAAATAGCTTGGAAGCCTCTGAATAAGGCATTGGCAACAGAGAAGAAGAGAAGAGGGGCTTATGTACAACTTGCCTTCCTTTCTTTTAGGCTGGGAGGTGAAGCTGGATTGCCAGGACCTGTCCTAAAGCAGCCTTTTATAGTGATTACATGTTATGAACTACATAGGAAAACAAGGGCACATTACTTCAGTTACATCATAGGAAGTCTTGTGACCACATTCTATGCAGGATCACACTGAGAAAAATTCATCTCTCTTTACAAGTGTAAACCAGCCCTGAAATGTTAAACTGCCTCAGTCTTGGACAGAGTCATTACCCCTAAACAAGAGATGGTCCTGTTGGGGTTAGTCTCAGCAGTTTCGTAAATCTTGTTTACTCCCATTTAGAAATGAAGCCTGTTCCAGACTGTTGCTTTGTTATAGATCCTCTAGGGCTGCAATGCTCTTTAACACCAACCTTTACTCATTATTTAACCCTTAGTTTACATATATAACCTCACCACCACCTGGATCCTCTAAGGTGAAGACTAACCTTTCATTACAGTGCTGGAGTCCCCACTTTTCCTAAAACTTCTAAATGAGAGTACCTTCCAAGAATAGAGGAAAAAACAGTCAGTATCACATTATTTCTTTGAATGGGGCCCTTGACTTTATCATCTTCAAAGTACAATACTTATTAACTCTGCTTGATGGTAGTTGATGGCTTCGAAGGCAAGGCAAAGGACTGAGAAGTGCAGATTCTAAAAAGTGTGGTCATCTTTTTTATACTATGCAGTTATACTGTGTAGTCCAGTGGTAATAAGCTTATTATAAAGAGTATAAATATACAAAGACTGTTTTTGTATGTGTGTCTATGGGGTTTATTTCCTAAAGCTGGAGAGTGCAAAATCTGGCTCACTTCTGCATAGAAACCAATGAGCCTTCAGGTTTTATTACCAAAGCTTAATTGAACAAGCTGAGGTTAGAAGCTGATTGGTTTCTATGCAGAAGTGAGCCTGATTTTGCACTCTCCAGCTTTAGTAAATAATCCCCAATGTGTGTGTGTTTTTTAATAATGTATTTATCTATTTAGTCATTTGGCTGGAGCTCCACTTTAAACACACATGCTCAGAGATGAAAAAAAAAAAAAAGATTTACTTGTACCAAGCATCATACAGCTCATGGGACAGTAACTTGCTGGATCAGAGTAAGTTTTATAGCCTGATGTTTGGTATTACTGCAGGAAAGTAATTGTAAATTCAGACTGGTACACAAAACACGAAAGGATGGCAGACAATATGAGCTAAGATTTATCATCAGAAGGAGTTTAATATAAGACAGAGAGTTTTTTTTCCTTTTTAATTTTATAAATCTGATGCTGCTTAGCGTGAAGGAGAATGGAAAGACACTGATGAATGTCTAGACGAGTAAAGTGAACCATATTCCAGAATTTATTCTCATATCACCTCCTTTTAGACTCAACAGCTCAGATAAATGTTCATTTGCACTAATGCAGAGGTGACATGCTGCGGTAACAAGTGGCGGACGGCTTCAGTTTGTATTTCCTATTAAGATCCTGCTAGAAGCATAATATTGCAGGTCACATTTTCAATCTGAATCGTCTCATTTGAAAGCTGGAAAGATAACTATGAATTATTTATCAAGTTCAGATCTGCAGCTGTGCCAAGGTCCCTATGACGAGAGTTGCCTAACGAACCTAATCCGTGTTGTGCCATCTTGGGCTCAGTGTGAGGCACGCAGCGGAAGCCTCCTTGGTGGTTGTTCATCAGTCACTGAGTAAATTGTTAACAAATGGACCAAAAAGATACATTTCCTACATGTACACTTTTATAAAAAAAAAAAAAAAAAAGAAAATCCAGATAAATTATGTACACTCAGTAAATAAACTCTAATGCCATGTACACGCGAGCGTAATGTCCGACAGAAAAAGTCAGACGGGAGCTTTTCATCATATATTCTGATCATGTGTATGCCCCATTGGACTTTTTACTTCGGAAATTCTGACGGACCTAGAAAGAGAACATGTTCTAAATTTTTCTGACGGAACCAATTCCTATCGGGAAAACCGCTCGTCTGTATGCTGTCCCGACGGACCAAAAATGATGCGTGCTCTGAAGCAAGTATGAGACGGAAGCTATTGGCTACTGGCTATTGAACTTCCATTTTCTAGTCCAGTCCTACGTATTGTACGTCACCGCGTTCTGGATGGTCAGAATTTGGTATGACCATGTGTATGCATGACAGCTTGAGCAGAATTCTGTCAGAACTCCAACGGAAAAACCTTCAGAGTTTATTCCGACGGGAAAACCGGTCGTGTGTACAGGGCATTACAGTAGTGTTTGCAATACTGGAAACTATTTGGTCTTGGTGACCACAGAAGGCTATTGTTCTGGGCAAGAGTGCTAGATATGCTTATTCAAATCTCGTTCTGCTCAGATATACTACAATCTTTTTCTCCAGGTCGACCGAGATAATGATGTAGTGCACATGCAGTGTAGTGACTGATCATTTCTTTTGTATGGAAGAAAAATAAAATTTTCTGTTGCTTTAGTGAGCTAACTTGATTGTAAAGAAAGATGTCTCATGATATGCAGGCCGTAAGGAGGCCCTGTCCTCTTCTTGCTGCTGAACTTCTGGTACTGTGGGAGGTTAAACCATAAGTACAGCCAAAGCTAATTTGGCTGTACTTCTCCTGTAGATCACAGGAGTGCAGTTTGCTGAAGCCCGTTGTCGGCTGATGTCACTGAGCTGGTCCAGACAATATGGGCCGGATCTGCCCACAACCAGGAACTGTCACCTGGCCACCTGGCTCAGCCTCTCAGCGAAGCGCTGAGAGGCTGAGCCAGCCGCTCCTGCCCCTTCCATAGCCCAGCGCTCCAGTGAGCCCCGGGGGGGCAGAGCAGACAGTAACCAGCTCTCTGTTCATGGAACTCTGAGAACCAAGCAATCAGTGGTGGTTGATTGCTTGGTTCTTAGATCGGATCAATGCTACATCCAACTAGGTAAGTATGGTTTTGAAAAAACAAAACAAAAGCAAACTTCTCTTTTAATAGCTTTGTGTCTTCTGTTAAGCTGCTTCGAAAATGCTCCCAATGAGGACCCTCCTCCTTTCTCCTCCAGTAAGAAATGTTCTTTCATTGCTTTCACTGCTTGGAATAGGATTTATGAATGCTGGAATGTCTGACAAGTGAAAGGATTCTCTCCCCAATTCACAGATTGTGTTGTTGGCCGTAGAAGCATTAAAATAAGATTTCTCAATGGAGGAGGAGGGAGAAGGGGGCAGGTCCTCATAACAAACATTTTCACAGCATCTTCACAGGATATTCAAGCTTTTAACCCCTGATGCGCCAGAAATTCAGAGACAGGAAGAGGACAGGGCATTCCTGCAAAGAAGATTTCTACTGGACCCAACTGTCTGCAAAATGTGAGGAAACTTTCATTACAGGTAAGAGAGCTCAACGGCGGTGACCAGATTTAGAATAAAATACCTTTTGTACTACATGGTACTCCATAACCCTGGCACACCATTTATATCCTAGTCTCTGTTAAAATGAGAATAAGATGGATGCAAATGTCCAGTGCTGTGAGAAGTATACGCTGGCTGAGAAGTGTTTTTTCATAATGGCTGCATAAAGTTCTGAACTGTTTCTATGCTTTTTGCACCTTAAACTGAACACAGATTAAGAAACAACAAGAAAATTGAGCACTGCTGGAAATTGAGCACTTGTGCCTATCTTCTAGGGCTATGCTTATAAAGAGGCAACATAAATATTCATACCATAGCCATCAGGATAGAGAACCACAAATAGATATAGAAATGTGAAGGAGCCCATGTTTCAGTATCTCTTGAGGATATGGCTCACCCAGTATTGGGCATTCATCGACATAGGGTTCGTTATTGCCACTATGCTCTAAACATGCATACAGTAATTACTCCCAAGCAATTTATTTTGTATTCAAATAGGTTTAATTCTTGTACATGTACTGCTAGTTTAGAAACATTGCTTTTTGAAGAGAACCCTTTGTTTTGAAGCAGATCTAAACTCGCCACATTTAACAATTGTTATTTAATTCTTAGGCTGATATTCAAATTGCCTTTTTTTGCAGTGTTTTTTCTTTTATGTTCTGCAAGCAGGGAGACACAGCAGTGCTCATCTGAGTGTAGTGGGTTATATAATGCACATGATTTATTTAAAAGTAAAGTGGTAACTCACAAAGGCGCATTTCAAAAAGGCAAATTACAAGGGTGGCCTCTCGGTGTGATCCCAGTCCAAATCACTGGCGGTGTCTGGCACCGCTGGTGGCTGGCTCTGGGATTCCCGGGGCTTTAAGTAAATCCGGCAGTCACCTCCTCTTCAGCTGTGATGTCACTGGGCATGGGGCCTGGGCAATCAGGTGTGTGTTTGGAGCATGCATGCTCCTTCTTTTGTCTGTGATTGCATACAGTAACCTGGATCATCTTTCCCGTAACATCAAAAGAAGCTGCCTGCTGGTAAGTGGTGCTCATCCTTGAAACTATGTTGGCTAAAGCCTTAAGAGCTTGTTCATGTGCAATTATTTCACTTGTTTGGCTCTTCTGATTAGTAAATGCTTGGAATAAATAACGAATGCAGTAATGCATACAAGCACAGACCTTCAGGAATATATTTAAACAAAAAATTCAAGTGAGCTTTAAAGAACAATGGAATATTTTTTAACTTATGAGAAAATGTATATCTCAAACATTAACATTGTATTTGTACAAATGCTTGTAATTTTGTAGCAGATCATTGTAAACACAATGCTTCTGCATTGTGTATTCATTGGCAGTGTAGTGACATTACATGTAACATCACAGCACTTCCTCATAGTGTGGAGGCTGGGAAAGAGCTGCCCAATCTCTGTCTAGCATTTCCCTGAAGAAATAGATCACTGATATAGTAATGCTGGCTGACTGCTGACAGCTAGGAGTAGAATACTATTAAAAGTGATCTGTGACTACAAAAATGCATGGGGTGGGGGCTAGATCAGGTCTCCACTCACCGTATCCAGAACAGCTCATGAAAAAAAGATACAAATAGGGTAAAAATCATGTTCCCTCCCCAGGTTAATCTCCAGGTCCAACAAAGATATTGGATCATCTGGATGACATTTGCATTTTTTCCGCAAGTGAATGTAATGTTATTTATATTCTTAGCAATTCTAAACCTACTGTAGAGCAAAGTCATTATCGCACTAATTTGTACCCTTGCCAACCCAATTTGATTGTATTCTAATATTATGCTCTCATGTCACGCAAATCATTTTTACCTGTGTGCACCTTAGTGAAGTGTCTACATGGTAATAAAGCACTCCTAAAGTAAAATCCTGTGGTAAAATTTGGGGTAAATATCTGGGCGTGTTAACATTGTACATGAAAATGCAATTTTTTTTCTTTTTCGACATTAGATTTTTATTGAATATAAAGTGGAACAATACAAATAGTATTAGGAATAGAATAAAGACATGTGGGATATTTGTACATCATTTAAGATGTGAATCGTAAAGGGATGTACAAATTATTAGTACAAATTAAAAGTACAA
Organism: Aquarana catesbeiana; assembly: GCF_042186555.1. Taxonomy (NCBI): domain Eukaryota; kingdom Metazoa; phylum Chordata; class Amphibia; order Anura; family Ranidae; genus Aquarana; species Aquarana catesbeiana. The sequence goes on along the minus strand of NC_133325.1, from coordinate 719,820,910 downwards.
AACAATTATATAGGTACCAAGAGACTAAAGTATCATGTCAAAAATGCTATTTTTTTTTAATAGTTTTTCACTACTTCTAGGAAATAAAAAATGTATACATATCTTTTATCAAATTTAAGGCTATTTGCCACCCCACCCAAAAAAAAAGATATAGAATAAGGTAGACTACGAATGGTAAAGCTATAAGGTGCAGAACCAGACATCTCTGAAACTAAAACAAACACTCTGGTACTCAAGAAGACTAGGAAAGAAACTGATCCAAATGTCCCAGAACTTAAGGGGTTAACATGCATTTAATTTACATTAATTTACATTATTTTAATTACAATTGATTAATTATTTTGAGGGGGAGTTGGTTTATTTTTAGTCCAAGTCATCAGTTTAAAGTGGTGTTGCCGTGTGCAATAATCCAGACTTTCACTGTATAAAATATTTAGCAAGACCACAAGGAAAAGTTTGCAGTTCATTTATCACTCTGACAGTGAGGAACAAACAGATAGTGCCCTGGCCAGGGCTGACTGGAAGTAATACTTGTTTTTTAAAAAATTAAAAATGGTAGGACAACATAAAAATATTCTGCTGCTTGAAATCTTAGATAGTAAAGTGGAGTGTCTGTGCTTGTATGCATTACTGCATTATTTATTCCAAGCATTTACTAATCAAAAAGAGCCAAACAAGCTAAATAAATGCACATGAACAAGCTCTTAAGGCTTTATCCAACACAGTTTCAAGGATGAGCACCACTTACCGGCAGGCAGCTTCTTTTGACGTTACGGGAAAGATGAAATCAGGGGACATCTGATCTTTTCATACGTTTTATTTATCTATTTTTTTTTCATATATTTATACTTTTCTTTGCTTTGTAAAGTCAAACCCAAAAACCTAGAAGAAAAAAGCAAAGTACAGAACAGCATGCATTAAGCCTTTTATATGTGCTTGAAGAGTTTTATTTACCATAAAACATGCAGTTAGCCTAGTTTTCACACTCATAGCAACACGCTGTTAACATCAAGGAAACAATATCAAAATTTTTATCCAAACTAACGTATGTCTAGAAATATATCCTCATGAACTTGAAATGTCTAAGAAAGGAATATCCATAACTTAGGAGAGATTTCCTCCCACTTCTTGTTGTAAATCCAGGAGAGGAAGTTTTGGAAAATCTCTCCAGTTTGTCACAGACTACAGAAAAACCTCCCCCACTTTATCTAAAACTCAAAAAAGTTTTAGCTATACAAACACTTAATTCCTGCAGGCAGCGGGTAGCATCCAGATTTGCAGGGCAATGATGCAGCATTAGTGATTTGTAAGCTACTTATCTCTATGAATCATATAAATCTTTTTTAATCAGTGACAAGGAGTTCTGCAATTCTGTTGTAACTAAAATAGGTTTCTCCTTTCAAAGATTTGCCTTCATCTCCTGGTTACCAAGACAAATAGAGAGGGTGAATCTACCTGGTTGGGGCACAGACAGTAAATGTGACAGGGGTTACCTGTTGTATGCTAACAAAACTAGAAAAAAAAAGGTTTTGGTTATGCATATAAAATAGAAATAAAAATACATATTTTAAAGATAAAAATATACAGTATATATATATATATATATATATATATATATATATATATATATATACATTGCGGATTGCAAGTGGTTTAATGGCGTTATGGCTGAAGCTATCCGCCATAACCCCCGGTATCTTTTTTTTCAGCCGGCAGCTGGCTTTCTCATGAAAGTGATCCGACAGTATGGCTGGCTGATCACAGAGACAGTGAGAGACTAGATCATCTCTGATTGCCTCTATGGTCTTGGAGGACTGGAGTGACGTCATGATGTCACTTCATGTCTAGGGCAGAAGTAAAGAATTTTTTTTTAAAGCAAAAGATCAAGAACACTTTTTTTTTGATCTTTTGCTTTAAAAAAAAAGGAGAAATTTGAAGTCTTTTTGACCCCAGATCTCTCCATAAAGAGGATCTGCCATCCTTCTTTCTATTACAAGGGACGTTTATATTCCTTGTACTATAAACAAAAACTAATTAAAAAATGTTTAAGATTAAAGGGACAGTGTACAAAAAATTAATAAAATAAATAATATGTAACTCTTCTTATGCCCAGGGAGAAGAAACAGATAAATGCTGGTGAATATTCCCAATGTTGGTGCTTTCAGCAATATCGCACAAAAATTGGTTCATCAGTAATAAGTTTGGAACAAATTTATTCCCTTTTTCACTTATTAACAAGCAAAATTAGAGAAGTTGGAGGTCCAAGTTGAGGTTCAGTCCTGCCCCCTCCTCACACTAGTTTTTACCATAACTTCCACGTACAATAGAGGTTCTGGCATTTTACATTTCAATGAAAGATAGCTTTGCACTTGACAAGGCAGAATCTAATCTTAACTTTAGCAGTTCAAAGTGGACCTTCATTTCCCCCCACTCCACAATCTCAAAAGTAGATTTTTTGTTTCTTGTTTGCTCTCTTTATTTTTTCCCTGGCTTGTCCCCTACTTAGGAAGAATGACACGTACCTTGCTCCAGCAGCCTCCTGAGAAATCTGTGACAGAATTCTCAGAAGTTATCAGTCTACAGACAGTGGCTGTAAAAAAGCAGACTTGACAGCACCCCATCGGGGGTTCATGGCAAGTACGTAGAAAAGACAGCTGGCTCTTAAAGACATCAGATAGGAAGATGGCAATGCAGGACCTGGTGTGGGGCAGCAGAGTGGCAGACCACAGCAGGACAAAGCTGGATTCATTGGGTGCGTATGTTGTTTGAACTTATGCCAGGAAAACAGGTAATGGGGGGATAAAAGCAAAATTGACCTTGGGGGGAGGGTGAAGTTCCTCTTTAAGCCCTACGTATAGGCTGATCCTAATTTTAGGCTTTATAGAGACATGGAAATCAATCTGTAGACTAACAGAAGTACCTAGAACATAGGTTGGCCATACACAGTACAAATTTCTTTTCTGCAACCACAAGAAATTTGCACTATTTCCCGGACAACACAGACAGTTCTGACAGGGAAGTCCCTCCTTCTCCCAGCAGGGGGGCAGGGCAGGCGGCCGGGGAAGCTGTCCCCACTGGGAGAAGACTGATTATTGCTAGCGGCTATAGTTGTACCGAACTTGATTGATTGATCTACTTGGTACATTCAGCCTGCCTATTAAAGGTTCAAATCTCGGCCGGTTCCTGCTGAACCAGACGTGATTCAAACCATGTATGGCTGACCATATCTGCACTACAGTACAGGTTTTACTTTTAAAATGTTGTAGGCCAAGTCAGGTTCACTTTCAGAAGATTCTTCTTAATGTCTTGTACTATAAGCTTATCTGGGGAGTGCTTTGTCTCATACCTTAAAAAACACTTGAACTGCTTATGCTGTTTGACACAGAATAATGGACATAAACTGACTGACATTGATGGGAGGGCATATCTGTGCAAATGCCATGCAGAATTGACTTAGTGATACAGAAAAACCAAACCAGCTTAGAATATCTCTACCCACCCTCAGACTGAGATTGGTCTACTTTGACAGCTACCAGATCAGATATAAACAAGATATTATATAAAATGCTGCCTACACAGACATAGTGTAAAAGGGCTATAGGGACTAAATAATGTTTGTAGTAATCAATTTTACTTTGGAGAGCATTTCTTCTACTCTCTGCCCAGAGTTTGTCTGGTCTCTATTTTCCTATTCCACTTTACCAGGTATATCCATAACCCAAATACATTATGGTATTTTGGTTATCATTCATCTAATTTGGTCGTTGTTGGCCTCATTCATCAGTGATATATAATCTTTATCTCAGGTTGCAATTGTAAAGAGGAAATATAATGACATACTATGGGCAACACAAGCTGTCTCAAACAATTATTAGAAAGAAAAGGAGGGCGCACCCACCTTGTGCGTTACCAAAGATAACATTTATTTAAAATTGTAACAACAAGAGTAATACTCACAAACAAGCATTTAAAAAAGGCTTATCAGAGCTCCAGCAATTCAGAACAGTGTCTCTAGACACCTGCAACCTAGACCAGATGTTAGGAGGAACCAGATAGCATCACAGACGGCTTATGCGTTACGAGGGAGTACCCTCTTCATCAGAGCCACAGCAATAGTAGACTGACCTCCTCAAATTCCCTCTGTATATAGCCACATCCACATGTCTAGGTGGACGCCCACCAGAGCTTGCCACACCCATCCAGATGGGCACCGCCCACCATGTCAATCCATCATAACATACTATATAATGCTATCAACCATCTAGGCACTAAAGTTTTTCTACTTAGAGTTGACCTTTGCCCCATGAGCAGGAAGCCATATCCCTGTGCTAGCGACAGGGCGCAACTTCAGCATTCACTAGGCTGTCGTCTCATATAGCGATTAGGTCTAGTATTCCCCATATCACATTGCAGCATAATACTGATTGATTTCCATGGGATACACCTACCCTTTTTGCTGTGTTTATCCACCTCAGGCTGTATACCATTCAAGCCGGGTGTTCCCCTTTTCAAATAAGTTCACTTATAGGATAAGGTGGAGGGGGTGCTGGAGGAGGGGGGAAAAGAGATGGGCCTCCGTCATTTAATTTTAATTTTAGTTAGTGGGGTCCGCACTCCACACTGGGTGCTGTGTAGCAAGATGCTTGGCACTACCACAACCTGGATCATGGCTGGACATTGGCCGGGGAAAGCAAGCATTCTCCCCTGAAATGATGGGGACAATAGGGCAAGGTGTCCCAATTACAAGCTGCCATAGAGGATTTAACTATGGTTGATAGCTCAAATGTAAGCAAATGAGCATATAGGTATACATGTGTATATAGAAATGGAAGGACAGGCATATAGCGGCTCATTCTTGTTGCTTGCATTCCCTGGCCAATGCTAGAACTCTGTGTATGTGTGGGCATCTAGTGGCCTGTCAGGCCGTAAGCTCGCACAATAGGCCGCCAAACCACTAGAGGGAGAAGGGCTTTGAGAGCCAGACAGCTCGAGTTTGTGTACTCTGAGCTATTGCACTGGAAATTACGTCAATCCGAAGTTCTGGCGGGGCGGAAGTGATGTCTGCCGCAGCTGGAAGTGACGGTTGGAATGCAAATCCACCCACGCTTCCTGGTTGCAGTGCAGAGTGCTTACTACTCCAGGTAGTGGTAGCGCCAAGCACCTTGCTACACAGTGTGGAGTGCGGACCCCACTAACTAAAATTAAAATTAAATGATGGAGGCGCCCCATCCCCCCCCCCCCAGCACCCCCTCCACCTTATCCTTGCCCTATAACTGTATTTATTTGAAAAGAGGAACACCCGGCTTGAACGGTATACAGTCTGGGGTGGATAAACACAGCAAAAAGGATAGGTGTTTCCCTTGGAAATCAATCAGTAATATGCTACAATGTAATATGGGGAATACTAGACCTAATCGCTATATGGGACGACAGCTTAGTGCATGCTGAAGTTGCACCCTGTCGCAAGCACAGGAATATGGCTCCCTGTTCATGGGACAAAGGTTAACTCTAGAAAAAATTTAGTGCCTAGATGGTTGATAGCATTATATAGTATGTTATGATGAATTGACATGGTGTGCACGCCCATCCGGATGGGTGTGGCAGGCTCTGGTGGGTGTCCACCTAGACATGTGGATGTGGCTATATACAGAGGGAATTTGAGGAGGTCAGTCTACTATTGCTGTGGCTCTGATGAAGAGGGTACTCCCTCGTAATGCGTAAGCCATCTGCGATGCTATCTGGTTCCTCCTAACATCTGGTCTAGGTTGCATGTGTCTAAAGACACGGTTCCGAATTGCTGGAGCACTGATTTTAAATGCTCGTTTGTGAGTATTACTCTTGTTGTTACAATTTTAAATATATTTTATCTTTGGTAATGCACAAGGTGGGTGCGCCCTAGTTTTCTTTCTATATATTCCAGTTCTGAGGATACCCATTGTTCTGAGGAAGACCGTTGACATTCCATATTCCATCCGAAGGGTTGGCTACACTACTTACTCACTGACTAAGCTCCTGAGCACAGGAAATTGTGTCGTGTTGTTTCAAACTAAATTTTTAAGCAGTATTAAACCCAAAAACAAAAATGTAATATACTGTATATTGCAGTTTGCCAATTCTTAGGCCTCATTTGCACTAGCACTGTTAAACTTTCCTTTATATACATTTAGAATGCATTTCTAAAAGCATGCAATGGTTTTTCAAAGGTTTCATTCACACTGAGTGTTTACCTGTGGTCAGTTTAGCTGCACTTAGGTCTCGTTCACATAGGTGCCGTGGCTCATATATCATGTACATGCCATTTTCTAAACTCCAAGTGATATGTGCAGATAGCCCATTCAAGTCTAATAGAATGGAGTGGCAGGAACACAGCCGCTCATCCTAATGTGACAAGTGTGTAGGTGTGGTGATAGACTTGAATAGGCTACCTTCATACACCTGAAGTTTAAAGACATTGAAAAAATGTCATGATATAGGGGCATCAGCACCTATGTGAAAGAGGCCTTAGAGAAAATAGAATTCTGTGCATCCAGATTCCAATTAGACTGTCAGGATCTGAACCTGGAACCTCTGCGGTGTATGGCTGTGCCTCTTCTTGCTGTGCCACCTGAGATGTTGGTCAATACCATTAACTTCCTGATTTAGTCCATGTCTCCATCTCCACCATCAGGAGCTCTGATGAATACCGGCTCTTGGGTGGGGGTGGGCCCACCTCATCTGCCAGGGTGATCTGCACATGTACTTATCCTGCTGGTCGGTGAGAACCTTTCCACTGCTATAGCTACTAGTCTTCTAGCTTGACCCCTGATCATGACATAGACAAATCTAAATGCGGCCAAACACATGTGAGCGTGACTAAACATGTCTAAACACGCCTAAATGTGGCTGAAGTAGGTAGATCTAAATGCAGGAAAAAGTATCTGGAAGGCATAAATGTTGTTTAGATCACTTCTACATTTAGAAAATCTAACCACAGGTGTACCAGCGTGAATAAAGCATTAAAAATGAGGGCTCCATTAGGCTTCATGTACACATAGCCTATTATGACCATCAGCTGCAGGAAAACGCAGAACAAGGCAAAATTGCACCATATTTTTACAGCACTTTGTGGCTGATGATCAAAACACTGAAGAATTGCGTTCAGGAGAAGGAGGTTGAACCTCTCCTAACTGCAGCAGCTCCTAAACGATCATAAAAGCCTATGTGTACATGGACACTAGGCTTTTATGGAGTTGAGTTTAAGAGCTTTGGCAAAAAAAAATTTCTTTAACAAACCAAGCTGTTTAGCAAAAAAGACAAACCACCTAATACCGTCAGGGGTGCTTACAATCTTGAGCTTATATTCATTTATGTAAAACCTTTATCCCCCCCAAGAAAAAAAGTTACTGTAGCTGTCTAAAAAGTGTTAGCTGGAGTTGAGCTTTAACTTGTCAAGTCCATCTATATCACCTAATGCAACTACAATATCCGCTCCAAAGATTGACATTGCTGTTGTCCAAAGGTGTCACTGATGTTCCACCATCCAGAGACGACAAACCCTAAGATAGGAAGTGGGTTAGTGGCTGGATCACCAGGTAGTTTTACTGCTACAGGGCAGCACCTGTAGGTCAGGAGCATGGCTCGCCACCGGCAGCTAGCTTCCATTGTGATTACACACAGCAGAAGCCGATTGGTGGGTGCAGGGTACTCAATGTCCTCCAGCACCCACCGATGGTCAGGCAGAGACACAGATTGCTGTTCTGACAGGAAGGAAAGGATGGAGTTTGTGTTCCTGCAAAGCACGCAATAAATTACATCTCTTGCCCTAGTAAAAGCACCTTAAACAATATAGTAAAACATTCCCTAGGCTCACAGTTGATCCTTTGATCGTCCCTGATGTTAACCCCTTCACAGCCAGTGTCATTAGTACAGTGACAGTGCATATTTTTAGCACTGATCATTGTATTAGTGTCACTGGTCCCCAAAAAGTGTCAAAAGTGTCAGTTATTGTCAGAATGGCCACTGCAATATCGCAGTCTCGCTATAAGTCGCTGATCACTGCCATTACTAGTAAAAAAATATAAATAAATACAAATGTCCCTATAACTTTTGCAACCAATCAATATAAGTTTATTGGGATTTTTTTTTTACCAAGAATATGTAGCAGAATACATATTTGCCTAAATGTATCAAGAAATTTGATTTGTTACATTCTTTTATTGGATATGTTTGATAGAAAAAAGTACAAAATCATGTTTTTTTTTTTCAAAATAGTTGGACTTTTTTTGTTTATAGTGCAAAAAAATAAAAAATGCAGTGATGATCAAATACCACTAAAAGAAAGCTGTATTTGTAGGAAAAAAAAGGACATACAGTTTGTTTGGGTATAGCGTCACATGACTGCAAATATTACAGAGATCAAGTGGTTAAGGGCTTATCTACAATGGCATATTTTAGAGTACAACATAAACAAACTAGCATATTTTTGTGCTTGGCAGTTCCTAGTCCTAGACATGAATGGTTGCAGGAGGCTGTATGTAGCTATTAGGGATGAGCCGAACACCCCCCTGTTCGGTTCGCACCAGAACATGCGAACAGGAAAAAAGTTTGTTCGAACATGCGAACACCGTTAAAGTCTATGGGACACGAACATGAATAATCAAAAGTGCTAATTTTAAAGGCTTATATGAAAGTTATTGTCATAAAAAGTGTTTGGGGACCTGGGTCCTGCCCCAGGGGACATGGATCAATGCAAAAAAAAGTTTTAAAAACGGCCGTTTTTTCAGGAGCAGTGATTTTAATAATGCTTAAAGTCAAACAATAAAAGTGTAATATCCCTTTAAATTTCGTACCTGGGGGGTGTCTATAGTATGCCTGTAAAGGGGCGCATGTTTCCTGTGTTTAGAACAGTCTGACAGCAAAATGACATTTTGAAGGAAAAAACTCATTTAAAACTACTCGCGGCTATTGCATTGCCGACAATACACATAGAAGTTCATTGATAAAAACGGCATGGGAATTCCCCAAAGGGGAACCCCGAACCAAAATTAAAAAAAAAAAATGACGTGGGAGTCCTCCTAAATTCCATACCAGGCCCTTCAGGTCTGGTATGGATATTAAGGGGAACCCCGGCCAAAATTTAAAAAAAAAAATGACGTGGGGTTCCCCCTAAATTCCATACCAGACCCTTCAGGTCTGGTATGGATTTTAAGGGGAACCCCGCGCCAAAAAAAAAAAAAAAACGGCGTGGGGTCCCCCCAAAAATCCATACCAGACCCTTATCCGAGCACGCAACCTGGCAGGCCGCAGGAAAAGAGGGGGGGACGAGATTGCGGCCCCCCCTCCCTCCTGAACCGTACCAGGCCACATGCCCTCAACATTGGGAGGGTGCTTTGGGGTAGCCCCCCAAAACACCTTGTCCCCATGTTGATGAGGACAAGGGCCTCATCCCCACAACCCTGGCCGGTGGTTGTGGGGGTCTGCGGGCGGGGGGCTTATCGGAATCTGGAAGCCCCCTTTAACAAGGTGACCCCCAGATCCCGGCCCCCCCCTGTGTGAAATGGTAAGGGGGTACATAAGTACCCCTACCATTTCACGAAGAAAGTGTCAAAAATGTTAAAAATGACAAGAGACAGTTTTTGACAATTCCTTTATTTAAATGCTTCTTCTTTCTTCTATCTTCCTTCATCTTCTGGTTCTTCTGGTTCTTCTGGCTCTTCTGGTTCTTCCTCCGGCGTTCTCGTCCAGCATCTCCTCCGCGGCGTCTTCTGTCTTCTTCTCCTCGGGCCGCTCCGCACCCATGGCATGGGGGGGAGGCTCCCGCTCTTCTCTTCTTCTTTTCTTCTCTTCTTCTCTTCTTCATTTTCTTCTCCGGGCCGTTCCGCAATCCATGCTGGCATGGAGGGAGGCTCCCGCTGTGTGACGGCGCTCCTCGTCTGACAGTTCTTAAATAACGGGGGGGCGGGGCCACCCGGTGACCCCGCCCCCCTCTGACGCACGGTGACTTGACGGGACTTCCCTGTGGCATTCCCCGTGACGTCACAGGGAAGTCCCGTCAAGTCACCGTGCGTCAGAGGGGGGCGGGGTCACTGGGTGGCCCCGCCCCCCATTATTGAAGAACTGTCAGACGAGGAGCGCCGTCACACAGCGGGAGCCTCCCTCCATGCCAGCATGGATTGCGGAGCGGCCCGGAGAAGAAAAGAAGAAAAGAAGAAGAGAAGAAAAGAAGAAGAGAAGAGCGGGAGCCTCCCCCCCATGCCATGGGTGCGGAGCGGCCCGAGGAGAAGAAGATAGAAGACGCCGCGGAGGAGATGCTGGACGAGAACGCCGGAGGAAGAACCAGAAGAGCCAGAAGAACCAGAAGAACCAGAAGATGAAGGAAGATAGAAGAAAGAAGAAGCATTTAAATAAAGGAATTGTCAAAAACTGTCTCTTGTCATTTTTAACATTTTTGACACTTTTTTCGTGAAATGGTAGGGGTACTTATGTACCCCCTTACCATTTCACACAGGGGGGGGCCGGGATCTGGGGGTCACCTTGTTAAAGGGGGCTTCCAGATTCCGATAAGCCCTCCGCCCGCAGACCCCCACAACCACCGGCCAGGGTTGTGGGGATGAGGCCCTTGTCCTCATCAACATGGGGACAAGGTGTTTTGGGGGGCTACCCCAAAGCACCCTCCCAATGTTGAGGGCATGTGGCCTGGTACGGTTCAGGAGGGAGGGGGGGCTGCACTCTCGTCCCCCCCTCTTTTCCTGCGGCCTGCCAGGTTGCGTGCTCGGATAAGGGTCTGGTATGGATTTTTGGGGGGACCCCACGCCGTTTTTTTTTTTTTTTTTTGCGCGGGGTTCCCCTTAAAATCCATACCAGACCTGAAGGGTCTGGTATGGAATTTAGGGGGAACCCCACGTCATTTTTTTTTTAAATTTTGGCCGGGGTTCCCCTTAATATCCATACCAGACCTGAAGGGCCTGGTATGGAATTTAGGGGGACTCCCACGTCATTTTTTTTTTTTAATTTTGGTTCGGGGTTCCCCTTTGGGGAATTCCCATGCCGTTTTTATCAATGAACTTCTATGTGTATTGTCGGCAATGCAATAGCCGCGAGTAGTTTTAAATGAGTTTTTTCCTTCAAAATGTCATTTTGCTGTCAGACTGTTCTAAACACAGGAAACATGCGCCCCTTTACAGGCACACTATAGACACCCCCCAGGTACGAAATTTAAAGGGATATTACACTTTTATTGATTGACTTTAAGCATTATTAAAATCACTGCTCCTGAAAAAACGGCCGTTTTTAAAACTTTTTTTTGCATTGATCCATGTCCCCTGGGGCAGGACCCAGGTCCCCAAACACTTTTTATGACAATAACTTGCATATTAGCCTTTAAAATTAGCACTTTTGATTTCTCCCATAGACTTTTAAAGGGTGTTCCGCGGCATTCGAATTTGCCGCGAACACCCCAAATTGTTCGCTGTTCGGTGAACTTGCGAACAGCCAATGTTCGAGTCGAACATGAGTTCGACTCGAACTCGAAGCTCATCCCTAGTAGCTATGTGTCACTAGTTGCATGAGGTGGCACGTGTGCATAGACATAAGTTCCTGAACACAGACAGCCTGCATTTGGAAACATCTGGGTGCATGAGTCACAATATGCAAGTACAGGTGCCTGCAACTGTTTCTGTCTGTGGCCATCTGTATGGGGCACCTAGAACTCCTGGACACAAAAATAGTTTGTTTACACTGTAAGGGCTCATTTACACTTGCTTCAGCTTCAATGCACATTAACAGCTAGTTTACACTTGCCTCAAAACAAGGCTTCGGACATGCTTTGTTAAAGCTTTTTGAACGCTAGTCAAAGCTTCTGTCACTAATTAAAATGCTTAGCTTTCAGTCCTGTTTACACCTTGCTTTTGCTTTGCTTTGCTTCGGCTTCGCTTCAAAAATTATACCCCACGTAGCTTTAGTGGTGCTTCAAAGCGTCTTCAAAGCCTCCATAGAAGTGTATGGCAAAGCTCGCTTGAAGCCCCACTGAAGCCCTACCAAAGCCTCGTTGAAGCTTCAGAAAGCCTCACCAAAGCCCCACCAAAGGCTCATCAAAGCCCCATTGAAGCTCCATCAAAACCTCATTGAAGCTCCACCAAAGCCTCATCGAAGCATGTGTATACAGGACTGTAAGCTAAACATTTTTTTTAGAGACAGGAGCTTTCACTGGCATTCAGAGAGCTTTAACAAAGCTTGTCCGAAGCCTTGAATACACCCGTATCCATAACTTTTGCTAAAGATGTTTCTGTGGCTGTTCTTGGGACATTCATTGGCAAGTTCTGCTGAAGCATCAGCTATTGTGAAGGTTACATTTTTATGTCTGTAAAGCATAGCAGAATATATTAACAATATGAAAAATGATCAAACAATATATTTTCTAGATCAATTTATAGAATAAAAATTCAGTGCATAATTCATATGCATGTCTCAGAGTCATTCATGATTGTTTATTTGAAAGTATTGTTCTCTTGTTTGTATTATGCCGAGCAACTAATAAATTGTACACAGACGGCAAGCTTTCTTTTTGCATTCCAAAACATTCTGTTTGTTTAGGCAAATGAAAAGTGTGAAGCGGGCACAAAATACAGTGGAGATTGTTTGATCCCTAATTGACTAATCTAGACGTGGTGGAACAGCTCAGAGAGACAAGGTCATTGGCGATAACTTTTTTTTTTTTTTTTTTCAGGTTGAGGAGGGAGATGAAAGGCAATACACTTTTTATGTCAGTGCTGTAGATGATAGTCCAAATCAATACAGATATGAGCAGAATAATTACAATTCACTTGTAACAGTTATTTTCCACTAACATCAAAATAGCAATATTATTTCCATTTTTCATCAATGGCGGGTTTAAAGAGAATATGCGTTTGCTAGGGGAGGGGGCAGCTGTAAAAGATCCTATGTATTTTTTGTTGAGTGGAAGGGATCAAACTGTTAGAATTCTCTGTGCTACATTTGCTGAATCAATACAGCTGCTACATTCATTTGTCTTGGCTTTTATTGTTAATAATAAATGTCAAGAAAACACTCACAGAAACAGGAAGGTGTTCACAAAGTCAGGGATTATGGCAGACGCACAATGCCAAGAATTGTTGTTCAGTGGATATACATTCATATCATTTAGGAGGAGACAGGGCTGTGTCCTTTTACCACAGTCTAATTGACTGGTTTAGCTCCTCCAAATATATATCATGAGAATGCGGTTTATTTTCTGCTATGGCTCTACCGATTGTTAACATGCAGGCAACATATTGAGATTTTCTTATTATGTCTAAATGTATTTTTTTTTTTTTTTGCTTTTTAAGTTTATTTGTTTTTTTTTAGTTCAAAGCACATCTTCTGCTATGAAACAACAGCCACAGTACTTAAATAGAAATTCAAGCTAACAATGTAAATGAGCAAAATGATGCTGTGCTGAAAGAGGGCAAAACATATCGGTAATGTCACAAATGCAGAATTGGGGCTGATAGAAATTAAAGAAAAGAAGACCAAGGCAGAAACATAGCTTTTGCATAGAACAGTAATTCAGGTTATAATTAGATTTTATTGAAAACAGGTCTATACGTGCTCCAGCTTGCATAAATCAAAGCTCGAAGGCTATTGCACTTTGTATGTGATGTTCTTGATGAATTCCTCCCAGAGTGCGTTTAGAAATGTTTTTTTTTTTCTGTTCTGTGTATATATTTTAGTTTTAGTTTGGATCTTTAGAGAATTCTACTTTCTAGTTTTCAGAAGATTAAAGACAGACTCCAGTCAAATTTAATTTTAACCACTTAAGGACCGAGCCTCTTTTTGACACTTGTTGTTTACAAGTTAAAATCATTTTTTTTTTGCTAAAAAATTACTTAGAACCCCTAAACATTATATATTTTTTTTCTAACACCCTAGAGAATAAAATGGTGGTCATTAGAATACTTTCTGTCACACCGTATTTGCGCAGTGGTCTTACAAGCGTACTTTTTTGGAAAAAATACACTTTTTTGAACTAAAAAATAAGACAACAGTAAAGTTAGGCCATTTTTTTTATACTGTGAAAGATAATGTTACGGCAAGTAAATTGATTTCCCAACATGTCACGCTTCAAAATTGCACCTGCTCATGGAGTGGAGACAAACTTTTACCCTTAAAAATCTCCATAGGCAATATTTAAAAATGTCTACAGGTAACAAGTTTTGCGCTAGAGGAGGTCTAGGGCTAGAATTATTGCTCTCACTCTAAGAATCGCGGCAATACCTCACATGTGTGGTTTGAACACTGTATTCATATGCGGGAGCTTTAATTTTTTTATTTATTGGGTCACTTGTATTCCTATTACAAGGAATGTAAACATCAAAAAGCATGAGAGGACCTCTTAAATATGAGATCTAGGTCAAAAAGACCTCAGATCTCATATTTACACTAAAATGCAATAATAAAAAAAAATGTCACTTTGAAAAAATAAAAATAAAAATTCTCCTTTAAGTGCGATGGGCAGAAGTGACGTTTGACGTCACTTCAGCCCTCTCATGCTATGGAGCTGCGTGGGGGCCATCTTCCCCTCAGTTGGCAGTCAGGGATCTAAGGGAAAGGACGTGATTGATAAGCGGCGGAGGCGACCGGAGCACGGCGGGAGGGGGGTGGGCACCTCTCCCGCCACTGATAAAAGTGATCTCATGGCGAATCCGCCCCAGAGACCACTTTTATCTCAAAGAGAAATGCACAGCGTTCCCAAAAATACCAGGGTTATGTCATCTAGTTGCTGCCATAACCCCGGTATTTAATGTCAAAGTACCGACGTACGGGTACGTCGTTTAGCGTGAAGTGGTTAAGATCCCTATAAGGAGCCCAGCCTTTCTACTGAGTAATTTAGCTTTTCACCCATGCATTGCTATATTGTTCCAGTCCAACCCTTCCCATGTGTCGGTAATATAGTGAAATGAAATGTAGATGTTGGATACGCTGGAACACCCATTCAAATTCCTTGCTGCCTCACACTTACAGACTGGTGTGAACATGCTGTAAATTTTTCTCCAATCACCTATACAATTCAAACCTGCTGAGAACAGCACAGGCTTGAGAATGAACATTCCAACTGTCCTCCTATGGGTCCTGCGTATATTAGTGTGCCTATTCTGCAGCACATTACACAAAACTTAAATGAAAGTGGTAGTAAACCGCAGAAAAAAAAAAACACAGAAAAAAAAACCCTGCAAGAAAATAGCATAATGTGCTAGTATGCAACGGCAAGTTCTGGCAGGATACGCAGGACCTGTAGAGTGCATGCGCCACTGACATCAGTGGTTGTGTGCAGGGTCAATATCTCCTACACCGTGCAGGTTTAGGATATATTCTTTTTACTTACAGGTAAGCCTTATTATAGGCTTACCTGTAGGTAAAAATCTACTAAGCATTGGTAGCTCGCTGAAGGCTTTCATTTTTTACCTTGAACTGTTTTTTAAAACATGTCCTTGTCAGTGGTGGCTGATGTTAAACTTTTTGGGGGGGCGGCAAAGGGACCAAGGTCAGGGACTCCCACCCCGATGCTAGAGGTCCCAGGCGGTCTGGGAGGGTTCAGCCACATGGTGTGGCTTGATGAGCATTTTTCCATCTCTGTTTGTAGAGTAGATGTTGTTTGTTAACACCTTTTTATAAATATTTGATGGATAATGCAGTAGGCCAGTGCGCCTCTTTCTTCAATTTATTTCTGCAGTGCTTCAAGGACAACCCCAGTCCTAGAGGGCAGCAAGACTTCCAAGGCATTATCCACATTTGCTACGGTGGAACAGACACTATTGGGTCCATTCACTCATGTGCAGGAGTATTTTTGTTGTCCTGGGTGAATCCCAACTATATGGTCGACATCTTTCCCCAGCCTGGACTGACTCTGTGACATCAACTGACAGCAGGCTTCAGCCCACTGTCGGCTGAAAACGGGACACAAGAGTGCAGAACTGCATTCCTGTGATCTACAGGAGAAGTACAGCCAAAAGAGATTTAGCTGTACTTCTTCTTTAGGGCATGGGATGTAGCACAGTGATTTTGCCACATGTTTATCATGGCTGCTGATCCATGATAGCATAGTCAGATTACGTGCCTTCATCATCCATCTCTCTCCTCTGCATCTCTCCCCTCCCTCTCTCTCTAATGCCCCATACACACGGTCGGATTTTCCGATGGAAAATGTGTGATAGGACCTTGTTGTCAGAAATTCCAACCGTGTGTAGGCTCCATCAAACATTTTCCATCGGATTTTCCAACACACAAAGCTTGAGAGCTTGCTATAAAATTTTCGGACAACAAAATCCGTTGTCGGAATTTCCAATCGTGTGCACACAAATCTGAAGCACAAAGAGCCACGCATGCTCAGAATAAATAAAGAGATGAAAGTTATTGGCTACTGCCCCGTTTATAGTCCCGACGTACGTGTTTTACGTCACCGCATTCAGAATGATCGTATTTTCCGACAACTTTGTTTGACCATGTGAATGCAAGACAAGTTTGAGCCAACATCCCTCCGAAAAAATCCTAGGATTTTGTTGTCGGAATGTCCGATCAATGTCCGACCGTGTGTACGGGGCATTAGTCATTTCCATAATCTGTGTGAAGCCGATCTCCTCTCCACCCCATCGCTTCCCCTCCCCTCTCCTCCTGCCTTCTTTGAGCAATACTATTCTCTGGCAGCTGCTCCTCCCCCTCCTTTATGATGCAGAGGAGAAGTAACTGAAACAAATTCTCATAAGGTCAACGTGAGAGAAGACTGAACCATGTGACCACACAGAAGAGTTCCTATTTAAAGGTACTTAGAGAAGATTTTGCAAAAAAAAAAAAAAACGCTCTCCCATTACTATTGACACACAACAGAATGGATAATAGAAGTGTGTTTATGAGACTTTACAACCACTTGAAGCTCTCCAGATGCTACTTCATGATCACACAGCAAGAGGAAAACATAAAAGCAGCAAAAGAGTTTAAGGCTTCATATACACTGCGGTTGATAAACGGACGTTGGAGCAGTTGGGCATTTTGCCCCTGAACCCTCCTCTATGTTATCTTATTAGTACATGTACACAGGGTCATTTACAGCAGTTTCTAGGTAGCTGAGGTTTTTGTTGGAACGCAAAAAAATGGGTGCAGAAACTGAGTTTAGAGGCATTTCAAGAGCCAAACGCTTCTAAACACGGCTAAAGGCGAGTTACAGCGTTTAGCCACGTTTAGAAGCGTTTGGTGCTCGAAATGCCTCTAAACTCAACTTCTGAACTCTCAGCTTCATTTACAGGCGTTTTTCTTTTTTGGCTATTTTGAAAAAAAACTATTTTTTTTTTTAGACACAAACGTGGCAAAACACCGCTAAATGCGGCATGTAAATGCAGCAAAAGGGACGTTTTAAACGTGGATTACTATCTGTCAAGTTAATTTGTTCAGGAGAGGTTGTAAAAACGTCCTGTGTACATGAAGCCTAACTCATAAAGATGTTTATTAAAAAACAAATAAAAATCAAACTTACAAAGACAGCTCACAGTGCGCATAGAACAGCAAATGCATAAATTACCTGCTTATGCACTGCTTCAAGTTCAGCCCAAATATCTAGTTTACCTCTCTTCAGCTTGTCCCAGATACAGCATTGATTCTGGGTGCATGTCATCGGTTGTTAGATCATCCTGACATCATAGGCTCTGATGCATTGACCTCATACTGTAGCACTGACTAGGTTCAAGGGCAAATGAAAATCTTATTAGAGATGTGCTACATATGTTTCTTCGATGGTAGACATTAGGCCACATTCACACTTGAGCAGAGCATCTTTGGTCATTTTTTAAATCACTTTTACATGTGATTCAGCCTTGATTGATGTTATTTTTTTTTTTGGCTAATGGCATGCATTGCATGCATTTTGCTACATTTTTCCAACATTTTTCAGATGCACTAGTTTGCACTAGACAAACATTTAGTAAAGCTTTAAATTGCCTTTCAGGGTCTTGTGAACAGGGTCTTAGATTGAGAACATCTAGTGGCAGAAAAAGTTCTACATGGGGAATTTTTGGATTGAAGGTAAATATTGCAGAAAAAAAATGTTTTTTGTTTAATTTTATTTTCTAATGGGCTATTCATTTTAGCTTGTAACTGGTCTTTGGAGTTCTGCATTAATTAAAAACAGTGTTTTTTTATTAATGAGTCCAGAGCAGCCCCAATCCTCCTTTTCTGGGGTCCCCGCTGGCGCTCCAGGCTCCTCCTCTTCATTGGGTGCTCCCACAGAAAGCCGCTTTCCATTAGGGCACTAGTGCGGGCTCGCTGCTGCATCTATTGACACAGACAGTGGGACTCGGCCCCGCCCACCACTCCAGTGTTACAGCTTTTGATTGACAGCAACAGGATCCAATGCCTCCTGCTGCTGTCTATCTGTCCAATGCGGAGAGCAACAGATGCTGGAGCCACTGCACTCATTCACATCACTGGATCAGATCAGGCTTGGGTAAAAAGAAGGGAGGTTTGGGGGAGGAGCTGCAGCACAAAAGGTTTTTCCCCTTAATGCATAGGACGCATTAAGGGGAAAAACCTTAAGACTTTACAACCACTTTAATGGGAATGGCAATTCCATGTCATGTGAGTGTGGGGAAGAGCTAGCAACTCCATAAAATTCCCCGCTCTCCCAGTCCCTGAAAAATATTGTCTCTCATTATCAAATGCAATCAACAGCAGGAATGACAAAATAATGGGGTTGATTTACTAAAACTGGAGAGTGAGAAATCTGGTGCAGCTGTGTACTACAGGATCATCGTTGATCTGAGTGCCACAGAAAAAGCACATCAATTTATGTTAGCGCGTTACTAGTACTAACATATAAGATACTAACAGAGAAAGTAAATGTCAGAATAAACACAAAATTGAGAAAAGATGGTATAAACAAAGTGTGACTAACCTGTATCAAAGAGGAGACACAAAACACTGTTGCTCACTTGCTTTCCAAGTTTAATGGTTTCAGCCTTCTGAAGTCACACTACAAATCATTAGAGCTCCCTCTAGCTGCAACCTAGTAATAGCATCACTGGGAGGTTTATTTATTTATTTGCTACATTCACAGAGAAACCAATCAGCTTTCAGTTTTTTTTTTTTTTGTCAAAGCTTAATGAAACTAGCCAAAGTTAGAAGCTGATTGGCTACCACCAGATTTTTCACCCTCTAGTTGTAGTAAATCAATGTCTTACTGTATGAATCATTTACCAAATAAAAACTTTTTACATAGATATACATAAATATGTGTACATAAATTTACAAAGATATGCGTCAACTCTATATATATGGATAGAATTGCCCAGCAAATTTTCATTCCAGACATATTCGTTGGCTTTTGAAAGGTTGATTGTAAAGGTTAAAAGTTCATTACTGATTGTTTCATCTGTCATTCTTATAATTCATCTAAAACAAAATGTCAAAACATTTTACAGGCCTCCATTCCTCACTAGAAAATGTCATTGTTAACAGAGAGAGCCAAATTTTGAAAAAAAAAAATTCTCTATCTGTGTGAATTACATACATACATACACATTGATATGAAAGACCAGGGAAAATGCTTCTGGACCTAGCATAAGGTCACTTAACCACTTGCCGACCAGCCACAGTACATATACTGCGGCAGGTTAGCTCTATTGCACAAAACGATGTACATGTAAGTAATTTTTTGTAATAGATACTGTGAGCGCCCGATTACATGCCGCGGGAGCATGCGTGGGTCCAGTAGACTCAATGTCCATCAGCCACCCGCGTTCGCAGTACAGAGAGGCAGAACTGGTATCTGGTGTAAACAAGGTGGATCTCTGTTGTGATGGGTACAACATGAAGATCTGCTGTTCCTTGTGATCAGGAACAGCGATCTATGTGTTGTCCCAGTGAGCCCATCCCCCACACAGTTAGAACCCACCCAGGGAACACAGTTAACCCCTTGATCGTCCCCTAGTGTTAACCCCTTCCCTTCCTGTGTCATTTATACATTGATCAGTGTATTTTTTTAGCACTGATCACTGTAATAATGTCACTGGTCCCCAAAAAGTGTCACTTGGGGTCAAATCGCTGATCACCGCCATTACCAGTAAAAACATAAAAAAATAATAAAAGTCCATAAATCTATCCCCTATTTTGTAGACACTATAACTTTTGCGCAAACCAATCAATATAGGCTTATTGCAATTTTTTACCATAAATATGTAGCAGAATATATATCAGCCTAAACTGATGACTAAATATAATTTTTTTTTTGGAAATGTAATATAGCAGAAAGTATAAAATATTGTTTTTTTTTACAAAATTTACAGTCTTTTTTTGTTTATAACGCAAAAAATAAAAAACGCAAAAAAATACCCGCAAATACCACCAAAAGAAAGCTCTATTTGTGGGAAAAAGGGACATCAATTTTATTTGGGTACAACATCGCATGTGCAATTGTCAGTTAAGGTGACGCAGTGGCATATTGCAAAAAATGGCCTGGTCATTAAGGGGGTAAATCCTTCCGGGGCTGAAGTGGCTAAGTCACTTCTTGTAGTTCAGGATCCCCAAGATTTAAAGGGCAAGCCTTTGTTTTTTTTTAAATTTTAATAACAAACATGTCATACTTACCTCCACTGTGCAGTTGGTTTTGCACAGAGTGGCCCTGATCCTCCTCTTCTGGGGTCCCTAAGTGGCGCTCGTGGCTCCTCCTCTCCTCAAGTGCCCTGTCGGAGAAGCACTCTCCTTCAGGATACCCCTGCGGGAATGCTCCCGAGTCCTGCTACTGCGTCTATTGACACAGACAGCAGGACTCAGCCCCACCCCTGGCGCCCTCATCATTGGATTTGATTGACAGCAGCGTGAGCCAATGGCTGTGCTGCTATCAATCTATCCAATCAGGACACGAGACACCAGCTAGAGCTGGTGTGCTCCTCCCCGGGGCAATAAAGACTAGGTTCAGGTAAGTAAAATGGGGGGTCTGGGGGGCTGCTACATGACAGAAGGTTTTTCACCTTTAATGCATATAATGCATTAAAGGTGGAAAACTAGGAGGGTTTACAACCCCTTTAAATCATGTTTAATTGCCTTAGATAAAACTTTGGGTAAAAACCTTGTGAGCTACCGCACTAAGCCTAAATTATCCTAAAATAAACACAGAAGATATAACTATAATCAGCTGCCCGCACTTCCCACACTTCCTCAGATTGTGATAATGCAATATATTATATATAACACACTGTGCCGCGCTGATATATATGGAAACATATAAAATATATGAATCCAATAAACACTATCTATAACATAAATGTCTAACGCATAACAACATATAAACACTTTAAATAAAGTGCTCGTGCTCCGTGATATTGCACTCAGTCCTCAATAAGGTTATTAACCACTTCCATACAGGGTATTTTCACCCCCTTCCTGCCCAAGCCAATTTTCATCTTTCAGCGCTGTCACACTTTAAATAACAATTGCGCGGTCATACAACACTGTACCCAAATGACATTTTTATCATTTTTTCCCCACTAATAGAGCTTTCTTTTGGTGGTATTTGATCACCCCTGTGGTTTTTATTTCTTGCACTATAAACAAATCAAGAGCAACAAGTTTGAAAAAACACTATATTTTTTACTTTTTGCTATAATAAATATCCATTTTTTTTTTTTTTCTTCATTTTCTTCCTCAGTTTAGGCCGATACATATTCTTCTACATATTTTTGGTAAAAAATATCGTAATAAGCGTATATTTATTGGTTTGCGCAAAAGTTATAGCGTCTACAAAATAAGGGGATAGATTTATAGCATTTTTATTATTATTTTTTTTTACTAGTAATGGCGGCAATCTGCGATTTTTATCATGACTGCGATATTGCGGCTGACACATCGGACAATTTTGACAAATTTTTGGGACCATTCCCATTTATACAGCGATCCGTGCTATAAAAATGCATTGATTACTGTTGACAATGAAGGGGTTAACCAGGAGGGGGCGCTGTAGGGTTAAATGTGTTCCTAAGGAGTGATTCTAACTGTGGGGGGAAGGGATTCACAAGGGGAGGAGACCGATCGGTGTTCCTCTGTACAAGGAACACACCATCGGTCTCCTCCCATCTGACAGGACGTGGATCTGTGTGTTTACATACACAGATCCACGGTCCTGCTCGGTTACCGGGCAGTCGCGGTTGCCCGGTAGACATCGCGGCTGCCGGGCACGCGCACTGAGACTCGAGTGACGCAGCGGGCGCGCGCCCCCTAGGGATCCTGGAAGGCAGCACCGTTATATGACGGCGGCCCAGGATAACAGCTGCACCGTCCCGCCGTCATATGACGGTGGGTGGGCAGCAAGTGGTTAAACTAAACAGCAACAGTCCATATATATGAAAATAAAGTGCTTGTGCTCTGTGACTTTCAAAAAATCCTTGATGAGTGTTTAAACTAAACAGCAAAAGTCCATAGTAACATCAACCATGTGATAACTGTGTCTTCATGCTTTGTGCACACACAACCCCCACCGGGTGTACCCTCGCCTTAGGGGCTTAAAAAATAATGGTTTATGGAACACTTGTACGGAACACAGGCCACCTGCTACTTCCGATAATAACCCAGCTTTAGAGGTAACTATTTTCTCTTGGTATGTTCAGAGACTCTCCTCATATAAATCACATGCGGGAAATGACAGAGGCATGCAATAGCTTGATATATTTTTAATTGCAAACAGAACTCCACATATATAGAACTCACATTTCAAATAAATAAATAACGCATCAGCAGTCTTACAAGCACTGGGCATAAAACAGTATATGGTTAATCTGATAATGTCCCTATATGCTAAACCCTTGGCTCGGATTAGAGTAAATAACACCCTGTTGAATGCCTTCTCCATCCATAGTGGAACAAGGCAGGGATGCCCCCTGTCTCCTATCCTTTTATCCTCACCCTGGAGCCTTTACTTTGCTCCATCAGGCAGAACCCAAACATCCAAGGGATCAGAACCAATCAGAGAGAATACAAAATATCTGCTTACGCAGACGATATCTTATTGTTTCTCTCAAACCCTCACACCACGTTACTAGATGAATTCAGATGCTTTAACGTGATCTCCAACCTTAAAATAAGTTTCTCTAAGTTTTTTGCCCTCAATATATCTTTACCACAATCCTTAGTCATACAATGCAAAGAGAATTTTCTCTTCCAATGGCAGACAGATGCAATCACTTATCTTGGAATTCAACTACCCACCAAATTGACAGACTTATATACGAAGAACTACTTACCGATACTGACCAAACTGACCTCTGACCTTAAAAATTGGAACAGACCAGTGTTCTCATGGTTCGGAAGGGTGGCGATATTGAAAATGAATGCGTTACAAAGAATGTTGTTCATCCTACAAACAGTACAAATACACATACCGCAGGCCTTCTTCAAATAGAAGCCTTTGCCCCAACTTCATATAGGGAGGACACAAGTCCAGAATAAAATACACACACTTAACATTGCCCAAACACCTAGGAGGCATCGGTCTCCTGGACCTTCTGAACTACTATAAGGCAGTCCATCTGACCAGAATACTGGACTGGAACCTACACGCATCCTCAAAAGACTGGGGGGGTCTTGAAGACTCTTTTTTGAAATTACATCTGGCATTAGTACCATGGATACTTGATCGCCATATTTCCCTGGAGCTTAAATCACATCCTCTCATCAGGCCAACCACTCAATGCTTTAGCAAAATATGCAAACAATCCTCCCTATCGAATATACCAGGCCCATTATCTCCAATAAGATTGAACCCTGACTTCCCCCCAGGCATGTCTGCTGACTTTTTAACACAACATTGGTCGGAAGAAAAGGTTCTTGCTCATCATTTCTTTGACCAGGGTAAACTTTACACAGCACCTCTCCTCTCTACACGATTTTACAGACCCCCGATACCTCCATGGACATACCTTCTAATCGCACAGTTTTTAGGAACATTAGCCAAGAAATCCTCATGCTCTAGACAGCTTATGCCTTTTGAACACCTCTGTTCCCAGTCGTCCCCCCAGACACACTTGATCTCTGCTACACATTCCCTTCTTTTTATGGATTGTCAGTCCAACAGCTCAGTGATTTGCAAAGTTTGGGAAAAAGACCTGTCACTTTCTCTCACGCAAGTAGATTGAGGTAACATTTATCTCAACCTCCACAAAGGGTCCATTAATGTTTCCACTCAGGAAAATGGTTATAAAATTAAATCCCGATGGTACCGCACACCTGAATTACTACACAAATTTAATCCAGCAATCACAGATTGCTGCAGGAGATGCAACTCACAACCAGGCACATTTCTGCACATCTGTCCACAAATCCAATCATTTTGGAAAAAAGTACATCACATAACCTCACTTGTCTCTACATATGATTTGGACTGGTCACCTGCTCAATTTCTCCTACATCACTCAAACCTATCACATCGTACCTATCACAAATCCCTGGCAATGCACATGGTAAATGCGGCAAAACAGTGCATACCGATGCATTGGAAATCCCAAACCATCCCGTCATTGAAGGAATGGTTCTGTAGAATCAAAAGAATTGCAGAGTTAGAAGAATTAATTCACATAGCAAGAGATTCCCCCAGCAAATTTGGCATAAAATGGGCATGTTGGAAACATTTCCAAACCACACCAGAATACGCCCTCCAACAAACCAAAAATTAACCTATAACATACCGAACTCAGAAATCTAGACTTTCTATGAATTAATAGAACCATCCACTCCTCACAATTCCATAGAAGCCTACAGATATCCGGGGGATAATCCCACGAGGAGGGAAGCAAGAGAAGGTCAACCTTAATCCCAGAGACAGTAGCCCTGTTCCTCATATCATCCACTCTCTCATATGGGCCCCTCCCTCCCACACCCATAGACAGCTTCTTTCTATTACTATTAAAAACAACCCCAAGCAGGGACACACCTACCCCCACCCCCACCCCCCCTAGGTTAGGTGTCATTTCCCCTACCCTCATATGTTTCACCCCCCTCCCTCCCCCTTTCTCTTTATCCTCCCCACAACTAATACCATAACAGGTTACCAGCAACCGCATAATATACACTTATCCTACTCGATCCTCTCTCTAATCTCTGAGATCACCCACGCACTCATAGAGATGACCTAGCTGGTCAAGAGAGAAACCGACCGATTGATCCCTCACAATATTAGAAACGGTTTCTATATCAGGGTAATACATTCACTCCTACAGACCCAAAATTGGGATGACACAACAGTTACTAAGAATTACCACAAGTTGTAGACTTGATACAGACAATAGAACCATTATATTTGAAATGTTTTGATGTCTCGATACTGCAAACCAAAGTCTATAGAGACGCTAAGGATCGTTACCGTTATCTGTACTTTAACCTGTTACTCTGGATGTTTTGATTACTGTGTATGTTCAATTATTCCATACGAGAACAAATGTTAACCTGTTTGTGCAACTTAGCAAATAAAAACATTTTGAGAAAAAATAATAAAAACGCTTTTTAAAGTGCTATAGTGCTGAGTGATAGAGTCACCTGTGGTCCGGTTCTGCAGCCCCAGATTTCACGGCTTCCCCCTGTCCTATGCCAGCTCTGCAACACTTCCTGGTACCTCTCTCGTCAGCTGATCAAGCTCCTGCTTTATGAGAGAGGCATCAGGAAGTGTTGCAGAGCTGGCATAGGACAGGGAGCTTGATTGGCTGTCGAGAGAGGTACCAGGAAGTGTTGCAGAGCTGGCATAGGACAAGGGGAAAGCTGTGAAAACACAGTGAAAACCTCCTTGGAGAAACTTGATCAGCTGACGAGAGAGGTACCAGGAAGTGTTGCAGAGCTGGCATAGGACAGGGCCCAAATGATTGTTTACAAATTCACTGTTGAGTTAAAAATATGCAGTTTCCCTTCAAAGAAGCCCTGACATCCCATGTGTGACATCACTGTTAAAATAAGGAAGTGTTATATTTCCTCAATAGGATACAATCTAATAAGGAGTTACTTCCTTAAAAGGCCAATGATGTCATTGGTGTGGGCATTGTTGCCGCATAACCTCCTTTAGCTTTGAAAGTTAGATCCCTGTTAGATCTTGCCAGTTAGCCAGATGTGTGGGGAGCAGTGGGCTTCCCCTTTGAGGAGCACTGTTCTTTCTGTCTGGAGAGCTGTGTGCTTCCCCTTTGAGGAACACTGTGCTATCAACATTCAATATTGAACTGATAAAGGGTCTTGTGGACCGGTTTGGCAATTTACGAAATTAATCAGATTTCCAGCTTATCTCTCCTTCATAGCTCCTTGTGTTGTGGTCAGAGTTTAATATAAAACGTATTCTTTAGACTTCCATACTTGAACTGCTCTTTGCCTGCTGTTGTTATGAGCTGAATCATGTATGATTGGCAGTTACAATGAAGTTGAGGTGAATCCTGCAACTTCTGTGTGTCTTTTACCTGGTATAGATGATCGTGCCTAAAGGTCTGCTATAATTTTTGTTACAAATGTATCACAGTACCACACAATTTGTGAGACAGCATATTTGTTTTATCTCTTCAGATGGATAAGTTTGTAATTAGAGAGTATAAAAGCTAAATAAATTGATGCAAAGCATAACTTGGTCTTTACATGTTCCAAGCAGCGGGGAAGAAAGCTGTTAAACAGCTGGTTTGAGCATTTCACTGTACTTTTAACAAATCATTCCCTTAAGCAAATATGTACCAAATCTGCCCACATTCACGATAAAGTCCAGATCTTGGAACTGTTGTTTGCTCAATATAATTTTTTTTACCAAACAGTAACTTGTATCTTCCTACATCTTTTAATAACTACTGAAAAGGATTACGTGGCACTTCTTTTCTCAGATCTTACTAACAATACCACGTTGAATATTCTTAGTAAAATATACATTAACAATAAATATACAAATACAGATGAATACATAAACTTTTAAAATCATATTTAAAATGGTTCTGTCATTGGGTCATGTGTACATAGTCTGGCTTTGCTGTATAGGTTCTCCTGTAGTTTACAGGATATATAGAGCTTTGATTTTTGTTACAGAAAATACATTATTATCCAAACCAATGGTGATCAACTTTTTGATTTAGGGGGCCTCAATTGAATACCCTGACATTACCAAAAGCCACACATAATGCCCAGTGTATTTAATAGGAATGCAATAAAAGTGGTTAGAGACTGAACATACTATAGTAAACGGTCAGAGACTGAGGGCACGTTACAACAGGTTGCTAGAGAATAGATTACTGCCATTACAACACCTTTACAAGAGAATGCTTATAAGATACTGGTATCACATTTGATATTCCTCTCATCAGGAGCCATTATAAAAGTCAGGAAAACAAATAAAAAAAACAAACAAAGCAAACAAAACAAAGAATAGACAACACAGAAAAAGCAATATAGTTTGAAAAATAAAGCAAAATAAAGCAAATAATTTAGCTAGTGGTGACCAGTACAATTAATCTTTTCCTTCACTTTCCCTAAAAAAGCACTTAGGCAAGGAAAATAATGACTACTGGCTGCTGGGGTTAGAGACCACGGAGTAAATATTAAAGGACTGTATGTGGCCCTTGGGCCACGTGTTAGGCACCAGGGAACTAAATAGTAAAGAAAGTTTTGCAACCCAGGTTGACGCAGTTTTCGACATCTCCTGTTGATGAATGAAAAACAGAAATCATACAATTCACAGAGGCTCCAAAGGTCCATGTAGCATAATTATAGCATATCTTTGCAATATCAGTGGAGAACCTTTTCCTACTATGCAGGCTACTTTTCTGCTATGCCCAGTCATCTTAAAGGTTAAGCCACAAATGCTATAAGAAGTTACTATAATACTTTAATGTTTACAGAACAGGAGCCGAAGATAAAAATGTAATTCTAAGCAACCATGGGTAACACAATATTGGTGGTGCACATTTTTGTACAGTATGTATTCTTCATAGAAATGTATGACTGTTCACTTCAGCCGTAGACACTATAGGTTTAGCTGAAAAGATGTTATAGTCTTCCATTGTTGGAGTAGATTTCAATTGTGATTTCTATTGTGATATTCCAGAGACTATTTCTATTATAACTTTTATTATAATAAAAGTTATAATAACTTTTATTATAACTTTTTTTCTGCAGACATTCCTAGAGACTTATTGTATGTGCCCAGTATTGAGCACATACATAGCAGACACCCCTGGCACTACTTTTATTCTTTGTGGAGGTTACAATAGGCTGTTAGGGCTGTTTGTTGGATTTGAAAGGTTCTGCAGCATTTAGCTTTGATCAGCCCCTGTAACCAATCTGCTGCAGTGCTCATCAGTGTATTCTAACACAGCAGGGAGCATTCCCGCATCCACCTATAATGTGGATAGGGGAATTGGTTCCCTTTCTTCTTTTCATTCAGACGCCTGACTGAACGAAGAAAACTAAAGCATGTATGGCCATCTTGACTCATGCCAGTCCTGCCAAAATCATTTTGATTAGTCACTGATCATCAATGTGTAATCAGTAAATTTGATTCCTGTTTCTGATTTCTAGTGTTCCAACCTGTATGGCAAATATTCATTTAGATTTTAGTGGAGACACAAATTTTTGGAACCAAGAATACTGTCAACTTCACAGCTAGGGTCCCGGTTATATTTTAGGATGCTGCCATCCTTAAAAAAAGCACAGTAAAGGTTGTTTATAGGTATCTTTTCTGAGTGACAAAAAAAATAAAATTTTCTTCTACATTCAGAACATTTTCTTGGTATTTTTCTTGCACATTATAACAGCAGTTATAAATAACCAATCTAGAACATGTCAAATAAAGTTGGATCTGTAGAATTTTTGATTTGTGTGACTTCCTGCAGCCCAGTTCCTTCCAAAAGAATTTAATGTGTCCGCTGCAAGCTGTTCACAGGAACACCTTAGATTTAAAACTTAGAGCCTTTGATGCATTAAATGTGGGGAAAAAGGAAACGTGAACAAGGGTTAACAGTAGCATGCTCTAAAAATGATCTTTCGTTCCAAATGGAATTACACCTGGTGATCTGTAATGGATTGTATTTCATGCTGACACTTTCATTCTTCTGCTGTACTGCTTTTGAGCATCTTCTTTTGTAAGCTGTTTCACTCAAAAAGATAAACAGACAAAAGCACGGCAAGACAGCATGGAACTGAAAGGCAGCCATGTGGAGAGACATGCTGCCTAGTAACAACCTCGCCCCATGGCGGCCATATTCATTCACGGATAGGAGCTTGCAGGCAGTTATCTGCCTGCACTCAGATTTCATGAGTGGGAAGAATGGTAAAATACTGGGGTCAGATGGAAGACTGAATGACTAATTTAAACAATTGGATGCAGAGGATGACTTGTGCTTCAATCTTGGGAACTCAAAGCATACACTTTAACTTTGTTTACAGCTCTAGGATATTTTATATTAATCAGAAAATGGATCTGAGGTTTGAATACAGGGATAGGAAAAAGTAAAATGTGTTACACTTTGTAAAAAAAAATCTGGCTCCTTGAAAAATACTTAAAATAGTTTCCCCAAGACAAACTGGATGTCATGTATAAGTGCATCTGAAGGGACAATATTGATTGTTAAACATAACAACTAAACGGACCACTATTCATGTGCAGTAAAACATAGGAGATTGAAATAAGAGGTCTTATTGGTTGCTGTGGTTAGCAAAAACGATTCTTAATTCAGCATCTGAGCCTTTGTAGGCTAAGCACTTTTCCAGACAAACCAATAATTAATTAATTATTATATTAATAATAAATAATAAAGTTAGTGTTAATTTGCAGACATTTAGCAAGGTTCAGATAATGAGCAATTAATATTCAAAAAAATGTTCTGGCGCTAAAGTATTTGTATTGCAGCATCCAATGTAAAAAATGCATTGTGATGTTTGAACTATGTTTAGCTCTAACATTTATTGCTAGATTTTACTTACACCTATTCTATACATTTTCTGCTTTCCGACTCAATGGAATGAACAAAATGCAGGTCTCCTCTCACTGTATTGTGCTATCTGCTTATGCTAAAAGTTTGGGCTTGCTGAAACCCTCCAAAGCTTTCCACATGTGCCTTATTGGCATGAAGTGTATTTAGAAGATACAAACACTTACACTTGGGTCTCTTGTCATTGTCTCTTGTCTTTTTCTCTTATGACTAGATAGTGAGAGGCAATAGAGGGTGTCATTGCCCTTAGAGACTCCCACAACAAGTAAACTGCCCAACTTACTTTATTGAAGCAATCAGCTCCTTATCATCTATAAAAGCAATTTTACTTTCATTATGGCATAAGTCTTTAACTCTTAACTTTGAACTTCATGCCTTACAGACAAATGGGGGTATTTTATTTGCATGTCTTGCTTCCATTCAGTGGAGCCAAAGTTGTGGCATTTGTTTGCTCTTTCTTTGTGATTCATACGTTTTTATACAATTTCTGTTAATGGGGACCTTTTCTTCTCAGTGGGCTTGGATATGATTGACATACTGTATATACACATATAAACACATATTGCAATATTGTCATTACCCTATTGAGTCATTGATGCCAAAATACTTCTACCCGAAAATACACAGAATGAAGTTCAATAAATTACTTTAAATCAAAGAGCTGCATAGGGAAAATATATGAAGGCATCTTACTTGTAAAAACATTGTATTTGATAAAGCTCTTTTTCCTCTGCAGCTGCTGCCATGCTGACTTCTGTCTTCCGTGTTCAATAGTGTTATTACTTCCGCCCTTACTCCCTTTCCATGTCCCTAATCTTGCGTGCTCACTTCCGGTTAAGGCTCAGCTTGTGAATGGCAGACAGTCTCGCGGGATCTCGGAGCTGACGTCAAGCAAAGGAAATGATGCAGCCCTGGCATGTAAACACAATTTTTCCAGCAAAAAGTGCACAGAATGGGTTTATTACAGATTTCAGGGCCTCCATATACTGCATATGTTCTCAAACAATTATAAACAGAAGCAACATGTGCAAAAATAAAGTAAGAGACAAACAAACCCATAAAACATAGAGTGGGAAAGCCCTACTAAGGTACATGAGTTTAAAAGCAGAGGGGCACCCAAATATCTTTGCTGCAGGTCTACAAAATGTAGAAGACTTTGAGTGACTGTTGCTGCTCTATCATTATGATTGCAAAGAGTGAAGAACTCCAGAAACTGCCATGTACAGTATATTATAATTAGGAATAAGGGAAGTAGAACTAAAGGCATTTTTTTCAGTTTGGATAGGTTAAGGGAGGGTTATAACTCCTGCCAGTTTTTTGCTTATTATCTGTCTCTCATTGGGGAGATTTCCCTTCACTTGTTTTGCCTTAGTTAAAACCGGAAGTGAGAGGAAATCCCTTCAGAGTGAGGGAATCCCTTGTTGTCACCAGGGTAACCAGAACAAGTGTCCCCATTGGCGCATTTCTCCTCTATTCCTGTTTTGACAACAACACGTTGGATTTTCTTTCAGTAAAAAAAAGTTTTGCCTTTAGTTATACTTTAAGACAGTTAAGACCATGATTCTCAACTCCTGTCCTCAGGACCCACCAACAGGCCAGGTTTGCACGATAACTGAAATAAATCACAGGTGATAACATTTGCTGCTCAGTGATTGCAGTATTCTAGTTTGCATCTCCCCAAGGTAATACTTAAAATCTGGCCTGTTGATGGGTCCTGAGGATAAGCGTTGAGAACCACTGCTTTAGGAGATCTGTTGAAAATGAGATATTTGACATTTATATAACCTTGCTGTGCAATCCAGTGCTCTATATTCACTGCTGTTGTAGGTACAAGGAGACAGAAAAATGAAAGCTGGCAGTATTCTTGTATGTGGGTAGTAAACAAGTCAGCTGTTTGCCTAAAAATTATGTATTCCTCAAGATTCCACCAATCTTGTAATTTCCTAAAACACTTTAATATTTTTCCAGAAGTATTATTATAATCTATTTTACATAAACTATTTTTGAAAATTGTACAGTTTATTTGCAGTAGCACTTTAATGTTCAATGGAGAACAAAAATCACCTGTAGGGCTGTACAAGTGCTACAGATTTGGGTAAATATAAATCAGTGCAGTGCCCATGCAGGATTACTGGACTCAGATTTGCTCATTCATGCAATGCAAAGTGGACACTTCCATCCCCCAAACCCCAGAAGTTCTATTGCTTGGCGTTCTTGAATCTTTTATTTCACACTCTGCCAACAGAACTCTGTTCAGCTTATTATGCTTCTATGCATGCAACTCTATACTGATCCTTTGGAAAAACCCTTGTACTCCTACTACCAGTATGTTTATGGTTTTGGTAGATGAAGCCTCACCTAATAACCTTATCCTCAAAGCCAGGGTATTCTCAGATAAATTAAATAAAATCTGTGGGACCTGGTTAGGACTGCATACTAATGTTCTTTAACTTCTTCTTTTATACCCATTTATATTATTTCTATATGATTTTTTTTGGTCTATATGATATTGTATCACTTTGGACTTAACTTGACACAGTGGAGTTGATTTACCAAAGGCAAATAGTCTGTTCATTTTGCGATGGAAGTTGCACCCGGCAAAGGAAGTTTTCCCCAGAGCATTGTTTAGTGAATGAGTTGAATCTCTGTTGACTTCTATCATTCAGTCTTGTGCAAATAATAGTGCTGCTTTGTTTTTTTTCTTGCACATGCTTGGAACTCTTTGCAAAGTAAATTTTCACCACATTCACTAAGCTAAGGGGAAATTCACTCTTGTCGAGTGAACAGCCTATTTCCTTTTAGTAAACCAACCCCATTGTCTATAAAGAGGGGGTAGGGTTAATCAAACGTGTGTATGTGGTATGGAAGAATATACTGTATGTCTGAACTAGTATTTGCAACTTATGTTGTGACATGTTTTTGGCTTGTGTCCTTTTGTAACTACTTTTAAGAGCATAACTAAACACCTAAAATAAATTTGCAGGGTTGACTTTACATCATTTTTTGGTTTATTTCACCAGGGAAGAGAAGTAAGAGTGGGCAAGCTCATTTTAGTGATTTTTTGGTTTTTTAGGGTTTCCTACCCTTCCCATTTAATGTCTGCAGTATCATTAATGACAGCCATGCCCATGTTTATATCTCTATTGTCTTTTTTAATTCAAGTGGTTCTAAAGGTATGCATTTTTTTTGCCTTAATGCATTCTATGCACCTTCTGCAAGCAGCTCCCCCTTATACTTACCTGAGCCCAATCTCGATCCAGTGATATGCATGAGGGCAGTAGCTCTCCCAGCTCTCTCTCTTCATTGGACAAAGAAGCAACAGTGGGAGACATTGGCTCCTGCTGCTATTAACCAGTGAGAAGGGAGTGGGGGATGGGCCAAGCCGCACTCTGTGTGTCAATGGATACGCACAGTTGGCTCAGGAGCCAGTCATGCCAGCGGGGGACCCGCGAAGAAGAAGACCAGGGCTGTTCTGTGCAAAATCATTGCGCAGAGGAGGTAATTATAATGTGGTTTTTTTGTTTTTTAATACGTTTAGAATCAGTTTAAAAAAAAACATTGTTATGGGTTTAAAATTTCCATATTTTACTTTTGTATTGTAAAAAATTGTACATTTTGGGGCAACAATCTAAGCTAAATATTTACAGTGAAAGCAGCTGTCACCCAATATGAAGGCAGCCATCATAAATAGCCTTAGTTAATGTCAGATTAATGACCCTATAACCATTTTAAATGAATGTAATGTGTCTTATGCCACAAAAGAAATGTCTAAGCATAAAGCTCTGATTTTAGAGTGGCCAATAAGAGTCAGACTAGTTACATTGCAGACACTCTGGCACAATTACCGTAAACAAGAAACGCATTTGAATAAGTAGCCAAGTGCCAGGCGCCCTACAGAGGATGCAGTGAGAAATAGCAAAAACAGATTAGTAAGGACACAAAAGCATGATGGCCAAAAACATAATTAAGGATAAGTGCACTTCATTCATATTTGTTTTTATAATGACTTGAGTTCCAAGGTGAGTTTGGAAACCACATGACATGAATGCATTCATAAATATATTTCAGTATACTGCCTTGAGAGATTTTTTTTTGTATACAGTCATGCAGATAAAAAATAAGACATAGCTTGTTTTGTGTATTTTCTTATTTGTTTTGCTTATAAATATGGATATTCTAGCTAATGAACATTTTAAATAATTACACCTATTAACATCATCACAGGTCTAAATAATTATTCACTTAGACATTTCATCCAAAAGAACTGAGGATTATTAAATGTAACAAAACCCAACCAAGTTACCATATTCCACCCTTGAATACATTCCTATTCTACCCCAGCCCATATAGTGTGAAATTAATGCCCCTATCTATTTTAAAATAAAAGTACAGGGATGCAGTTAATTTGTATTTCTAAGGGTTTCCATCAGATCAAGCCAAAATGTCTCAGCCTTAGTTGGACACTATCTTTTTAATTACTGCCACCTTTGATGGGATTGCTGACCAGACACTTGGTGGTACATTGTGGTAGGCTGGGCACAGCAGTGGGATTGTTGGTATGTGTGATTAGTTTTTCTTCTATAAAGGCATCTGAAATCAGTGAATCAGTAGGCCCCAAGGCTAGAGAGGTAGAATTTCTCTTTAAAGTGTGTACCCACCAGTATATAAAGGAGGCACACTGACCACCAATGTAAGGGGCACACACTGCCGACTTATTTAATGGAGGGCAATTACCACCAATATGCAGGGGCATACTAACTACCACTGTAAGAGGGCACTGCAGTGACCACTAAACACATATGTTATGGGGGCAACAACATCACTAACCGCCATCATTTAATGGGGACTTTCAACACTGACCACTGACATAAGGCGTCAAGTGCAAGTTACTATAGTTAATTTCATCACATTATAAGTCTGTATAATCCACCAGTAACCACTATACATAACCTATTTTTGTTTAATAGTGTACAAACTGCACTCTTTGGGGTTGATTTACTAAACACAAATAGACTGCACACTTTTCAAATTGTAGTTGCACTCTGCAAGAGCAATTGCTCCAGAGCCTAGTAAATGAGCAGAAGCTCTTCTGACTTCCATCATCCAATCATGTGAAAGCAAAAATGCTGTTTTTTCTTTTTTTTTTCCTTTGCGCTAAAAATTCTTTGTAAAGAAACTTTACCTAATTTACTAAGCTCTGGAGAGTGCAACTGCACTTTGCAAAGTGCACAGTCTATTTGCCTTTAGTAAATCAACCCCTTTATGTGAGGAAGTGCGAGTGATCTACAATCCAAGCAACCCCCTGTAAATTAGGCTGCTCATCAGATTTGCCTGACCTCTTGAATAAGGATGGTAACAGCACTGATTTATTATTCCCCTAGTACACAGAGTTTTTTTCGGTCTTTTAGGGCCTGTTCACTCATTAACATGCACAAATGCAACACAATGCAATGCAGGCCAACGCAGCACAGTAGTGGGAATATGACACATAAAAAAAAAATATTTTTTTATGTGTTGATCTGCATTTACAAGTGCGCCAAAATGCAGATCGATACACTAGAGTGAATTTGCCTTAAATGCTGGCATGTAGCCTCCCTTGTCCATGCGTAGATGTCACAGAGATTTGCCCCACCCAATGCGTTTCATTATCAAGGACAATATCCAAGGATTTTGCACTGTCTGAGTTTATATATACACCTCTCTATCAAACTTCATACCATTCTCAATCACATTGCCAATCTTTCTGGCCTTACCTGACAAGTTGTATTACTTTCAAATCCTGATCATAATAATTAAATAACGAAAACGTATACAGAACCACTACACAGTCTATTCAAATAATATACTGTATATGAAATAATATCATGCTTATACAGTATGCAATGTAAGTACCACTGTGTCAAGAATAGAGGAGGAATTCGTTTTACCCCTCCACTGAGCCCTTCTACCACTTGCTGGCATGAAAGGATCCAAAATAACCAGTCCCTGCTCACACACTCCAGGTTATATAGAAAGTGCCTATTCCAAAAGGAAGAGATACGTCAAAGTGAAGTCTTTTAGAAAGCGGCTTCATGCTATTAAACAGTTTTCATACTATGCTTTTTAATGCCCCATGTCCTTACCTGTTCCCTTTTGATGTTACAAACTTCTTTCTCCTGTGCCTGCTTTAACATATTTTTTTCTTTTGGGATTTGTGTTATATTAATATTTTTATCATCATCATTACTATTATTATTATGCTGTATTGTTCAATAATTACATTTTACCAAAATAGCATTTGTATTGTTAGAGCGTATGTAAACCATTATAGTGAACATCTCTTATTTGCTTCCTTTTGGTCTGTTAAATATTGCATTTTGTTATATTTGTTTGATAAGTGCAAAAAAAACCTGTTGATGCTGTTAGAAATTCACAGCTGTACTGTATCCTATGCACACTTCCTGTGCTATCTCAAGTCTAATCAGCCCTATCTTGGACTACAAAACACCGCCCTAAGGCTAAAGATGACTGGGGAGGGCTGACACAATTTCTTGTGATTTCAATCCAGAAAAGGTACTGTGTTGGAAGCCTATACAAGGAAATTAGAAGCTGAGTGCATTTCTGCTAGGGTCAAGAGATATTTTTCGGGCGTTGCATTGTGTTTAATAAAATAAAACACAGGGAAATGTTTATTTTTTACAGAGATGTCCTGCATATGGTTTTTATTCCTGACAGTGATGACACTTTAAGATGGTTAAATGTTGATCACCAAGCAAATTGAATAACTTTATAGATTTAATCTTTTGTTGCTCGATAATTGTCAGCAATAGATAAACTTTCCATCTACGGCATCAGTAAGTTTCTATGACTCAAAGGGAAAACAAGGAGATTATATGGTTTTTGCTTTCTGTTGGCTTGTTCCTTCCGGTGAATGGCTACAGAGTACTCTACATAAAAAAGCCACTTGCTTCTTAGTTTTCACTGATATATACCTTAGGAAGGCACTGCAGGTGAAATATTCAGTTTTAACATATAATTTCCATTTTCTTAGCATGTTATTATTTTCTTGTTTGTCTCCCACATCTCCCCAGCATGTTGTTTTATCCACTCCTGATCTCCACTGTACAACCCATTGTATGGCACAAAGAAAGCTTGGTTCTTGTCAATTAAATCCACTCTCCATGAAAAAAATTGTATTTTGTGCAATAACCAGTAATTTAAATCTATACCGAGGATTTTTTTTTTTACACTTTGGTAATTATACTCCTCTGTTAAGTATGAAAAAAGTGAGAGTGATTTAATATAAAAAAACTACCAAGTGTCTGAGTCACTTTGCTTTAAGCATGTCTTTGTTAACATTATGTCTACATTACCCGAGTTAACCATTGTTATGCTTTTTTTTTTTGTTTTTTTTTTTTTGTATGATATAATTTTGTCTTTATGTTTCATGTCTCTTTTTATGTTTTCCCATTGACCAGATGCCCCTACCACTTTAATTCCAACCACAATCATCCCCCTTTCCACCACTGCAACAGTCACAACCTCTGTTTCCATACCAACCCGTTCAACCACATCCGCTTCCAGCAGCAAAGGTATGTCTGTTCTACTGTATGCCTCGTATAACAGATTGATTGAAATGTCTGAAACATCATGACTCGATGTAATTAGCTATGACATTTACATTTATAGTGAGTTAAAGTGTTAATAACAAGCGTTGTTATGTTTTGTGCTTTTTTTAATGATTTGAACAAATTAAAAGGAACACAGTAACATAGCAACAATTTGAAAATAATTGCAAATTACACTTTGCTGTTGATATGGCGTAGACTTAGTTACTCAGGGCTTTATTGTCTTGGAGGCAAATGATGCACCACAATCCCACATGAAAGAGATTTGGGGATTTTTTATTTTTTTTTTTGGTTATAAAATTCTTTAGAACATTTTTGGATCTTTAATGCTCTATAGTGGCTGTAGTACACCTCAGAAGATGAATTCTTATAGACTATGCTACATGTCAGGGCAGTGTGAGCAGCCAAAGATGTATACAGCTAAAATCAAAGTCAGATCAATTGAGTTTAAATGGAGCTCTTAGGTTGCCGTATGTATATATATGGGGGCATCCTAAATTAATAAAAAAAATTGATATACAATGAAGAAACAGAATTGACTGTTTCAGCAGAACTCTGGCTAAATATTTAAAAACAGTGTTTAGTGCAGTTGTGTATCCTTTAAACAGTGCTAGCATGATCAATAAAGGATTGAACTTAATACTAATGTAATGAGGGGAAGAAGTATCGATTAGACTCAGGAAGCTGCAGAGCTGTCTTTCTGAACAATGATACCACCTCTTGCGGTGGCAGATAACAACTATGGCAGTTGGAAAGGCAGCCCAGGGCCCAACCTCCTGGGGAGGAAGATGTATGCCTTTCTTCTGAGAATACTTCCCACTGTGCTGCACAATGCTTTCCAAGTTATTATTGTTTGGTTGCCCACTCCTCATTCTGTTATTCCATTGGAGAAAATTATTATGCATTCTCTGACTCTGCTCTTTTCTATGTATGCATGAGGTATACTAGTATATTTCTTTATCTATATGCTTGGTATAATTCCCAATATCTGTTTATATTCTGTATGTTTGGATATTTCCCAGTACCAATTTTCTTGTTCTGCATGCTGAGTGTAATTCTTAGTATTTGCTCTAAATCTACTTGTATGAACACTGCACAATATTACTTTCCTTGTTATGTATGCTGGGTGTAGTTATCAGTATCTGTTTTCATAATGTTTACTGTATATGGATGATTCATAGTAGCACTTGCATTTTTATTCTGGGTGTAATTTTTAGTATCCATTCTTATTCTGCATGTACAGTATGCATCCATTTCACACTGCCATATCTAATATTCTGTATGCTGGGTGCAATTCTCAGTACCTTTTTTTATTTTGTATAAATCAACACTGCACAGTATCACTTCCCTTGTTCTCTATAAATGATGTAATTATTAGTATCTGTTTTTACTATGTATATATGGATGTGCACAATAGCACTTCTCTTCATCTGTATGCTGGGGATAGGTTTTAAATCTATGTATACTTTCTTATATTTCAAATTTTCTGTGTTTGTGTTTTTTCATTGTAGCATTAAACTGTTGCCAGATTTTTTGCTCCTGCAAATCAAGATAAAGAATACTTAAGGTCACTTTCACACCATTGTGTTGCATTTATGTGCATACTGCGTTTAGCTGCACTTTAATGTGCATTGCATGAGCTGTCCAAGGCATCAAAATGCACCAAAATGGGTGCATTTATTATTATTTTTGCAATGCTTGGGGACTCTTGGTGAGATTTCTTTGCTTACCGGTCCATGAAGTCCAGCATTGTCTTCCTTTCAGCCTTAAGAACTTCCTCTGTTCCAGTGCAGCCATCTTGGTCATACAGTATATCACACACACATGTACACATGCCACGGGTCTTTTTTAGGTCTATATAGACCTGGCGAGCCTTGTAGCGCTTATGCACATGCACAAATTCCCACAAGCCCCCACACATTCACAGACATAATAATAAACAAAGTGTGCAAAACCTCTAACCATAGAAATCACAATGAAAACAAACAGTAAAGTGATGCAAATAATATCAACATCAATAAATAAAAGCACCAATATAGTGGAAAAATAAAACCATATTTCAGTATTGTCAGAAACCATGAATCAGAAAGAGAAAGAAGTAGAGTCAAATCACACTTGTTTAATAATAAAAGTAAATAGAACAAATGTAGTCAAAACATAGTCAAAGTTTGGTAACCGTAACAGATAGACAAGCCAGAAAGTCAGGAGCCAGGGATCAGCATATTGGAACAGCAAGCAGTATCTGGAGCCAGAAGGAATGTTAGCCAAGCAAATCTTTAACAGGAACGCAGGAGATAGTCTCTGTGATGTTGACCAAGGTGAAGGCAGAGATCATCTGGGCTGGACGACTTAAGTAGGCAGGACTGATGAGCAGGATATTATCAACAGGTGAGTCACTGTGGAGAGATAGGAGCTGGCAATTAGACAACAGCTGAGCGGCCAGCTTTGAGAAGGAAGGGCTGAGCCCAGCCCTGACAATTATAAATCAAACAATGATAAAACAGAGATTGATGTCCACACCCAAATGAATATTAAGGGCTCTACTAGGGGGGGATTTTAACCACTAAGTCACCGCCAACCGTCATATGACGGCGGGACGAGGCTTCTCTTGGTCTGGGCGGACGTCATATGACGTGATCGCCCTCCCGAGCCACTAGGGTGCCCGCTGCGTCGCTCTGGACCCGGTGCGCATGCCCGGCGGCCACGATGTCCACCGGACACCTGCGATTGCCGGGTAACAGAGCAGGATCGTGGATCTGTGCATGTAAACACAGATCCACGTCCTGTCAGAGAGGAGAGGAGACCGATGGTGTGTCCCTTGTACATAGGGACACCGATCGGTCACCTCCCCCAGTCAGTCCCCTCCCCCCACAGTTAGAATCACCTCCCTAGGTCATACATTAACCCCTTGATCGCCCCCTAGTGTTAACCCCTTCCCTGCCAGTCACATTTACACAGTAATCAATACATTTTTATAGCACGGATCGCTGTATAAATGTGAATGGTCCCAAAAATGTGTCAAAAGTGTCCGATATGTCCGCTGCAAT
Source organism: Aquarana catesbeiana (assembly GCF_042186555.1). NCBI lineage: Eukaryota > Metazoa > Chordata > Amphibia > Anura > Ranidae > Aquarana > Aquarana catesbeiana. The sequence continues at coordinate 719,780,311 of NC_133325.1, read as the reverse complement.
ATTGCAGTCACAATAAAAATCGCAGATCGCCGCCATTACTAGTAAAAAATAAATAAATAAATAAAAATGCTATAAATCTATCCCCTATTTTGTAGACGCTATAACTTTTGCGCAAACCAATCAATAAATCAATATATGCTTATCGCGATTTTTTTTTTACCAAAAATATGTAGAAGAATACATATCGGCCTAAACTGAGGAAAAAATTTGTTAAAAAAAAAAAATTGGATATTTATTATAGCAAAAAGTAAAAAATATTGTGTTTTTTCAAAATTGTCCCTCTTCTTTTGTTTATAGCGCAATAAATAAAAACCACAGAGGTGATCAAATACCACCAAAAGAAAGCTCTATTTATGGGGAAAAAATGATAAAAATTTCATTAGGGTGCAGTGTAACATGACCACACAATTGTCATTCAAAGTGCGACAGCGCTGAAAACTAAAAAATGGCTTGGGCAGGAAGGGGGTGAAAGTGCCCTGTATTGAGGTGGTTAAACAATCTTGTGGGAAAATGAAAGTCCTGTCCCAAAAGAATATTTCAGGGCTCCACTAGGGAGCCAGTGTAGAATCTTGCGTGAAAATTAAATTCCAAAGTTCCATGTTTTTTAGTCCCAAACCACCTCAGTCATAGATATATGCATTCCCTTACTGGATAACTAGGATCTTCAGATTATAAGAGATCGCTAGTGCAGGATACACTAAGTGTGAATCACACCACGGTATGGTAACAACCTCCATGCCCACCAAGTACTCTGCTGGCTGTCCAGAAAGCACAATTCTCCACAGCAAGATACAAAGGACTATAGCGTAATATTGCTAAAAACACCAATTTATTCCATGCAAATATTCTTACAAGCATCTCCAAGCAGAAAAGGCTCAAAAACACCATGCTGTATTACCCCAGCAGGTGTGATAACATCATAGGCCGCTAGCCCTTTCTACACATTTCATTTATGCGAAGTACTTCCTCAAGGGACATGAAGAAGTTTCTTTATTTTTCCACTATATTGGTGGTTTTATTTATTGATGTTCATATTATTTGCATCACTTTACTGTTTGCTTTCATTGTGATTTTTATGGTTAGAAGGCTTGCACACTCTTTTTGTTTATTCATTTGTTTTTCCTGTATGCAGAACATAGTGTGCAGCATTACCTTCTAGCCCACTGAGCACATAAGTATTTAGTGGTTTATTTGCATTCACAGACATACCTTTCTTATCTTCCAGACCCCATATATTGTCAGAGACCTGTTGCCTTTTGTGGCTACATGGGGGTTTCACCTAAATTTCATGCATGTGCGGAAGCACTGCAAGGCTCTGCCAGGTCCAATAGACACACTGCATGTCTGTTTATGTGTTAGATTTGTTCTGATTTCATGATTCACACATCATCCTCCCCTTGGTAAGGATACAGGAAGCAAAATTTTAAAATGGCTTAAAAATTATTAATTAATTATTAATTTTACTTTCATGGGCTAAAGTCCACTTTAACCTGACTTCTGATCCTCTTTAACTGCTTTCAGTGTTCCCATTGACTATGCTGGCCGACAGCTCTCACAGACTTAGAGACAGTAGCTCAGTAGTTAACTTTTTTGATTTAGCTGGCGGAAGCACGTAACAACTTGCTTACATAAGAATACTCAGCATAATAAAGGGTCACCTAACTGCTCCCTGCAAATCACAAAAAAAATAACAGCACTATTTTCAGTAGATCCCTAAATATATAAATAGTCAGCATTTTACATGAGTCCTCCAGGCCCCATTTATAACTAAACTATCACTTTAGGATGGACTGATATTTTAATGCCATTGTTGCAGCACAAGCCTGTAAGAGGCCTATTGAAGAGTGTTATTTGTGTATAATTTTGTACTCCAATGATGTCTACAAATAAGAAATGTAATCTAAATAGCAGGGTGAAGGACAGGATGCTCATGAAACCTGGTAAGTTTTATTCAAGATTGATCTAAAAATGATTCTTGCTTTGAAACCTCTTTTTGGTAACAGTCAAATCTGATATGATAATCTAACTCTTCCAAACTTCCAATTCTTATCCTGCCATCTTACTGAATCACATGGTATAACTGGTTTCCTTTCCATTTTTTTCTTTAATGTTTAAAAGAATTTATCTGAAGACCACAGAGATTATCCGAATGAGAGAATCAGTCGGTGGTTTAACTTATTCCTGGCGCAGTATGATAAACTTTGTTATCTTATGCATATTTTCCTATTGATGACACTGTGCTTAGAATGGAGTTGGTGCAAAAGATTAGACAAAGGATTTAAAAAGTAAAAAAAAAAAATTGCAAATTCCATTTAGAAGATGTAGATTTGAAAACACTTCGTAGTCATGATCGTGATTGTTTACTTACAATATCATGACTGAATTAAATGTCAGAGGAGAAATTAGTGAGTATGTCAAATATGAGCTGATGCATTTACTATACAAAAGCATGCATGTGTTTCATGTACTAATTAGGTACACAAATTAAGGGATAGAGATTCATAATTCTATTCATTGCAGTAGGGCCAAACAATTAGGTAAAGCAAAAAGCAGTCTTTTGCTGAGATATTAGCAAAAAAGTAAGCCTGTCCTGAGTGAAATCGTTTCTTTTGACATTTCTTTCTGAAAATGCTAGTTTCCTAATTGTAACACTAACATTAAACAATGTGCATGTTCTTAAGCATAGCTGTTTGTAATGTTAAGTAATTGATTCTCAAAGATCCTCAAACACCACAACAAAGACACTAAAGGGTTGATTACTAAAACTAGAGAGTGGAAAAGCAGGTGCAGCCATGCATGGTAGCCAATCAGCTTCTAACATCCACTTGTTCAATTAAGCGTTGACAAAAAAACCTGGAAGCTGGCCATTTTTTGCTATTGGGCACTGCGCTACTTCAACTGATAATTGCGCGGCCGTGCAATGCTGTCCGCAAATTAAATTTATATAATTTTTTTTGGTGGTATTTGATCACCACTGGGTTTTTTTGATTATATAAATGACAAAAGACCAAAAACTTTGAAACAAAAAAACAATATTTTTTATTTTCTGCTATAAAACATATTCAATAAAAAACTTAAATCTATTTTTTTCTTCTCTAAATTTAGGCCAAAATGCATTCTGTTTTGGTAGAAGAAAATCCCAGGAGGTGTACATTATTTGGTTTGCATGAAAATTATAGGGGTTGATTTACTAAAGGCAAAAAGACTGTGCACTTTTCAAAGTGCAGTTGCTCCAGAGATCAGTAAATGAGCAGAAGCTCTGCTAATTTCCATCATCCAATCGTGTGCAAGCAAAAATCTGTTGTTTTTATTTTTCTTTGCATGTGATTGGGTACTTTTTGTAAAGTGAAGCTTTACCTCATTTACTATGCTCTGGAGCAACTGCACTTGCAGAGTCTATTTGCCTTTAGTAAATCAACCCCATAGCATCTACAAACTATACTATATATACTGGAATTTTTATTTTATTTTTTTAATACTAGTAATACTAGTAATGGTGGTGAACAGTGACTTACAGTGGGACTATGATGGTGTGATGGGCAGTCTGACACTAGGTGACGCTGGCTGGGGGATAAACTAACTGACACTGACATCAATAGTAACACTAATGCAGTGATCAGTGCTAATATATAGCAAATCACAGCACATTCAGGGGGGAGCGCGCGTAAGTGCACACCCCTTAACCAGAAGTGCTGATCACTTATCAGATACATGATCCAGCTCACTGGAGCTGCCTTGCCGCAGTAAATGTACATGTGATCGTTGCTAAGTGGTTAAGCAAATGTCCTTTCAGGCTGTATTGGCCAATTTGCCTGTGTGCATGGTCCTTAAAATATCTTATGTATGTTTTAATTTGAGAGCTGGCAGACTGTCTAGATTCTACTCTAATCGAAAACAAAGCTGACATTTCAGTTTTTCTAATGTGTATAAAATGAATTTATCCACAATACCTATACAGATACAAATACCTATACAGATATAAAATAAAGGTAAATGAGGGCTTGTTGTAAAGTTCTTTCACTGCTTGTCCAGAATTTGCAAATAATTAAGTGTCATGATCTGGATACAAGTTCACTTTAAGAATGTGAGAGTGAGGTTTATGGAAAAAGAACAAAGACAAAAATTTCATTGCATGATATGTTCACTTAGTAGCCTGCACATACCATTGATATTGGGAATGGTGGGGTCACAGCTGGTTTATAAAAGGGTCAGTCTATCAGAGATTACTATTTAGTTATTAGATTATCCTGACAGGTAGAAGCGCCCACTAGCTTTTTTTTATCTCAATGAAATTGATTGACAAGATTTGCCCAGGGAGTGCAGAATTGGGTATGTCTTGTACTTATGTAATCCTCCTTGACAAAACAAAGCATTGAACCCTTGCAGTGTGGAGGGAACCAATGCAATGTAATATTTTAGATATACTCAGAGTTCAGTGTGAACACTTAATTCCTCCTCCATTATTAATAACATTTAACTCTTAACTAACCCTTTAACTATCCACAACCCTAACGAATCCTTATCCCATCTTAAAGCTTAAAGTGGATGTAAAATCCATTCATGAAATGTGATCTGGGCACATATATCTATAGCGTTTACTTATCTCTCTCCAGAGCTCTAAGTGCCGTGTCTTTCTGCTGCTCCATTCCTCTGTTATCAGCATGATAACTTCTGGCAGGTTCTCCAACACAGGGTCCGGCTTACAGTGGCAGACCTTCAGAGCCCATGATGGAAATGGAGGCTCCCACGCGCATGTGCGGGAGTGACATTCTCATGTCTCTAGCCTGCAAACCCAGAAGGAATTTGAGGGAAGATGTCAGCTGTCTCAGCGTTGACATTGTGGCACTGGAGGGCTTTGTTCTAAGTTAAGCCTATCATAATGTGCTAGTATGCGATGCATATTAGCACATTATGACATTGCCTTGCAGGGATTTTTTTCCAGCAGCAGCGGGTTCACACACCAAGATCTAAGACTAATTATCACCTTTTCTGCTTTATACTAACTTCCTCCTGCACATTGCAAAGAAATATGAGTCAACCTGTTTATTTTAAAACTAAGAAATGACTGTGTTGCATAGACCTCATTTAATGTGTTTATTAGAAAGTAGGTATGCCCTATGATGTAAATAAAAATAAACAGTCAATGTGTGAATATATGAAAGGGATCTGTATTTTTTAGGAGCCTGAGTTAATAGGCCTTTATCAGTCAGAGCTGCTTCGTTCCCCATAGTCAATAGAAATGCAAAAGCAGCTTGACACAGTTTGATGCAGCTTAGAAGGTGGTCAAATGCAGGTCATAAGGTGGTTCACTTCAGGTCAGATGCACCTGTCAATGAATTCTGAAATTCCTCAGAAGTGTTTCAAATACACGCCTAATGCAAGTCTTATTTCCCATCAACACAAGTCTCTTTTTTCTTCTACTTATCCACTCTTTCTAAAACCAAAAACAAGCTTTGGCTATAGTTGGGCTTTATATTGCAAAAATGGCTTGTAAAGCCATGTCATATGTAACCCAATTTTACACAAAACAGTTTTTCTTTTGACTGATGCTTTTTGGCATCTATCATCAGATCCTTGACGCAATAAATCTGTCATCCTGCCTTATAAGGTATGTCTGGAGCAAATAACCAACCAATCATTGCTGAATATTATTTGTTAAAATTTCTAGCAGTGGATCAAGTGTCATCTGCCTGATCCTACCCACTGAATGCTATTCAGGTCCAATAAAGCCAATTATATAGCTGTGATCTGTTTTCTTAACCACTTCAGCCCCAGAAGGATTTAACCACTTCCTGACCAGGCCATTTTTTGCTATACGGCACTGCGTTGCGTTAACTGACAATTAAGCGGTCATGCAACGTTGTACCCAAACAAAATGGTGTCCTTTTTTCCCACAAATAGAGCTTTCTTTTGGTGGCATTTGATCACCTCTGCGGTTTTTATTTTTTGTGCTATAAACAAAAAAAGAGCGACAATTTAAAAAAAACAAAAAAACAAAAAAACAATAATTTTACTTTTTGCTATAATAAATATCCAAAAAAACGAAAAAAAGATTCTTCATCAGTTTAGGCCTATATGTATTCTTCTATATATTTTTGGTAAAAAAAAAATACAATAAGCGTTTATTGATTGGTTTGCGCAAAAGTTATAGCGTCTACATAATTGGGGATATATTTATGGCATTTATGGCATTTTTTTTACTAGTAATGGCGGTGATCAGCAATTTTTAGTGGGACTGCAACATTGCAGCGGACAGATCGGACGCTTTTGCCACTTTTTTGGGACCATTGACATTTATACAGCGATCACAGCTAAAAAATAGCCACTGATTACTGTATAAATGTCACTGGCAGGGAAGGGGTTAACACTAAGGGGTGATCAAGGGGTAAGTTTTCCCTAGGGAGGTGTTTCTAACTGTGGGGAGATGGGACTGACATGGAGTAGAGAGAGATTGCTGTTTCTGATCACTAGGAACAGCAGATTTCTCTCTACTTCCCTGACAGAACAGGGATCCGTCTGTTTACATTGACAGATCCCCATTCTGGCTCTCTGAGGAGCGATCGCGGGTTGCCGGCTGACATGACGGTCACCGGTCACGTGTATTGGCTCCAGCATCATGCCACGGTCACATGTACGTGCCGCCGGAGGTGTGCTCGTTGCAAGCTGCCGACGTACACCTTCAGCAGTTTGCGTAGCTGCGCCAACCTGCCGCAGTATAATGATGGCGGCTGGTCGGCAAGTTTTAAAAGAGTTTTGGACCCTAGGAGAAGTGCTTAGAAAAAAAAAGTTACACAATCAACTTTTTTTTTAGATGACGAATGAAAAGTAGGATAGACAGTATGACGCCAAACTTTAGCTGACAGCAATTATTTTAAAAATAGATGTACATTAGCGTAAATCCAACAGTTACAGCATAAAGAAAGGATATCTAAGAGATAAAAAGTTGAGCTGGAGAGTGATTTTAAATATGATTGTGCTTGGGGTGATCTTAATTTGGTAGGGAGAAAAGTGAAATCTGATATAATCCATTTAATACTTTTGAGCCCATTTATAAACTTCTAAAATTCATTTTCATCTACTGCCACCTTCATAAATCCCATTGGCATGCCTGATTTCAGTGATATGTCTCTTACATTTAAAATAACTTATCTCAAGGACTGCAGGGATCATCTTTAGGAGGGAATCAGCTGGTGTTCCATCATATTTCTGGCTCAGTATGATGAACTGTTTCATCGTATGGCTCCTTTCCATTACAGGGCCCAGGTTTAGGAAGGAGATTGCAAAAATATGGAATCTTAAAGATAAGTGGGTGAAGATCAATAAGATTTTGTGGCTGAAAAACATTATATTACACTGAAGGTCATCAGGTGGTACAAGGATGAAATGAACAAAATGACAGATTAATTAACTTAATGAATTGTGGTGGAAACAGGTGACTTCTAATAAGTGGTCTCTGACAACCAAAATGAAATATTTACAGTGTTTCATTTCCTTTTTATCTGATGAATATATTAATGAATGAATCTGTGTTTGCTACATTCTTTTTTATAAGTATGAAATTGTGTTCTTTGTTACAGATTTTAGAGTTATATATAATGGTCTTATTTTTATTTCATCCTAGGATTTAACCAAGGAAAGAGTGTATGTAGAGCCTAACAATGAACGTTTGTTATTTGCTCCCTTTTGGTCTGTTAAATATTACTTTGAAAGTGTTTTATTATATTTAATCAGTAAGTGCAAAGAAATACCTGTTGATTCTACCCTAAACTGATGTGCTTGTAGCTTCCTGTGTTCTCTGCCCTATCCGTTAAAAAAAAGAGGAAAAGGGCTTAAAAATATAAAACGTATGCAGCCACAACATCTATGTCACTTCTATACCGATAAGCTTTAATATATTATTTTTTATTCTTGAGTTTAAAAAAAATGTAAAGTAGACATGAGCCTTCACATTCATATACTACTAGGGTATGTAACAACCCTAACCGTTTTGTAAATACTTTTTTTTTTTTAATACTCTTTTGCTTATGTGACCATCATAGGGTTTTCCCCACTTCTCCCCAGGGCAGGGAGTGGGTGTGAAGAACACATAGTCAGGGACTTTAGATCCCATCAGCCTTTGCCACCTTTGTAACCGCTTTTTGGAGAGAGTCCCACTGATATGCAGTATGATGCACAGCAACCTTGGAGAGACTACAGAGACACTGTAGATCTGCATGGCTGCCTGTATCTCTGTGAGCATGGAAAGCAGTCTGACTACACCACTGGCTGTAATGCAAAGCCATGTATTCATGTTGTCACCCTACTACAGGAAGTGCTGTGACTGGAAGGGTCTCCTGGTAAAATATATCAGAAATAAAAGCCAAACTGTATACAAAAATCTTATTTTTTGCTAGAGTAAGCACATGGCATGTGTAATACATTCTGGGTTAATGTTTAGAAACGATTTAGTTTGGCAGAACTGTTTAAGACATTGGGATAACTGCCTACATCTGCAATTAAAAATTGTTATGTATATTCAATGATAATTTAACCTATATAGGATTCAAATAAATGGATATACTCCTATTCAAAACAGAGGAAGCATAATTTAAAAAGACAAGTACCATTTTATTGATGCACTACCAGTTTGATTCTGGAACCCCCAAATATTGCTCTCAGCTTTTCTGATGTTATACAAATAATATAACTTCTAATTTTGTTCATCAATAAGGAATAAGGATAAGTAAAGTATTATTATTATTTTTTTAAATATTTTTTTAATTGGTGCACAGAATTTTTTCTCTATGCAATGCTATTGGGGATGTGTCTCTTTTATACTTATATTATCCAAGTCTGTGTCTCAGAGCCAATTTAAGTAGATGACTGAATCCAAATTTGGATTAATATTGACTTCTGCCAACCAAGCATTGCTACAAACATTTGAACTCCCCATGTCCTCAGAGACAACTAGAAAATTGGGTATTAGAAGCAGAAATAAAGGACTGCATGTCTAATGGGAATTTGAGGTAACACAAGAGTACTCCAATAAGCCAATTGTGTGAGAAACTTCTTATAAACTTTTACAGTGTTGGGACCACATATTGTTTTTTTTTGTCTAGAGACACCTCCTTAACTGACTCTGAATGCAGTACAAATAGGCTGTCTAACCTTTTAAAACACACAGTACAGCGATGATTTAAGCCAAGGCAACTTGGACCTGACATGCACATGAAATTGCAAAATATGAAAAGATTTATATATACCATTAAAAATTGATCAATTAACTGTGCTAACAAATCAAGTCCAAAAATATGAGAAAACTAGGCTGAATGATTCATGCCAGAAGCAGTTCCCTAATAGCTTTTCCAAATGGCTCATTCTCCATAACTTAATGGCCAAAAAAACAGGACTTTGTTGGCCTGTATTGCATAGCCCCAGGTCAATATTCCTTCAACATATGCAAAAGTTTAAATAATCCAACAAATTGTATTTGGTCTCCGAAATGCTAATTAAAGTTTAATTTGCTCTACAAATGTAAGAGATGTTGTTTTAAAATGCTAAACGTTATTTAAATTTTTAGAAAATGAGTGTGATATTTGATCTGTTGTAACTTTTGCCTTTTAATACATATACCCTCCAGCAAATTCACTTGACATATTTTTCTAGGTTACACATCAAAGTTTAATAGGGAAGTTACATTCACTTGTTTTAAGTCTGGAAAACCGGATAGTATAGTTTGTTTCATTACAGCATGCCAGACCTAATTTATTAAAACTAAAGAAAAGAAAAGTAGACTAGTGACTCTAACAGGCAATTGAGTTTCAGCCTTTGTTTCTCTATTAAAAACTTTACCAGCCAACCCAAAAGTATGAGATATGCACCACTGGAGGCAAACAGCATTAATACATGTAGCACAAAGCAAGGCACAGAACTAACGGACAAGACAGATTTATAGGAAACTATGGCCATGCTACTGTTGGTTACACATCATTAACCACTTGCTTACTGGGCACTTAAACCCCCCACCTGCCCAGACCAATTTTCAGTTTTCAGTGCTGATGCACTTTGAATGACAATTGCGTGGTCATACAACACTGTACCCAAATTAAATTTTTATAATTTTTTTCTCACAAATAGAGCTTTCTTTTGGTGGTATTTAATCACAGCTGGGATTTTTATTTTTTGCTAAACAAACAAAAAAAGATGGAAAATTAAAAAAAAAAAAATAAATCATGTTTTATAGTTTGTTATAAAAATTTGCAAACAGGTAATTTTTCTCCTTCATTGATATGCGCTGATGAGGCGGCACTGGTGGGCACAGATAGGCACATTTAATGTGGCACTGATAGACACATTTAAGGCAGCACTGATAGGCACAGTTAAGGCGGCACTGATAGGCACAGTTAAGGCGGCACTGATGGGGACAGATAAGGCGGTACTGATGGGCACAGATAAGGTGGCACTGATGGCCACTGATGGGCCCTGATGGGTGGTACTGATGGGTGGCATGGATGGGTGGCATGGATGGGTGGCACTGAGGATCTGGTGGAAGCTCGCCGTGATCGGGACTGATGTCCCTCTCACAGCCGCCAGTGATCATCTTTTTTTTTTCCTCCTCACGCTGTCAGCACAAGGAGAAAAAATAGCTGATTACCGGCTCTGTTGACATCACATGGTCAGCTGTCATTGGCTGACAGCTGATCATGTGGTAAGAGGTCGGGATCGACCCCTTACTCCAATCTGTGATCAGGCGAGTCTCATAAACTCGCTGAGTTTATGAGACTCGCAGGCACGCAGGCCGCTCGTGCACGGGATGATGTCAATGGAGGTAGCCCAGCAAAGCAGGTCCGCGCTGTAGCTGTCATTCGGCTATAGCGCAGATCTCTAGTGGTTAAATACCAGATTATATTCCTCTACTTCAATCAATCCCAGGGTCTATTTGAAAGAATGCCTCGAATTTATTTGCATAGCACTGAATGATGAACAGAGTCTGCTGTTATTAAATAGTTATGCATAACTGTCATTAAGTAGGTTAGCATAAAATGGCAGTGTCACAGATTGGGAATCTGCTCCCACTAGCAGCAGACTGGCTCACCAGGATTTGGTTATAGCAGATGAGGAAGTAAGTGTCAAAAGCCATGAAGTCGGCCCAGAGATTTTGCCCACTGGATTAATGATGGTGAGAGCCCTAAAAGCCAAGGTGCAGAATCTAAGATTGCCATCTTGTCTTTACCAGAATTCCTGAAAGTGGAGGCCCATCCATACGGAGCGCAGGGTGCTGCCCCCTAATCTACTTGCAGGCCCCTAATTTATTTGCAGGCCACCGGAGGCATGGATTCAAATGTTTTTTGTTTTTTTTAGAAGCACGTGATTAGAGCCAAAGGCTCTAATTGGCTTAAAAAAAGGGTGGACTTGGGGCGCAGAGCACTATGCCCTGAGCCCACCCAGTTGTGTGACAATAGTAAATTAATATTCACTATAGTCTTCCTGATTCACCTCTCAGCCAATCGAGAAGCCGGTCCTGAGACCCACCACCAGATTGGCTGGAAGGAGGATAGGTGGAGGGGAGGAGAGAAGAGGGAGTGCTGACTGCTCCGGGGCTACTCATGGACTTTTCTGGAGCCTCCGGCCACTGCTCTTACTGGATGATGTTCAGACTGTAGCTGGAGGAGGACCTGTCACTGGCAGCAGATTGCAGTTAGTGCATGAAGCCGGCGATCGGCCCTCTTGCTAGTGACATCACTGGGTACACTGTGGGCTGCTGGGGAGGGTCCCCACATCTGGCCATAGGAGATTGAAGTCCCAGCAGTGGGTGTGTGTCACTTATAAGATGGCACCAGGCTGAATAGCTGCCTAGTGCCCTGTGTAATTAGCAATCTGTGCTGGTGACAGAGAAGCTGTGCCTTTCATCTGGGACCTGCCCGCCGCCTTCCCATCCCTGTACATCTAACCCCCCGGTGGGGTGTGTCTGGTGTTGGTTTGCCGCCCCCCCACCCCTCAAAATATTTAGCACCAGATGCCACTGGATCCTGAAGGTGGTAAGGTTACACTGCAGGTAATTCCAAGGTTGTGTTTCTTTGACCTGAGCGGGTACATACTGAGAGCAGGTGAGAGTCGCTTGTGGTGCTGGGATGCTGGATTCACAAGGCTCTAAGTAATACAGGGGTTGATTTACTAAAACTGAAGAGTACAAAATCTGGTGCAGCTCTGCATAGAAACCAATGAGCTTCCAGGTTTTTGTTTGTCAAAGCTTAATCAAACAAGCTGAAGTTAGAAGCTGATTGGCTACCATGCACAGCTGTACCAGATTTTGCACTCTCCAGTTTTAGTAAATCAACCCCACAGTCCTAACGGATAGATGTAAAAGACACATAAAGGTACAGAGGAGAAACATAGACTGGGGTTGCAGAGGTGTGGGTAATAAGGGGCTGGCTGGAAGTCACATGGAATCACAATGGTGCAGAGGAGCACAGAGGTTGACATGACAGTGGAGGTGGCAAGAAAGCAAGGAGTCACTGGAGAAGGATACAAACTGGGGAACACAAGGATTACAGGCACAAGGTATAAGCTGAAGTACACTGGGATCTCAAGGCTGGATGCAGGATGGAATGACTAATGCCACTGTGGAATTCTAGGGTCACTGGGACAATGCAAGAATGCACTAGGGGACACAGGGGCTCTGGCTGATTGTGTTTGGACACTTTAGTCAAATGGCAAGCAACACACCAGCTGCTCTGGAACATGGAACGGGTGAATGTGACAGGCTATAATACATAGCATAATGTGCTGATACTGAATATAAGAGCAGAATGTTATGATGCTGACTAGAGAAATAGAGTATGATGTGCTGAATACTGACGCAGAGTTTTCTGATACTGAATAGTAGGGACAGGGTTCTGTTTCGCTACTACCAATGGTTTGAAATTTGCAATCCCAACAAAATTATTCACCCAGAAGAATAAACGATAACATACTGCATAATCTTTGAACTATGGCCAGCAGGCTTAAGCTGGACATAGAATGAATGATTTTCTTTCCTGCAACCACAGGGTGCCCCTTCAACACCGTCCAAGTTGATGGGGGAATCCCTCCCTTTGAGTTATTGGGGTTGATTTACTAAAGGGAAAAAGACTGTGCACTTTGCAAAGTGCAGTTGCCCTCTGCAAGAGCAGTTGCTCCAGAGCTTAGTAAATGAGCAGAAGCTCTGCTGACTTCCATCATCCAATCATGTGCAGCCAAAAATGCTGTTTTTTTAATTTTCCTTGCACAGGATTGGGTACTCTTTGCAAAGTCAAGCCTTACCTCATTTACTAAGCTCTGGGGCAATTGCACTCACAGAGGGCAACTGCACTCTGCAAAGTGCACAGTCTATTTGCCTTTAGTAAATCAACCCCATTGTGTTCTCATGGTGGGGTCCCTGCTGACAGAACACACATGGATTATTGCTAGTGGCCATAGCAGTGTAGTACTCTGTAGTAGAACTGAATAGAGAAGTAGAGTATGGTGATACTGAATAAAAAAGCAGTATGTTGATACTGAAAAGAGTAGCAAAAAAAGAGCAGTATTTTGATACTCCAGGCACCACAGGGGGTGCTTGGGTGTGGTATAGCCCCCCCACCCCACACTAATTCTTCAAACTCCCTCAAAGCTCCCTCATCATATTAGCAGATTAAAATACACTTTACATGGTGACATTCCTGATTCTCAGGAGCCCTCTATTTAATGGTGTTTTCTGTTGCTTGGTGCAGGCAAACCAGGCCCATCCGCACCATGGAGCTGCTTGATGCTGATCCAGGGTGGGTGGGTAATATGTAGTGCCACCACAGAGGTCAAAAGAGCTCTGAAGTCCACCTCCATCCAAACCTGCTCTGCCTGCCACCTTCTGCAATATTGAAGCTGCTGTACTGCTTAAAAGGTAAGGAACTGATGTGAACCCCTGAAGTCACTGAAGTGAGGAGGGCTCTGGGGGCACTGATGTGAGGGGACTTTTTGGACACTGATGTGATGGGGATGCCGATTACACTGTTGTGGGGGGAGCTTTGATGATACTGAAGTAAGGGGATTATGAGGACTCTGATGTGATAACTCTGATTTGAGGGGGCTATGAGGACACTGATGTGAAGGGGCTCTGAGATTAATTATGTAAAAGGGAGCTCTGAGGACACGTATGTGATGGGGGCTCTGAGGGCTTTGATTTGGGGGCTTTGAGAGCACTGATGTTAGGGGGCACTGTTGTAAGGGGGTTCTAAGGTCTCTAGAGTAAAGAGGGGGACTCTGATGTGATGAGGGTCTTAATGTGAAGGAGGCTCCTGATGTGAAAGAAGGGACTCTGATGTGAAAGTTCACAGGCTCTTGGAGATTGCAAATACAAAGTGGAGCAATGCTGTAATGCTCACAGCAACTCCAGCCTGAGTCTGGAGTGACTGCACTGTTGCATAGCAGAGAAGTAGGTTAGGCTACACTTGAAATGTGTTGGGTTAGTGAATCAGCCACTCTTTGTTATAGATATATTGCAAATTAAAATATTAACTAATTGATTTGCATTTTAATTGATATTATGGTAAAGTATAAATGTGGGTGTTAAATGTTTAAACAGGGGAGCAATTTCAGTGCTTGACACAGGAGTTATTTTCAGTATCTATGCCCCTGGAGTACAAGTAAAAGGGCATAGTGTGTTTCTGACAGGTGTGAGCAACATATAATTGCTACAGTAAGTAAGACTAATAATAATATTAATAATAATTTAGAAAAGGTGAATTTCCTTAGCAGAGACAAAGATAACAATATAAACTTGTCAGAGGTTCTAAACCCTTCTCCACGCTATCTGAAGCTAAAGAAACAAACAGAAAAAAACGTTTTGACTCTACTTACATCTTAAATGTATTTATGACTTTATTTCCAATTGGTCAAGAAAGTGGAATGTTTTCAGTGCAGCATTAGTGATGATATTTTTAGATATCCTTAATTATGAATAGAAATACATTCTCTACTTCAGTTTTAAAGACATCTTGGATTTTGCATAGCAACAATAAGTACACTGCAGCAGGATAATAAAGGAAGAAAATGGGAAAAACATGGAATGTACAGTATTAGCATTTGAGATTTAAATTTGAATCACATGATCAGATGCTAATAGAACAAATTAGAAAATAATAATGTGATGTGCACTTTGCTTCCCCTTAGTCACATGGAATGAATGGTCCACTTTTGTTTATTGATCTCGTCCATTAGAGATCTTTCCTGTAAAGAACAGTGTAAAATGTCAGCATGCCCTTCTTGGAAAGCTTGATGTTTACTCTATCAGTAGACTCATTGACTTCCTGCAATCTCTCATATTGGATGATTACTGTGTGCTATACTTGTCCTAGTAACAACATGAATGTACTGACATATTCTTTTCAAACTCAGAAGAAAATTTCACTTGAGGGTAATTTCTTGACCTGTTTGCTCATATCAGTTTACAGTTTAAATGTACACTGATGCATTATAAGTAGTGTGTGAACTTAGACAGCTTCTGCTGTGTCTTGATAATAACTAAACCTATTGTTTTCCTATTACAAAATTATTTTTTAAAGTGTATATAAAGCCCAAACTATTTATTTCAGAGTGGGAAGGGTTAGCACCTCTGCTGTGATTTTATTGCTGTCTGTGCTCCCCCTCTCCATTTGTCCTTTTGATCATTGTCACCAGGACGGAAGGTGATGCATGATCCCATATTTTATAGTTGCCACTGGACCAGGGATATAGGAGAAGCCTTCCAATGGGTACCCTTGTTCCAGTGACAATGGTGTAAAAAGGGGAATTCCCCTCATTTTCCCATCATTTGGAGAAATCTCTCCACACATATTTATTAAAAAAAAATTGCTGTGCGAATGTCATAAGCACTTGTACAGCCATTATAAATATTTCTCATATTATGTTTATTTCATATGATCGTCAGCTCCATCTATTGGCTATACAGCAATATTTTGATGAAATACCATAATCAGAAAAAATACTGCACTATAACCACTAGGCAGAGCGGATGATCATAGGAAATAAAATAAATTAAGACGGTTGTGAGAATGTTTGAGACATTCGCACATCAATGTTTCTTATAAATACTATAAATCTCATACTTTTGTGTCTCCTAGAAGTGAAGAGAAAAATTTCCCAATATTTAATTAATTGTGTCTATTCTGGGCCAAGATTTTCATTCATGCAATAAACTGTGTCCCTGCATGATGCTTGAACAGAAGAAATTTAAATGGACAAAAACAGTATTGTAAGGGGGGGTTAATTTCTTGAGAATTAATAATTACAAATATTACACTTACACATAATTAAAGGACAATTTCTACAGGTAACCCATTTTCATAGGCAGGTTACCTATTGAGTCACATTCCCTCTCTGCCTCCCCACACCGCCAGAGACCTAGCTAACAGAGTGGGGCTTGCAAGTATGAAGGAGCCCATAACCTCTTCCATTTGAGACTGCTCTGGTGTTAATGCCCAATCACCAGGCATGAACATTGTCATGTTTGAGGGGGCTGTGATGCAATTCCCCTTTCTAAGCTCCGGTACCAGTTAATGCTGAGATTCGAAAGGCTGGCATGCTGCACTGGTAAGCTGCAAGACAACAAGACCCAGTATGTATAAAAACCTAGATGGGGATGTAGTTTTTCCAGACACTGGGCACAATTCACTAAGCAATGTTTTATCATTTTTTACCATTTACCAGTATGCGGTAAAATAATAATGTTCTGAAAAAAGAAACGCTCCTTAAAATCTCACATGCGGTATCTTTCCGAAGTATGCCTTAAATACCGCATGAAACTATGTGGTCAGTTATCGCAAGCATCTGATGCGGTGCTTTTCCAAAAAAGTGTAAGGACAATTTAGTCATGGGTGGTATGGCATGGCTTCTCTGGGTTGAGGGCTCAAGTTGGGTATAAAGCTTGGATAACCTGAACTTCTGCAGGCATTGTGTATTGATCCAGCAAAGTGCGCTCCTTATAGCTTCTTTCCTGTAAAAGGACCACTTGAGATCTTCTCCTGCTCTGTATTGCCTTCAATTCCAGAAGACTGGATTCAAAGGGGTCGATCATCTTTGCTATGCTGTCTTCCAGTCTCCAGAAACAACCCCTGAGTAATATCTAGCTGACACCTGATCCAGCTTACACTTTCCCACAAATGTTTTTAACCAATCACTGGGAGTTCTGACCATTGCCATAGGTATTGCATAGTTATCGGAAGCTTGGACCAGTAGTTTATAACCACATGCATTTATTTATTTATTTTCTGTTGTGAATTGACTTTATTGCTTTTTTATGCAGCATTTTTTGGGCTAAATACTGCATATGAGCAATAGTGAATTTACCTTTTTCATTATTGCATGCATTGAGTGGTCACATGACCATCATAACGCATGAGATAACCTTTAGTGAATTGTGCCCAGTGTCATTTTGCCCAGTCAGTTGATGCTGGGATTGATTTATCAAAGGCAAATAGGCTGTTCACTTTGCAAAGGAATCTTCCCTTAACTTAGTGAATGTGGGGAAGCTCTGCTGACATCATCCTATCATGTGTAAGCAACATTCCTGTTTATTCTTTCCTGTCTTTGTACATGGTTGAGTATTCTTTGCAAAGTGAATATTCAACACATTTGCTAAGCCAAGGGAAAATGTCCTTGCAAAATGATCAGCTTATTTTCCTTTAGAAAAAGCAGCCCCAGTGTTCTTTTAAATACAGGTTTGTTTTGGCCCCTCAAAAAGAGTATACTTGTAGACTCCTAAAATAACACAAAACAATGCCCTTATTCTCGAAAAAATAATCCATACACATCTGCTACTTAAGGGTCATGAGTTTTTTTTCTTACTGTGTTTTTCCTACATACAGTGGAACCATGGAGAATGAACGTAGCCACCCTCTAACATGAAAAAAAACATGAATTTGTAGATCTGGAGGGGGCTGGGAGCAATGGAAGGTGTATTTTTTCTGTTACAAATACACATTTTTGCATAGATTTAAAAAAAAAACAGAGGATAGCGTCACTTGAATATATAAGCTACACACGGTGATCTTTTTGTGAAAATTCTAGTTATCTTTCTGTCATCATGAGCCAAAATGATCATGCAGCAAGTGATGTCAGAGTTTTACCTTCTCATTCACATTGTTTTCATGTTAAAATCAAAGGATCAGTATGACATTCGGGCAACTAAATCAGCAATGGCAGCCTCTGCACTTCTCATTGTTTTAACCACTTATGGACTGTCCACATATACATATACTGCGGTAGGGCGGCCGCTCTGTACCTAGTCCATGATCTGACACTTCCAGGTCTAGGGGCATGCGCCCACACCACCGATGGCCCGATCCCACTCCTGCTGTGATTCTACACATCGGGAGCTGATCAGCGGGTATGGTGTAGTCAATGTCTGCTGGCACCCAGCGATTGTTCATTACACAGGCAGAATGGCAGTCTGCCTATGTCAATAAGGCAGTCTGCCCATTCTATGAGAACAGAAGGCATGGATCCTGTGTTCCTGTAAAGCAAGAACACTGATCCATGCCTTCCACTTTTAAAAGTACCTCCCCCACTCCCCTGAATCACAGGCTAGGCACACAGTTAACCCTTTGATCGCACCTGATGTTAACCCTTCCCTGCCAGTGTCATTAGTACAGTGATAGTGCATATTTTTTAGCACTGATCAATGTATTAGAGTCACTGGCCCCAAAAAAGTGTCAAATGTGTCAGATTTTTCTGCCGCACTATTGCAGTGCCACTATATGTCGCTAAATGTTGCCATTACTAGTAAAAAAATAAACTAAAAAAAATTAATACAAATATCTCATAGTTTAGTGCTATAACTTTTGGGCAAACCAATCAGTATACGTTTATTGGGATTTTTTTTACCAAAAACATGTAGCAGAATACATACTGTATTGGCCTAAATTGATGAAGAAATTAGATTTTTAAATTTTTTTTATTGGATATGTTTTAGAGCAGAAAGTAAATAATATGTTTATTTTTTTTCAAAATTGTCGGTCTTATTTATAGCACAAACACAGAGGTGATCAAATACCACCAAAAGAAAGCTCTATTTGTGGGGAAAAAAATGACATACATTTTATTTGGGTACAGTGTTGACTGACTGCACAATTGTCAGTTAAATTAATGCAGTGCCGTATCGCAAAAATGGCCTGGTGATGAAGTGGCTAAAGACATTGCTTAACTTGTTTTTTTTAAATGTTTTAATTGCAGCATTAATGCTGCACTCTATTACAAGCATAAGTTAAAAGAGAAATGTAAACCCACCTAATTATTTTCCTAAAATATGCATCCAAGTTCACTTTTTGACAGATATGATCTCATTCAACAGATTATTTTTCTACTAATAAAACTTTTCCTTACTTAATTAGTTTACCATTTACAGTTGTTCATGTTTGTTTGTTAGGCCTCTGATAATTGGGACTTTATTAAAGAAAATGGCTTTGTTAAGGTCAAAATGCTTCATTTGCCAAAGAAAAATGATATGGTTCTCACGGTACTAACCTTGCATATCGAACTGACAATTACATATAATCAGATATTCTACTTAACAAGACTCATATGAAGCCCCCAAAAGAAAGAGAAAAGCTAAAAATGTTGCCTGGTTTTTATTACTGCCTCAGTGACACCAAATCTAGAAGTAAAGACAGTAAGTGTCATTGTATTAGATTGATATTCAGTGCTCCAGCCAGAAATATACCCCCCGCCTCGGGTGGAATCTTTACAATAAATATAGCTTAATCAGCTCTTAAAAATACAGTCTCAAAAATACAGTCCTATATCATTAATCTTAGTCTTCCTTTTTAAAAGTTATTTTAAATTATTTGCAAATCCTGTGACCCTTAGGCAGGCCATATATGGGTTGATTTTCGAAAGATTTTTCTTTCGAAAATCTTATCTAAGAATTTTTGTTCATATTTCGCACCATTAGTGGGCTGCAGCAACAGCCGATTTTCGTGTGGCCATTGAATTTGAGTAATCGGACATGTTGGAATTTTTTTGAAAAACGAACGATTTTCTAATCAATGATGGGAGAATTGTGCGAAAAATGTAATTGAAAAAGAAATGTGCATTTGCAAGAAAAGAACATTCCTGGAAAGAAAAGAAGATTTCCAGCCATGAAAATTCTTTTCTGTAGCAACATGAGGTGATATTGAAGGCTTGGTTGGTCGAATTTCGAAATCAATGATGGCACCATTGGATCTCAAAATGCACAAATTTTCTGATTTTCAAAAGAAAATTCTTTTTTCAAATTCGACCATGTATGTGCATATGAGGATCAAATCAAGTTTTTAAAACAATCCAGGTGTCCATGTTTTCTTCATCTAACACTGTCCTATTCACCTCCAAAAAGTATATCAAATAGAAGGAGAAAACAAAGCCATATAGTGTAATTCATTCTAATGCAAATCATATCTACTAATAAGTGATTATACTCACATATATTGTGCCAATAAATTGCAAAAATGTACCCTTCACCAGGTGCCATATCCCACAAGCCAATATACTCTTACCAAACTCTGTTGTCTCAAAATCCAGGTCAAAATCCCACATCCTCAAATTTCCTCCTCAGACTCCAGTGTTCACCATTTCCATTTTCTCCACAGTTTGTACCCAAAAAAATATATAAACGCTTATAGTGTAGAATGCTAAAAATATAAAAATAAATAAAGAAATGTGCTCACATTTAAATGTGATCTTAAAATGTCAATCCAACAATCACCATGGGGTTGATTTACTAAAGGCCAACAGACTGTGCACCTTGGAAAGTGCAATTGCACTCTGCAAGTGCAGTTGCTCCAGAGCTTAGTAAATGAGGTAAAGCTTCACTTTGCAAAGAATACCCAATCACATGCAAGGAAAATAAAAAAAAAAACAGCATTTTTGCTTGCACACAATTGGTTGATGAAAGTCAGCAGAGCTTCTGCTCATTTACTAAACTCTGGAGCAATTGCTCTTGCCGTGTGCAACTGCACTTTCCAGAGAGCACAGTCTTTTTGCCTTTAGTAAATCAACCCCCATGTGTTTCTCTCACCATGTGCGACATCCCATATGTCTATATGCACTTACCCAGACCTCTTTGCCGGGGCCAGAAAGCTCATGTCAAAACAATCATCCCTTTCTTCCAGTTCACCACAGTCTCCACTGTATGATATACAGCATCCCCATATGCAAAAGATATATCCAAGCAAAGACCATAGTGCAGCAGATTCAAAACTACTTTATTAAAAACAGAGGTGCTAACATATATAAGGCAATGTAACATTGCAAAAACATGCATCCAAGATGGCGAAATGGACACTTTCGGTTCCGGTCTGACATTACTTCCTCAAGTTCATTGTCACATTCTTTTCTCTTTTTCTTTTCTTCTCCTTTGTCCTTTGTCCTTTATCCTTTAAGCAGACCCATACTAAAAGTTAAAGGAGTTAAAGTATAACTAAAGATTTATGCTACATATATGCATTTTTAATTGATTCTGCAATGAGAGAATATTGTATTTTAGGGTTTGTTTTATTATGCTGCTGTAATAGATTTTCAAACCACTAGATGGCATCTTCTGTTTTCAAACCAGGGTTCAGGTGATTTTACAGTTTTTAATTTTAGTTTTGCCCATTCAATTATATTGATATTGATTCGTTTTGTTAAGAATTTTAAAATCATGTTAAGGTAAGCTGCATAGGTTTCTGTCCAGTATTCCGGTATTATTACCGGTATTTGCATTTTGTGTCCATCATACAGGATGTTTACATAGGGCTCCAACCGATTTTGGACCGTGGAGCCATTTCCTGTTGGTGAAACGCTTTAAGCACTTCAGCCCCGGACCATTTGGCTGCCCAAAGACCAGAGCACTCTTTGCTATTCGGCACTGTGTGGCTTTAACTGACAATTGCGCAGTCATGCGATGTGGCTCCCAAACAAAATTGAAGTCCTTTTTTCCCACAAATAGAGCTTTCTTTTGGTGGTATTTGATCACCTCTGTGGTTTTTATTTTTTGTGCTATATACAAAAAAAGAGCGACAATTTTGAAAAAAAGCCATATTTTTAACTTTTTGCTATAATAAATATCCCCCAAAAATATAGAAAAAAACGTTTTTTTCCTCAGTTTAGGCCAATATGTATTCTCTACATATTTTTGGTAAAAAAAAAAAAAAAATCGCAAAAAGCGTATATTGATTGGTTTGCGCAAAAGATATAGCGTCTACAAAATAGGGGATAGTTTTATGGCTTTTTTATTATTAATTTTTTTTTTTACTAGTAATGGCGGCGATCTGCGATTTTTATCGGGACTACGACATTATGGCAGACACGTCGGACAATTTTGACACATTTTTGGGACCATTGGCATTTTAACAGCAATCAATGCTATAAAATTGCATTGATTACTGTAAAAATGTCACTGGCAGTGAAGGGGTTAACCACTAGGGATCAGTGAAGGGGTTAAGTGTGTCCTAGTGTGTGCTCTAACTGAAGGGGGGATGGGACTGTGCAGGTGAGATGACAGATCGCTGTTCATACTCTGTATGAACAGACGATCTGTCTGTTCTCCCCTCTGAGAACCAGAAACTGTGTGTTTACACACACACAGATCCCGGTCCTCCATGTGCCCCGAGCGATCGCGGGAGCCCGGCGGTGATCGCGACTGCCAGGCACTCTCATCGGCTTTGTGGGCGCGCATGTGCCCCCTAGTGGCCATCTATGTTACTGACATGACATGGCGGCGATTCACACTGCCAAGCCATGTTGCCGCAGTATAACTGCGGCGGCTGGTTGGCAAGTGGTTAATCAGGCCAATGGTGGTTACTTCCGGCCTCTATCACTTCATTGTGGAGTCACTTCCTGGTGGTGGAATGCACTAATGGGGCCTCTGGTGGCTGCCACGGCCCATACCACTATATAAGGCGTCATATGCATGAGAGGCCATGGCCCGATGATGTCTATATGATGAAATGCGTTGGTTGGAGCTTGGTCACTTGACATCGCCGTGACGTGGTAGTCGGACATCTTTATGGTTGGAAACTTTCTTTTGGATTGACATGCAAATTTTATACCTATGCTTGTGAGTACATTGGATTACTTTTAATAAACTTCTTAAGTGTCAGTAATAATGCACAATAAGGTGTCCTCTATTTATCTTCATACTCTGCACGAGTTGAGGTTTGTTTTCCACTGGAAGGCCTCCTGTCAGTGTGGTTACAGACATCCGTGCATCCTGATGATCTTGCAGTTTAGAGCTGGCTTAATTGAGTATGATTGACCATTCTATTATATGGTCCACTATTGTAAGGTAAGGTAAGGGTCAATGTGTACTGTACTCTTGGTGGAGGACCTCTACAGCACCTTTCTGTGTGAAAACTGCACAGGTTGGATTATAATCCAAACACAAAAACACCAAACTCACCGCTGATCCCACAAACACTACTTCAATAAAAACAGTTTATGTCAAAGTTCTCTGGTTATAGGTGTTGCAGCTCTCTCAAAAATCCACTGCGTGGCAGACTCAGTCTGAAACATACAAAGAAAGAGAGAGCGCATGGCTACCCTAGTGTAATACCGTTTTAATGGTTAAAAATGAAAATATAAAAGTAGAGGTGTTGCACTCACAGACGTAGGACATAAATCGCGTTTACAGCTGAATAGATGCCTCCTTTCCTGGTCTACGTCACTGAGTGGTATCCCAGGAAAGAATGGTGGTGGTGAGGGGTATAGATATAATCTTCCTTCCTCTCTCGTCAAGCTGTGTATATTGCTAGACACACGCTCGGTCAAGCCGGCGCTGTATGATGTCACTCTTAGCCAGAAAGGGAAGTCAAAGTGAGTGCAGTCTCGGTCACGGGTTGGATTAAACAGTCTGGATTTACAATACTCCCCTAAAAATGACTTTTATTGTGCACTCATATTATAACTAAAGACAAAACTTTTTTTTTTTGGATAGAATAAGGAAGCGTTATAACCCCTGTCACATTTTGTTTTGCTATATGTGTCCCATTGGGCAGATTTACCTTCACTTACGGTACCATAGCAGAAACAAGTGAATTGATACTCATTATTCTGCTAAAAGTGGTTGTAAACCCTCACATATACCCAGTGAGGTGAATAGCCTTAGATGATACACATAGATGGAACAAATCTGCACTCTTCCCTTCCCTACACCCTTTCTAAAGGGCAGAAAAGTGTTAAAAACCTTTCTTCATCTGTCAGGAGTAGGGATGGGCTATCTTTTCGAGTCAAACATGAGTTCGACTCGAACATTAGCTGTCCTGTTGGGGTGTTTGCGGCAAATTCGAAAAGCCACAGAACACCCTTTAAAAGTCTATGGGAGATATCTAAAGTGCTAATTTTGGTTAATATGCAAGTTATTGTCATAAAAAGTGTTTGGGGACCAGGGTCCTGCCCCAGAGGACATGTATCAATGCAAAAAAGAGTTTTAAAAACACGTTTTTCGGGAGCAGTGATTTTAATAATGCTTAAAGTGAAACAATAAAAGTGAAATATTCCTTTAAATTTCATACCTGGGGGTGTCTATAGTATGCCTGTAAAGTAGCACATGTTTCCTGTGTTTATAACAGTCCGAGAGAAAAATTACATTTCTAAAGGAAAAAAAAGTCATTTAAAAGTACTAGCACTAGTGTCAGCTATTAATGAATTGTTGGTCCCGACAATACACATAAAAGTCATTGAAAGTCATTGAAAAAAAAAAATGCGTGGGGGTCCCCAAAATTCCATTATCAGGCCCTTCAGGTCTGGTATGGATATTAAGAGGAACATCGCGCCAAAATAAAAAAAAAAATGGCGTTGTTTCACTTTAAGCATTAAGCATCACTGCTCCCGAAAAATGGCTGTTTTTAAAACTTTTTTTGCATTGATCCATATCCCCTGGGGCAGGACCCGGGTCCCCAAACACTTTTTATGACAATAACTTGCATATTGACCCTTAAAATTAGCACTTTTGATTTTTCATGTTCGTGTCCCATAGACTTTAACGGTGCTCGTGTGTTCGAACAAATTTTTGGCCTGTTCGCATGTTCTGGATGAGAACAGAACAGGGGGGTGTTCGGCCCATCGCTAGTCAGGAGCAAAGAGGTTGTGAAGAGGTTGCAGTTACAGTGTGTGAGAGCTGATTGGAGGAGAGGAACACGCCTCCCTACACACAGCTGAACTGTGTTGTGAATAGACAAGCTCCATGCTGAGCTCCCTCCCAGACACAAATTTTATCTCATGTGTTGGGAAAACTTCACAGAAGTGACACATGCGGAAGGAACGAAGCACCAGAGAGAAACAACACTTTGAGCTTTGGAGAGAGATACGTAAACACTATAGACATATGTGCTTTGCTCAGATTCCATAACTGAAGTTTTCCACAATAAAATAGAAGCAAAAGTGAGCAAATCCCTGGTGGTCACTAAGGTTACTAGAACGAGTGTCCCCACTGGAAAATTCACCTCTAATTTGGGGTTTTCTTTTACTTTCACTTTCAATGATAATGGTAACCAGGAAAGATAGAGCGGGTGAACCTCCCTAACAGGGGCACAAACAGCAATAAAAACCTGACAGGTGTTCTCCTAAAAAAAAGGGCATTCGTTGGTGACCCAACCCTAGGATTCTCCAGGACAGCCCGGGTTTCCAATCATGTGTCCAGGTTTCAGCGGACTGCAACCTGGACACATTGTTCAGACCGGACTGTGGCTCCCCAAGTAACTAAGATAGTCACACACAAATCTGTTGCTGTCCAGGAGCTGTGGGCAGCTGTCTGGGGGCAGGTTCTGCATCACTGGGCGGCAGGGTGATGATGCCAGCAAGAGCAATTTGGCCACACCCACATTTTGCTGCGGCACACTATACACACCGCATTACTACTCTCCTTGGGGCACCCAAAGGTGTCCCAGGCTGCTAAAGTGTTTGGGTTTGGCTTGAGAAAAGGTGGTAACCCTAGCCAACCCCATAACAAGGCAGGAATGACTGGTCTGTCTGCACTGATATAGAATAGTACATATAGGATACATATCTGCAACACTCAAATAAGGTGTTAAAATCCCTGTAGGTGGTGAAAACATGGATTTATAAAAGACACAACACACTTGCAATATTTCTGTGCCTGTATTATTATATGTCTTTTGAATTTGATACTCCTATGATGAATGGATGTACCCATTTGTTATCTGCTTATTATATACCTAAAAAATATGGACTGGAAAAAATAAGATCTCCCCTAAAACGGAATAATGTAGTATTGAGTAGATGGTCATTAGAAAGCACATACGATTTTTAAATCCAAAATGATGCTGTCAATTTCTCTAGCTGTGAAGTCTCTCTGCTTATCTGTTCTTCTCAATATTTCTGCTGCCACTGCCTTTTGTTGGTGTATCACACATTTCACCTTGAAGTCAGTGGAAGTTACATGTCCTTTTGACAGGCAGATGTACATTGAGGATTGAAAAAAGAGAGGTTGATCCCCATAGCAGGGTAAGGTAGCCCTGTTGTAATTGTCACATCCAAATAAAACCCTGTTATTAGCTTTGGTGGAGTTCTATTTAAAGCATATTTTTTGTTACTTTTTTAAACAGCATTTCATTGATACTACTGCAGAATACTGCAGATTTTTTCTCCTAAAGGTTTAAACCTGTGAAGAAGTCTTCATCTTTTATGAATATTTTTTTTTTTTTTTTTTTTTTTAGTATGACACATTGGAAGTTAGCATTTTAAATACAATATTTGTTAAAAGATTGGTTCAAAGAAAATGTCAAATTAATTTTGTGCCATTAAAAGCAACAACATTTTCTGCCGTACAGTGTGGGCCAAGTGTTAGCAACTCTCTGGGCAACGCAAACTAAGTAAGCTGCTGTATTATAAATAAATGAGCTGTTTACATTAATTATAGAAAAGCTGGACCGAAACAATCTAACCCTATTAATATTTAAGCCTGCAGTGAAGAACACATTGATAGTAGAGAGTATTTATTGTCACTTCTTAGACTAAAGAGAGAAATCTGTATTGAATGTAAAATGTGTTTGTGTTAAAATCTTTCAGAACATTTCCACTGAATGGGCTATGGAATACATCCCCATTCACACTTGTTTAATATAAAAAGGCAAAACTTTGTTTTATTTTTTATTAAATCAGGGAGTGGTTCAAATCCTTTTCATTTTTTTTTTTTTATTTTGGCATCTATGTCGCATTTAGATGTCCATTTATTTCCAGCCCTGTAGACACAAAGGGAACTGATAGGAATAAATCCCCAAAATAAGGGAAATGTCTACTTATGGTAGCCATAGACTGTATAATCTGATTGTACAATGGTGGGAAAAGAAAAACCAAAGCGCTGATGTGGATACTGCGTGTGGTGATAAAACACCAGAGGAGATGTGAGCTGCAGCTAACTAATTAGTGCTGTGACACAATTGCTATAAATCAATATAAAATGTGTTGGTGTGCTTATTGAACCCTCCCAATCTGTTAAATTAGTGCATGGGTTTGCAAACCTAAACCATGATAAATATGATGCAAAATTAAAGTATATAAGTGCAAATAAGTACACCAAAAAACTTATAGGGGATCGCTTATCCCAAAATAATTAATGACAGATAAAAAGTATAAGAAAAATAAATAATGTCTGCGGGTACTAATCAAGGTCAGATCCGCATATGAATGTCCAATCCGATGCCTTTGACAGACTTGCTTGTTATTCCAGACAGATCACAGTTGCATAACGAATTACATTTGTAAGGTGATGATTCACATAAAAATGAAGAAAAAAGCCTTCATTGCGCAGTGATTTAGATAATATGGAACTGTGCAAACAATGTGATCCACTCACATATTAGTAGTAGCTAGATCGCTTTTGGTAAAATGGTCAGACAGCTTCAACACCGCTCATACAGCATTCGCTGTGTTACCGAACACTTGCGATGCCTTCACTGACTCCGCCTCCCGACGCGTTGCGTCACATGTCACGTGACTTTCTCAAGAGTAGTCATGTGACCGGCCGAGCTTCCTTTTTAAGCTGTGGACGGCGTATTGGTTGTCATAGTGATATCGGTAATGTAGTAAATTAAATTACCGATATCACTATGACAACCAATACACCACAGTGAAAACAGATTAACTCAAAAGACACCGCGCTTGCTCTATCAAAGCAGCTCACACACAAAGTAAGGAAATTTGTAAACAATATGGATATAAATAGTGTAGCGCTAGTATTAAATCACAAAAAGGATAGAAATCGCAAAAAGCATAGTATCCAACTTGGACCACCATAAATTTAGAGAGTGGTGCCAAGAAGGATTTAAATAGATCTCTATTCCCCTCACAGAAATCTATAGACCAATGAAGGATCAGATTCTAATGGTAGTGTCTGTGCACCCCACAACTAAATTACATAAGGTAGTGAACAAAAAAAGGAGCAAAGAAAATATGTATATAACTCTTTGATTCATAACACTATATACTCTAAATGGTACTGGAAAAAGTCTCTATAAGCGTCTATTTAAATAGAAGCTAAAGGTTATAAGAGTCCCAAATGGATGATGATGTCTATACGCCACATAGGTTGAGAGGAGATGGTATACAATGATGGAGGCTTACCGGAACAGTTGGACTCACAGAGACATATATCCCTTGAGTCAGAAAAGCTTGTGTTGCCACCGGGCAATAGAATGAGGTGTCACGCTAGACCAATACGGAATCCGGATGCTGTATCCAAAGCTCCCAACGACTTTCTTTCTTGTGTGACCGAATTACGTGATGGCTCATAGAAAGTAAAAAAGGGGCCACATAGTGTAATACCATTTAAGAGAGATAAAATTTATTGTGGTAGAAAACTTACATGTTCCATAGTAAAAAAAAGCGCTTAATTTAAAATCGATGGCAGGCAGTGGAGTCTCCCAAAAAAGGGAGACTCCACTGCCTGCCATCGATTTTAAATTAAGCGCTTTTTTTTACTATGGAACATGTAAGTTTTCTACCACAATAAATTTTATCTGTCTTAAATGGTATTACACTATGTGGCCCCTTTTTTACTTTCTATGAGCCATCACGTAATTTGGTCACACAAGAAAGAAAGTCGTTGGGAGCTTTGGATACAGCATCCGGATTCCGTATTGGTCTAGCGTGACACCTCATTCTATTGCCCGGTGGCAACACAAGCTTTTCTGACTCAAGGGATATATGTCTCTGTGAGTCCAACTGTTCCGGTAAGCCTCCATCATTGTATACCATCTCCTCTCAACCTATGTGGCGTATAGACATCATCATCCATTTGGGACTCTTATAACCTTTAGCTTCTATTTAAATAGACGCTTATAGAGACTTTTTCCAGTACCATTTAGAGTATATAGTGTTATGAATCAAAGAGTTATATACATATTTTCTTTGCTCCTTTTTTTGTTCACTACCTTATGTAATTTAGTTGTGGGGTGCACAGACACTACCATTAGAATCTGATCCTTCATTGGTCTATAGATTTCTGTGAGGGGAATAGAGATCTATTTAAATCCTTCTTGGCACCACTCTCTAAATTTATGGTGGTCCAAGTTGGATACTATGCTTTTTGCGATTTCTATCCTTTTTGTGATTTAATACTAGCGCTACACTATTTATATCCAACCAATACACCATCCACAGCTTAAAAAGGAAGCTTGGCCGGTCACATGACTACCCTCGAGAAAGTCACGTGACATGTGACGTAACACGTTGGGAGGCGGAGTCAGTGACGGCATCGCAAGTGTTCGGTAACACAGCGAATGCTGTATGAGCGGTGTTGAAGCTGTCTGACCATTTTACCAAAAGCAATCTAGCTACTACTAATATGTGAGTGGATTTCATTGTTTGCACAGTTCCATATTATCTAAATCACTGCGCAATGATGGCTTTTTTCTTCATTTTTATGTGAATCATCACCTTAGAGCACCTTTGGGATGTGGTGGAATGGGAGATTTGCATCATGGATGTGCAGCCAACAAATCTGCAGCAACTGCGTGATGCTATCATGTCAATATGGACAAAAATCTCTGATGAATGTTTACAGAACCTTGTTGAAACTATGCCATGAAGAATTAAGGCAGTTCTGAAGGCAAAAGTGGTCCAACCTGGTACTAGCAAGGTGTACCTAATAAAGTGGCCGGTGAGTGTATATATCCACTAATGCACAGCAATCCACAGGCTTAGATATGAATAAAACTAAAGGTACATTTTAACCTGAAATAAATGAACATGACACTTCAGGGATCAAAGTCCTAGTCCCTGAATGGAAAGCAATCTGTTATGGTGCTCAGCGTGTATTCTGAAAACCAGAAGTAGACGTGTCATGCTCTTTACTAGATAGAAGTCATCATATAGCACCTCTTATTTTCTCTGCTGCCTAGAAAATGAACAAGAAATTCACTCAGCCCTATCCATGGGGGTCATGGGGAATGGGGTTTGTTGTAGGAAATGTCACAAAATAAAACAATTTGTATGAAACTGTGGTGATCACAGAACACAATATAACCAGGTGTTCCTATGCCAAAAAGAAAGTACAATACATAAACAACGTAAAGTAATAACATTTTATGATAATTCAAATTGACACAGTAGAGATTACAGGACAAAGTAACGTACATTAAAAAAACAAAAACAATAATGAATCCTTACTCGCAGGGTTTCCCTAATAGGATTACCCCAAAACAGACAGCCTTTTTTTTGTATTCTGTTAGCAGTCAGCCAATTCATCCAGCCTCTAGCACCAGTCAGTTCCTATAAAAAGGCCTGTGGACAACTGAGACTAATTAATGAAGTCTGGCTTCAGGTAAAATGTGAAATTAGGACTGGAGGCTTTTCCAACCAAAGCTCCACAGAGCCTCCAGGCTCCAGGACCCAGAACAGAACTTATTAAGATGGGTAATCATCATTACACTTGCTTTGCCTTGAATCAGCAAAACACAGGTTTACCTTAGGCAGGATTCACACTGCTGCAGTGTATTGGACATTACTTTAAGGAAGCCTATTCATTTTATTTTAATGCTCCATAATGTATCAATTGAAGCAAACTTTACCCAAAACAATGCATTAAAAAAATGTTATTCTTTAGCAAGAAACATACATTCCACATTAATAATTATGTTACCAAAATGAGTATGTGCTGTCAATTTCCTTCAGCATTGCTTCTGCTTGAGGTCGCCATTTTGTTGAAGTCCACTTCCTCATTGATAACTCCCCCCCTCTCCTTGGTTTCAAAAACTATATGTCGCTTTCTCTAATTAAATGTGTGAATTTCCAACCTTAGTTGTATGTCTTGGCTCAGCTAGAAGTAGCTGACAGTGACAGTGATCAAGTTCACAGATGCTAATGCAGAGGGAGAAATGAGGGAATAATCAGGGAGATAGGATAAGGTGATATCCTTGTAAATGTACCTCTTGTATGTTTTCCCAGCAGCAGAGTTTGTCCTGTCACCTCTCTTGCTTTTATTTTCTCCCTCCCTTATCTGTCCTGCATTGGCAAAGTATGTGCCATTCCTGTTGTTTCCACCCCCCCCCCAGTAAATCTTAAATCTGTCAGCAGATTGGCCTCTAATAACTCACTGATTTTCGCCACAGTGCCATGAATACAGAGCAACTGAGGCTGTGCAGAGCACAGTGAGACAGGGACTTACTGAATTTTACACAATATAGGCACTTATTTGTAATGTTTGACACAGGTATACCTGCAAAAGTGGCCAGCATGATGTAATTCATCTGGTTTTAATTTTCTGACTGAAGTTCAGCTTTAATGTGCATGCACATTACAGCGTTACCGTGTATGGTGAGGCGCCTCAGTGCACTTACTTTGGGGTAAAAGCATCCCATCAGTTATCAATATGTACTGTATAGGCAGTAGACTTTTATGAAAACTCTTGATTTTTCTTATAAAAGTTGGACTTCAGGCCATTCCCGTCCACCTCCTAATCCTGCCTGTTGGTCACAGAGACTACTCAGGTTCAGGAGGAGGGAGGGGCATGGCCAAGCTCAGTTTTTATATAAAGCAGATCTAAAATCGTTAATTTAATGGTTTCCCAAAACAGTTCCATTCAAGAAATGCAGTGAATGAAGCTGTTACAGTTACTTGTGCTCTCAGTGTTTTGTCAAGCCATCAAATGGTTGGTGTCATAAATGATCACATGTGCACGCAGCGCCATAGCAACTGCAGATCAAACAGTGACAAAGATGGCAGCTCTCTTGTCTGTAAGGGATAGAAGGATTTAGTTCTGCTTTAACAGAATTGCATATAACTTTAGCGGTCTTTATCTCTATATCTACTGATACTTTTGATTGTAAATTATGTTGATGCTTTTTTGTCAATGGATTAACTTAAAGTCTAGCTTACCAATATTGTAAAGTGGTTGTAAACCTAAAATACTGTTTTCGCAAACAGTGGCGGCCCGCCCATAAGGGGCGTATGGGCGCCCCCCCCGTCCATTTGTCTTGACCCTAATCTACATGCAGGTCGCTGGATGCATGGATTCAAGGGGGGGGGGCGTGTATTTTTGAAGCACGTGATTAGAGCCAGAGGCTCTAATAGGCTTCAAAATAGGATGGGCTTGGGGTGCACAGCACTGCGCCCGATGCCCACCCAGTTGTGTAACACTAACAAATGAATATTCGCTATTGTCACACTAATTCTCCTCGTCGGGAGGAGGAGACGTGAGGAGAGGAGACGCAGGGGAAGCTAGCTGGCCGCCCGTCCGTTGCCCAGAGGGAAGCCCAAGGAGAAGCTATGCTGGCCACCAGGAGGAGGGAGGAGATACGAGGAGATGCAGGGGAAGCCAATCGCCTGGAGGGAAGCATGGGTAAGGGTTGCGGCCGGGTGACCGACCTACTGGGGGGGAGGTGCGGGTGACCCGACTGGGGGATGTGTGGAGGCTGGCTGTGCACTGTTTGCCCCCCCAAAAAAAGTACCACCGTTCACCAATCAAATTATAGAACAGTGCAAAAAAAAATGTTTCCAAATACCGTCATCCACCCTTTAGTCTTAAGTGACCACTGTGCTCTTTCGCAGAACCTAATGGTCTAGGTGGTGGGCAGTAGCATCTGCCCTACCCTGGATCGCACTTACAGGAGAAGCCATTGTCAATCAACATTCTTACTTACCTCATCACCAGCAGCACTGTCTGACATGGCGGATAAGAGTATTTGATTGACAGCGGCTCCTACTGTCATTGCCCTTTGGGCCATACATGAGCAAGGCAGGGTAAGCCATAGGCACAACTTTTTTAGAGCATGCATAAGTGATGGCAATGCTGTTAATAAAAAAAAAGAAAAGGCACACAATGTTATATAAATGTATTGTAGAGACTATATAAATATATATACAGTGTATATATATATATATATATATATATATATATATATATATATATATATATATATATATATATATATATATATATATATATATATATATATATATATATATATATATATATATATATATATATATATATATATATATATATATATATATATATATATATATATATATATATATATATATATATATATATATATATATATATATATATATATATTTTTTTTTTTTTTTTGGGGGGGGTTACTGACATGTTAATATGTGCACAATTATCTACACATTGTTTTGTTTATGCCTATCAGTGTAGACCTGGTGAATTTGCCTTTAAAATCTTTCTCAGATTGACTGTACCATATATAATAGCGGCATCCAAACATACCTCAAGACACTAACAGGCTTGCTTGTCTCAGGTAGACTGCAGACAGGAATGTCTGGGAAGCTGCCATCAATACTGAAAGTCTGTTGGATGATTCAGAAAGTTGACAAGTACACTGGAAAGTAACTTACTATGTGACAGGAGACTGCTACAGGCCATTGTCTTAAACAGACAGTTTTGGATGGAAAAGAGCCTATTTTGTTAATGTCAACATTCATAAAAAGTTTTTTTTAAGTTTCAAAACTGTGACTCTCCCTCAACATTTTATATACAATATTATACTTTTTAAGTTGTACTCTGTTTTTGCTCAGGACGATAAAAAAGGATCAGTTAAGCTATATATATATAGCAAAGATATTAGAAAACTTTAGTGCATAATCTGAGCTTTCTCTGCTTAAACAAAATGTATGTTTTCTTTATCCTTTCTCAAAATGTCTTGGGAATGGGAGTAGGGATGGGCGAATGGTTCGGCCCGAGCATAAGTTCGCGCCAAACTTTGGTTGTTCGGGATGTTCGGCGAACACCGAACAATATGCGGTGTTCGGGGCAAATTTGAAAGCTGCCGGAACACCGTTAAAGTCTATGGGACACGAACATGAAAAATCAAAAGTGCTCATTTTAAAGGCTTATATGCAAGTTATTGTCAAAAAAAGTGTTTGGGGACCCGGGTCCTACCCCAGGGGACATGTATCAATGTAATTTTTTTTTTTTTTTAAACGGCTGTTTTTTCTGGAACAGCGATTTTTTAATGCTTAAAGTGAAACAAAAAAATGAAATATTTATTAAAAAATAAAAAAATAAAAGTGTCCAGCGATGTAAATTCACACCGCCCAACGGACCAAAAAAAAGGTAAAAATCAAAAACAGTTCCGCCTCAATGGGAGGCTCCCGCCGAGTGATGCTTCTTCTGGGTGACAGCTGTTATATAGCTGAGGACGGGGCCACCCAGTGACGTAAACGGGTGACCCCGCCCTCAGCTATATAGCAACTGTCACCCAGAAGAAGTTGGCGGGAGCCTCCCATGGAGGTGGAACACTTGCAGCTTTTTTTTTCTTTTTTGGTCCATCGGGTGGCGTGAATTTACATCGCTGGACACTTTTATTTTTTTATTTTTTAATAAATCACTTGTCCCAAGCTGTCTCTTGTCTTTTTTACCATTTTTGTAAATTTTTGTGAAATGGTAGGATTACCAATTCACATGGGGGGATGGGATCTGGGGTCCCCTTGATAAAAGGGGCTACCAGATTACGATAAGCCCCCCACCCGCATACCCCCACAACCACTGGGCAAGGGTTGTGGGGATGAGGCCCTTGTCCCCATCAACATGGGTCAGACCCCAAAGCACCCTCCTCATGTTGAGGGCATGTGGCCTGGTATGGTTCAGGAAGGGGGCCGCTCTCTTGTCCCCCCCTATTTTCCTGCGGCCTGCCAGGTTGCATGCTTGGATAAAGGCCTGGTATGGATTTTGGGGGGACCCCCACACAATTTTTAAAACATTTTGTTTTGGGGTTCCCCTTAATATTCATACCAGACCCAAAGGGCCTGGTAATGGACTGGGGGAAACCTATGCCATTTTTTTCAATGAGTTGTATCTATATTACATCTATACTGTATGTTAGACCCGACAATTCATTACAGCCGCGATCAGTTTTAAATGACAATTTTTCCTTTAGAAATGTCATTTTGCTGTGGTACTGTTCTAAACACGGGAATACCTCGCCACTTTACAGACATACTAAGGACACCCCCCCCCCCCAAGGCATGCTATTTAAAGGAATATTTAATTTTATTGTTTCACTTTAAGCATTAAAAAAATCACTGCTCCCAAAAAATGCATTGATACATGTCCCCTGGGGCAGGGACCGGGTCCCCAAACACTTTTTATGACAATAACTTGCATACAAGCCTTTAAAATTAGCACTTTTGATTTTTCATGTTCGTGTCCCATAGACTTTAACGGTATTGTGAGTTCTTCAGAATTTTTTGCCCGTTTGGATGTTCTGGTGCGAACCGAACTGGGGAGTGTTCGGCTCATCCTTAAATGGGAGGATTTGCCTTCATTACCACCACTTGAACAGTCTCAATATTGTATTGAGAGCAAGAACATGATCTGCATCTCCTATCCCTGTAAACTGTCTCAGAAAGAATCTAAAAAAATGTAATTGCTGTTGCAGGGAATGTCTTTCATTTAAATTCCAAGTCTATGCAGACTTTTGGGAAAAGCAATGGGACAGTCTCATAAGTAGGAAAACAATATATTGGGTCATTCTGTATGCAGACTATAAAAAAAAAAAATCAATCAGGCTGCTATTTGTAGCTACTAATTCCATATATAAAATAGCAGTGATCAAAAGTACAGAGTACATAGACCAGGAGCATTAAAGAGTAACTCTACTTTTGTTGAGAAAAAAACATTGTCTTCTCGGGATCTATGTTAATTGCAGGGATTTTAACAAACTTTGTTGCAGGTTCCTACCTACCTTGTTATTCTGAAGAAATTCCTGTGTGTTTGTGTCCATGTGGTAAGCGTATCTAATGAGAGTGCTTTCATAATTATCAACCAGCTGCTGCACCTGCAGGGCTCTAGTGAGGAAAATTGCAGGGTCTGCACTCTCTAGATGTGATTTCCTCCTGGGAGTTTCTCACCAAAATTACATTTCCCAGTATCCACTTCTTCAGCGGACGGTCCGATTTCAGATAAAAGTGGTCTCAGCGGCGGATTTGCCGCAAGATTACTTTTATCGGTGGTGGAAGAGGGGCCCCCTCCCGCCACTCTCCAGTGCCCCCTGCCGCTTACCGAAGCCGCCGGCAGCGGCAAGGCGATTGCTTCCTCTTCCCTGCTTGCCATGGAGCTGAGTGAGGGGAAGAAGACCCCCGCTCGGCACCATAAAATTGCAGGGTGGAAGCGACGTCAAAGCGCCACTTCTGTCCATAGCTCTTAAAGGGACATTTTTTAGTTTTTTTTTTTTCCAAACGACTTTTTTTTATTTGTATTGCATTTTAGTGAAAAAATGAGATCTGAGGTCTTTTTGACCCCAGATCTCATATTTAAGAGGTCCTGTCATGCTTTTTTTTTCTATTACAAGGGATGTTTTTTTTTTCCAAACAACTTTTTTTCATTTATTTATTTTTTTATTGCATTTTAGTGTAAATATGAGATATGAGGTGTTTTTGACCCCATATCTCATATTTAAGAGGTACTGTCATGCTCTTTTTCTATTACAAGGGATGTTTTTTTTTTTTTCGAACAACTTTTTTTTATTTTTTTTATTTTTTTATTGCATTTTAGTGTAAATATGAGATTTGCGGTCTTTTTGACCGCAGATCTCATATTTACGAGGTCCTGTCATTCTTTTTTTCTATTACAAGGGATGTTTACATTCCTTGTAATAGGAATAAAAGTGACACAATTTTTTTTAAAGAACAGTGTAAAAAATGAAAATAAAAAGTAAAATAAATGAGAAAAAAAAAATTATTTTAATGCACCCCGTCCCGCCGAGCTCGCATGCAGAAGCGAACTCATACGTGAGTAGCACCTGCATATGAAAACGGTGTTCAAACCACACATGTGAGGTATCACCACGATCGTTGAGATATCACCACAAGTAAGAGCAATAATTCTAGCCCTAGACCTCCACTATTACTCAAAACATGCAGCCTGTAGAATTTTTTAAACGTTGCATATGGAGATTTTTAAGGATAAAAGTTTGTTGCCATTCCACGAGCGGGCGCAATTTTGAAGCATGACATGTTGGGTATTAATTTACTCGACATAACATCATCTTTCACAATATAAAAGCATTGGGCTAACTTTACTGTTGTCTTATTTTTTAATTAAAAAAAGTGTATTTTTCCCAAAAAAAGTGCGCTTGTAAGACCGCTGCGCAAATACGGTACTACAGAAAGTATTGCAGTGACCGCCATTTTATTCTCTAGGGTGTTAGAAAAAAATATATATAATGTTTGGGGGTTCTAAATATTTTTCTATCAAAAAAAAATTATTTTAACTTGTAAACAACAAGTTTGAAAAATAGGCCTGATCTTAAAGTGGTTAACACTAAGCTTAAAGTGTTAGCAAGCCCACAACAGGAAAATCAGTCTGTAGATGCAGTAAACCATGCATGTTATATACTAACTGTGAAACCTAAGGGTTTAATCCTCTGCACTGTGTAAAAAGGCTGCTTGAATCTGTCTTCTCTGATCATCTCCTTCTTCCACTGTCTCCAAAAATATAATCTGATATTTACAGAGCCAGGGGTTAGGCTGCACATGCTCAGTTTGTATTGGGAGGGTGCATGTGGGGCCAAGCAGCACTGTCCAGACAGAGGGTCAGGGGTCCTGCATTCTCACTGGACAATCGTGGGAGAGTGAAAACTCCTCCTACAAGCTTTAACCAGACACTCATAGAAGTCACAAGACTGCTCTAACTGCTAATGAAAAAAAGGTATTTAATAGTTTATATTTACTAAAATAATTGCATTTCCATGTTATATGTACTGTGGGAGACCAGATATAGGGAATGCGGGGTCCTGGGTTTAGTAACACTTCACAAGCACAAGTCAATACCTGTAACTCAATACTCACCTTGTATAATATAATTAGGATCAATGGATGTCATGCTGATCCTCAACCTTCACTACTTATAGGCTGGGCCAGAAGATGTATGCAGCCAGTTGGGTCAGAACAACTCCTGAGTTGCATTTTTTAAAATCTAAAAACATTTTTTAGAGAAACGAAAGGATCGACATGACTGACAATGATCCAAAAGCTTCTAAAAGAAGTTGGAAGTGGCAGCACTTATATTTCAATCCTAGAAGATTAACTTTAAAAGTATTTAAATCATATTAAACAGCCAAAGTATCATATATTACCAGCACTTAATCAGCTCAGAATGTATAAAATTCGGCAATGTTTCAAAGAGTTTTGCTTCAGAATTATCTTTCCCAGTATAAATCTTACATGCTCATTATCTGCTGTAGAAAAAAACTAATGGAACTGTAAGCCAGTTTTCTGGAGAAGATGACTTCTATATTATATATTTCAGATGTAGAATTAGGACTCATTAGCTGAATTCCAGACAAACAGCTGAATGTAAAGTTGAACTACATTCTACATACAGTGTATATGAAAGGTTTTATGTGCCAAATGTTTTGCAGTTGTTTTTAGCCAGGCTTATAATCAGAAACACTCCTGCTAGACAAAACAGCCAGGTTGGTAATATCATTATTCCCTGCTGTAAAGTAAAAAAGCTTGGTCACCAAGTTTCCCTTAAACTATCATTGGAAGTTAAAGGAGAAGCAGCACACTGGTGAAATCGCCCCTCTGCTCTTCCTTCCTGTAAGTACTTTCAGTATGTTGACAGCGCCGTGTAAAGCAATAAATCCCTGATTGGCTCAGAGTGCTGCCTATCCCTCTCCCAGTCCGAGTGCTGCTATGCAGGGGATTACAGGTAATTATGCTACTTCCAAGTCACAATGCATTTAACAATATTTTAATTCAATACATAACTGCAAAAAAAAACATGTGCTGTGACAAATATGGAGGCTGACATCACATTCTGACAATGCCTGTTGCCTGGTTGTCACGCTCTTCAGTACACTCAATACTTTCTGAGTCACTGGATTGGAACAAGTACTCAGATCAAAAGCTTTATTCTGACTTTACTTTCTGCCTGATTTTTCTAGTTTAGAAATAAAAGAATTTATTAGGTCAAGTTGCCAGGTAGTCAACAAGCATTTTGAGTAGTAGGCCAGCTATGATAACCCCCATATCTCTCTTATTACATTCTTGCTTTAGAGAGTTTTTATTTGCTTGAAATTCAGCTTTTACCGTTGGTCGGTTCCAGGGTTTTTTTTCTCAGAGAATAGGTGCTGGAACTCCTACCTACTGAGTAACTTCTTGTCTCTGCCCTCTGCCCACCCCCGAGCAACATCTCTTGGTTCCACCCCTTATCCACCTCCTAGCACCGTCTCATTCAGAGAATACAGAGCCAAGTATGATTAATATCATGCTATGCGAAAGTAATTTGTATGGAAATTGGTAATAACAAGAAAAGCAGTACAATAGATCCCCTGCAGCCGGAAGCAATATACCCCCCCCCCCAGTAACAATAGACCCCTAGCAACATAGGACCCCTGCAACAAAATATCATCCCAGCAACAATAGACCCCCGGCAGCAGGACTAGGTCTCCCAGTGGCCAGCATCAATAGACTCTTCAGCAGCCAGAAACAATAGACCCATCCTTTAACAGTAGATCCCTTCCAGCAGCAGTTGACCCCCCAGCAACATAACCTCCCCCAGCAACAATAGATCCCCCACCAACAACAATAGACCTCCCAGCAACAATAGGCCACCACACAAAAACAGATCCCCTCCAGTAAAAATAAATCTTCCAGCAGCCAGCATCAGTAGACCCTCCAGCATACCCCAGCACCCCTTGCCACTAGATACATTCAGTGCTGGAGGTGTCGGAACTGCATTTCCCCGCATTCCCACTGAAAAAAAGCCCTGGTCAATTCACAAATAGCAGCAAAATACTGTAAAAAAATAAAGCTAATAAAGCTACCATTAACAGTGATTGGGCAAAGTGCTCTGGCTCTCTGTCCAAGCTTGGATAAATTGACCCCCTATGTGATCACTTGTTCATATCAGATATCTACATTTTTCTATGAAATTTTGGCAAAAAGTAAGAGATTTTGGTGAAAGAGCTCACCATTTTGGCACTATT
The DNA here is from genome assembly GCF_042186555.1 of Aquarana catesbeiana. Classification (NCBI taxonomy): domain Eukaryota; kingdom Metazoa; phylum Chordata; class Amphibia; order Anura; family Ranidae; genus Aquarana; species Aquarana catesbeiana. Next base: position 719,739,887 of record NC_133325.1, on the reverse strand, counting down.
CATTGGAATCAAGGGGGGACAGGAAATACATTGAAACTAAAGCTATCAATTTAAAGAGAGAGCTGATTGGATGGAAGAGACACACTCCTCCCTCCACACAGCACAGAGGAACAGAGCTGAGGCTGTCAATCAGCTGGAGCTCCTCCCTGTCACCTTTTTTCTCTTAGCCCTGGTTCACACAGGGGTGGAACGACTTGCAGGTAGCCTCACCGAGGCGACCTGCACACGACTGCCACGGCGACTTGCAAAACGACTTCTGTATAGAAGTCTATGCAAGTCACCCCAAGTCGCCCCCAAAGTAGTACAGGAAACTTTTTCTAAGTCGGAGCGACTTGCGTCGCTCCTATTAGAACTTGTCGCCTGACAAGTCGCCCCTGTGTGAACCGGCACTAGCTGTCAGGAAAACTCATTAGAAGTGACTCAAGCTGATAGCAGAGGAACAAAGCAGCAGACAGAAAATACACTTACTGCACTTAATTGATACAAGTACACACTATAGAGGGATATGCTTTGTTCATATTTCATGTCTGAGGTTTACAACCACTTTAAAGTGGTAGTAATACCCTAAAAAAATAAAAATAAAAATCTTCTACCTATTTATATCATAGTGTGTTACTTGAAAAGTAAAGCCCTCCAGTGGAACGCTGTCACCGCTGACGGGGCTTCCATTGTCTCCTAGTCTTCCTTCCGGGTTCGTGGGCAGCCGCCGTTTAATAGGCCAACCCACAACGTGCACGGGAGTCACAGCCACAACACCAGTCTATCTATGGACAGCACACTGTCCATTGAGAGTGCAGTGCACATGTCTCAGTGCTGCAAAAGTAACTATTTCCTAAATGGTGCAAGTTTAGGAGATATTTATTGTACCTACACCTTAAATGCTTATCTATAGGTAAGCATTTTAAAAAAAGGCTTTACTACCACTTTAACTGTTTCCCAAACAGTTACATTCAAGACATGTCATAAATGATAACTGTCACATTTGCTTGTGCTCTCAACAGAACTGCCAAGCCATCAAATGGTTAAACAGAGGCTAAGATGACAGCTTATTTGGTTGTAAAGGGTTCCATTGTAAAGTGGTCTTTGGTGGTTTTTAAGGGAAAAAAATGGACTTTAAGTGGTTCCATAGAGTTACAGAAGTTCCTTCCAACTATCCTGGACTTGTTTTGTGCCTCAATAGCCTTATTAACTCCTTCCTGCCCCAGCGCCCCTTTAAACAGTTTGGAGGTCCAGGGGTGGGATAGATCAATTAAATAGCTCAGTGAGCAAAATTTGGACTACATAATATTACACAGCTATATAATATAACAGGGTTCAGATGACCACAGTAAATGCTACTTAGAGATTGTAAAGGCTAGTTTATTTAATTTTTTTTTTAAAAAACATGTTATACTTACCTGCTCTGTGCAGTGGCTTTGAACACAGTAGCCCCAAGCCCCACTGGCTCCTGTCTCTCACCGAGTGCCCCCATAGATAGCATCTGACAATAGAAACACTCATGCATGTTCTCTTCTGAGCTCCACTATCCGCTCATAAGACACACGGAGCAGGGCTCAGCCCCGCTTAGTCCCTGGCTGTGATTGACAGCATCAGGAACCAATGACTCCCGCTGATGTATATGAGTCAATGAGGAGGGAGAGAGCTGAAAGAGCCTCAGCGCTCGTTCACTCCTCTGGATTGGGATCGGGCTCAGGTAAGTATTTAGGGGGGCTGCAGGGGAAGCTTACTGCATAGAATGCGGTAAGGTAAAAGTAAAAGTCTGTCTGCCTTTACAACCACTTTAATCATTGTTTGCCAGATAATAAAGTTCTAACATTATATAACTGCTTCAACTGTGTGTTTAGCTTCAAGCTGCCCTTTAAATATTACAATTTCTATCATTAAGGTGATAATGCCACACTCTCTATATTACTGTCTCCAGCATTATTTACAGAGGGAGGCAATTTTCTCAGTTATAGGTTATTCTTTTTCAGCATGCATTAATAATGTCATCCTGACTATTCTTCCGGGCTCTCCATGTCCTAGAAGCCCTTAGGTCAACAGTGCAAGAAAACTATGTCTCTCTTGAAACTGTAATGTATCCAGTTTGCCTATAAGGTATGCTAAACAGCTGCGCAATGTCTGCTGCTCCAAAACAGTTTTGCTGTTTGACATTCAGTGACATTTTTAGCCTGTGGCACGTTATGTACAGTGAATTGGAGAGATAACTGTCCTGAGCTTACAAGAAGTGCACTTTTTTCCTTCTCTTCCTCCCCTCAGTACAGAGTGAAATTTCACACCTCTCTGTAATCTACGCTCAGCCCACATGTGCTCCTTCGAAGCTCAATCTGTGCTAACCCGACACACATTCATTCCTATAATTCACTCCTAGCACAGAGCCCAATTTCATTTGCATAACATATGCAGAAACATTTTCTATTTCCTTATGCCATCTGCGCTGTACATATTCTTCCTCTCTTGTGCTTGTTAAAAGCAATGATTTTGCATGATTGTCCATTTGATATTGAGGCTTAAGGGAAAATATTCAGGAAAAAAAACATGCATGTAATATGATTAAGATAAACGGTAAGACAGAAAAACACTATTATGAGAGGTAGAGCGTTTGTATGTTAGATTGAAGCTTCAAAAAGCGTGGCGTAGAAGCTACTTATAAATTAAAGGTGTATTATAAAAGATGCTGAGGCAGTAGAAAAAATGTTTCCTACGTAATATTGAAAGGTTTTAAAGAAGGGGCTGCATAGTTTATACTCTAGGTACCAGATAATTGGTGTCCATTATAAAGCCTAGGAATATCTGGGATTGATTGATGAAAATTGAAGTATCAGTTCATATTGGAGGCCAATTTGATGACTAAAATAAATATGTTTCCAAGTTCAGCCAAGGTGGTTTCATCATTAATAAAACCAGAAATCTCATAATCTATTTAAACATACATAAAAGACATTGCTGCTGCAAGGGAGATCTGCTCACCTCCACTTTGGGCCAGTGGTTCATCTTAGCTTGTTTTAACTGAAGTGTAAATCATCCACCGTACGTTGACCACACATATGCCCCGTACACACGGTCGGATTTTCCGATGGAAAATGTCCGATCGGAGCGTGTTGTCGGAAATTCCGACCGTGTGTGGGCTCCATCGGACATTTTCCATCGGATTTTCCGACACACAAAGTTGGACAGCAGGAGATAAAATTTTCCGACAACAAAATCCGTTGTCGCCTGAACCGTTCACATGCATAGAAATATATGGAATCTGTTACTGCATAATATGGGTTAACTTTCCAGGGCCTTCAATCAATCAACTACAACCCTTGTATATCCTGTTGTTCTCCCTTTTTTTTTTTTTTTTTATTCTGTTTTGCTCTCATTGGCGCTTCTGGGTTTTTCTCTTTGACACTTGAGCAGATACAGCCCAGATTACGCCTCTGGAACTGGTTTACAAAATGTACCATGGTCTGTGGCTTCATAGGAGGTGGTGCCGGGGGGGGGGAGGGGGGGTGGCGGGGGAGGAGTGATAAGTATTGTTCTGGGGGGGTATTATGTGACCCAGAGGAGTGGCGGTCTATCTCGGCAATTTGCCGCCTGGGCGGCAGGGGGAGGGTCATGCGGAACCCAGACATGTTTAGCTCTGGGCTGTGACCCCCACTGATGCACAGAGAGATGGCTCCATACCTTCGGTTTGGAGGTTCGCTCCGGTGGGTTCGGGGTGACATTACTAAGATTCTGAGTTCCTGGCGCTAAGCCAATTTTTCAATTATGCCAACTTGTGTCATTATATGGTTATGTATTAGAAGTTTTTATTGAGATAGGGCCTTTGACGCGGCACGTCCACCCCCTAGACAGCTAACAGTAGCGTTCCAAAAGACCCTCTGGGTCTTGACTATCCATGCAACAGGTGGGCTGTTTGTCAGGGGTGGGAATTACGGACCGGAGGAAGTCCCTAGCACTCAAAGTTGATTTATGATGAATAAGAAGTGTTGACTTTTCCATTTGATGCCTCTGCCTTCATTTTATATTTCCTTTTAATGTGTTGTTTTGTTTTTCAGTACACTATTTCAGTGGTGGGTCTGGAGAGGGAGCTCTCGATCCCGTCTAGTGCAGTCACAACCCCACATAGGTTAACACCCCTCTGAGGCCCCAATAGGTAGCTCCACGGGTGTATTGAGACTTAGTCTCTCTAGCGCTCTAAGCGCATTAGTTATCCGAGTATACTGACGAAGTAGCTCGTTCTCTTAGCTATCTGCTTCTCTGTCTTGCCTTCTCTTCTATTCTTACTCTTTTTCCGTTTCTACTCCCCCCTCTTTTATCCTTCCCCCCTCCCCCCCTTTTTTTTTTCTCTCTCTCTTCTCGAATCCCCCCTTCCCTCGCCCCTCCAGCTCCCCCTCGCCTTCACTCCGGCTTAGCTCGTTACGTGAGTTCAATGGAGTCTATCAGGCTGATGTCCATTAACGTGAAGGGGCTTAACACCCCGGAGAAAAGATCCATGGTATTATCCAACATACGACATGCGAAAGCCCAAATATGCCTCCTCCAGGAAACTCATTTTCGTGCCAATAGTAACCCGAAACTCCACAACAGATATTTCCCAACTGCCTATCACGGGTGTTCCGTCGACTCCAGGTCCCGGGGAGTCAGCATACTGATACGCTCCACGACACCGTGGACGCTCCGCGACACTTGGAATGACAAGGAGGGACGGGCCCTCTTCGTGAAAGGGGTTCTGGGTGGCTCCCTGGTAACCTTAGTGAACCTGTATCTCCCCAACGCAGGCCAGATTAATTTCTTAGAACCCATTATGACCAAATTATTAGAATTCGCTGAAGGTTAAGTGATCTTGGGAGGTGACCTCAATTTTGCCATGGACCCCTCCTTAGACACTTCTAGGCAATCCTCCCAACTCTCATACGCAGCACTCAAACGTCTAAAAAATAACTTTTACGCTTTCCATCTGGTAGATGTCTGGAGGATACTACATCCGACCCAGAAGGACTTTACCTTTTACTCACATCCACATGACTCATATACCAGAATCGATATGTTTCTGCTGCCCCAATCTCTTCTATCTAGAGTTAGGTCCGCATCGATAGGTTCTATCACTTTTTCGGATCACGCCCCTGTGTTTGTTGACATAGAAATACTACCCCATAGACCCAAACAATGGCAGTGGAAGCTCAATGACTCACTGAATCAGTCCCCAGAAGTGACTGAGGAAGTGGCGAGAGAGTTAAGGAATTTTTTCTCAACAAACGCAGAAGGAGAGTGCGCCCCCTGTTGGTTTGGGAGGCTCACAAATGCACCATTAGAGGGATCTTAATAAAAATCGGCACACAAATAAAAAAGGAGAGAGCTCAACAAATTATTGACCTCTTAGGAAAGATCAGGAGCCTGGAATCTACCCACAAACAATCTTTAGCCACCCAGACATTACGGGAGCTTACGACCCTTAGGGGTCAATTGAGATCCCTGGCATTAGATAGGGCGAAGGCAGTCATAGCAAAGTGCAAACGCACTTTTTATGAACACAGCAACAAGTGTGGCAAGCTGTTAGCAAGGGCCCTGAAAGCCCAAAGGATACAAGCCTTTATTCCCGAATTAAAGGGTGATGATGGCTCTAAAATATACACTACAGAGGGAATTTTGGAACAGTTCCGCAAATACTACACCGCGCTATACAACATTGAACTTCCGTCCTCGGGAGTTGATAAACCCCGCGAACTAGAAGCCATAAGGACTTACATTCAGAAATCAGGCCTTCCTCGGTTACCTGAAGAAGTCTTAAAGACCTTGGAAGAGCCGTTGTCGGGAGAAAAGGTAATTAAGGCCATAGCGTGTATGCAAACGGGCAAAGCCCCAGGCCCCGATGGATATACGTTGACGTATTTCAAGACCTTCAGCAACATTCTGACTCCACACTTCTTAGCGGCCTATAACGACGCCGGTGAGGGGGCATTGCCCCCAGAAGACTCCCTACGGGCCTTCATCTCGGTAATCCCCAAGGAGGGCAAGGACCCCTTACTATGTTAAAACTATAGACCAATTTCACTTCTCAACATTGACCTAAAGATTTTCACTAAGGTACTATCCATGAGGCTGACAGAATTAATTCCCTCGCTGGTTCACTTAGACCAGGTAGGCTTTGTACCCTCCAGAGAGGCGAGGGACAACACCATAAAGGCAATCAACCTTATCCACGCAGCCAAAATACGTAAAACCCCGTTGTTACTTCTATCTACCGATGCTGAAAAGGCATTCGATAGAGTGAGTTGGCCCTTTTTATTTGAGATGCTTCAACAGATAGGCTTTGGTGCTCGGATGATGAATTGGATTCATGCCATCTACTCCAAGCCCACAGCAAAAGTAAAAGTTAATGGCCAGCTCTCATCCCCCTTTGACATCTCCAATGGCACAAGGCAGGGCTGCCCCCTGTCCCCACTAATATTTATACTATCTCTAGAACCCTGCAAACATGAAAAACTAAAACAATGGATACAAATAGAGCAATTTTTGTCGGGGTTGGAGCTCAAAGGACTTCCCTGGTGTCAGAGGAACCTGCCAGCCCACATAGTAAATCATCCTACGATAGGAGAGACTTGGCGAGTAACACAAAAAATTAACCGAGAACATGCGATCGCGCCTGCCCCCTCCCCACTCACCCCGATCATTGGGAACCCGGATTTCAGACCGGGATGGCAAGACGCCAGCTTTCAGGAGCTGAAAGGTAGTGACAGGAATCAACTTAGACACTTCATACTGAATGGACAGTGGATGTCCAGGAAAGATATTATGGATGACCCACTCTTGGCCGGCCTATCCTTCTGGCAAAAATTACAATTAGCTCACTTCATTAAGGCACAAACTACGCCGACACCTTATTTAAGGCCCCTGACACCATTCGAGCAAATAAGCCTAGAACAAGAACCAATGCGACACACCATCTCGCTAACATACCAACTACTGCTTTCATCCCCTAAAGGCCATAAACCCTCATATTTAATCAGATGGGAATGAGATCTGGGCATACAGCTTACCGAGAAGCAAGTGAAAAGAATTTTCCTTTTCACTTTCAAAACCTCAATTTGCGCTAACCAGCAGGAAACAGGATTTAAAATTCTGTCTCAATGGTACTATACCCCAGTTAAGATTCATAGGATGTTTCCTCAGAGTTCGGATCTATGTTGGAGATGCGGAGAGGAGGTGGGCACCCTTCTCCATATCTTTTGGTCCTGTAAGCATCTAACATCCTTTTGGTCTGAGGTCCATAGAATTACACAAAAGTTCACGGACAGGGAGCTACCCAAGAACCCAGAATTCTTTCTATTACATCATCATGAAATCCCGAGCAAAGCTTACAGGAAGTCGATTCTTCCCCTGTTGAACACAGCAGCGAAAAGCCGCATCCCTCTGCTTTGGAAGCAGACGGAACCCCCGGCGGTTGCGTTGTGGCTAAAGAAAATAGCTGATATCTATAATATGGAGGATTTAATAGCAACAGAAAAAGGGAACAGTGAAAAATTCCTTAAGAAATGGTACTATTGGCGCAAATTTTTCTACTCGGAGGAACATGCTGGACTGCTAGCTTAAACACGGAGAAAACATTGGATTTTATAGGGCTAAGGGATGAAAAACAGACAACAAGTAATCTATCTGGAAATGGCGGGGGAGCTGGGGGGCAGGGAAGAGAGATCATGTCAGTCCCCTTGGCTACCCCTCCCCCTTCGCCACTCTCTTCCTTTCCCTGTCCCCTTCCCTTTTTCCCTTTTTAATATATTTTATTTTTATTTACGGTCACGCTTTCGCCCCCCCCCCCCCCTTTCTTCTATATCCTCATCTGTTTTATCTTCTTTTACTTTCTAATTACTCATAGGACCGTCAGGTTCCTTTTTATTCTACAAAAGAAATGGATGACCCTATGGTCAGACCTTGCAGGTTTCTAGTTTCATACATATAGGAGTCCAATCACACATGGGACTCAGAAAGCTCCCTAGCCTTGAAATCGTCTTCTTTAGTAAAGCGGGTTTGGTCGCAATATTCAGAAAGGCTTTCAAGGTTGGAGGGTAGTGCCCAGACAAACAGAGATGTTCCCTAATGGAATTAAAATAATGCTGTACCCTATGTCTTATTATTTCTACCTGATTATGCTTGTATGATGTTAATTACAACGTTTATTGTACAAATAAAGAATTTGAAAAAAAAAATCTGGAGTTGTTCTAAGTGTGGTATTTGCTTTTGGAATCTATTGCTGTGAACCTACATCATGCGTTTTAAAGGCACTGTCCATGCAAGTGAAACAGGCTATTGTAATGCCCCGTACACACGGTCGGATTTTCCGATGGAAAATGTGTGATAGGACCTTGTTGTCGGAAATTCCGACCGTGTGTAGGCTCCATCACACATTTTCCATCGGATTTTCTGACACACAAAGTTTGAGAGCAGGATATAAAATTCTCCGACAACAAAATCCGTTGTCGGAAATTCCGATCGTGTGTACACAAATCTGACGGACAAAGTGCCACGCATGCTCAGAATAAATAAAGAGATGAAAGCTATTGGCCACTGCCCCGTTTATAGTCCCGACGTACGTGTTTTACTTCACCGCGTTCAGAACGATTGGATTTTCCGACAACTTTGTGTGACCGTGTGTATGCAAGACAAGTTTGAGCCAACATCCGTCGGAAAAAATCCTAGGATTTTGTTGTCGGAATGTCCGAACAAAGTCCGACCGTGTGTACGCCCTAATAGACTTTTGGATATGAGGACACTTCTTTTAAATCGAATCCGCGCAAACAGTGGGATGACTAGATACTCCTTGATGCATTTTACTGAAATAGCATAAACAATTCAGATCTTTAAAAAAAAGAAGAAAAAATATTTAAAAATAAAGTTATTATTGTGGGTAACAGGTATATAGAATTACACTGAACACAGCAATCAACAAGGAAATGACACAAATACATAATTTACCTGGAAATTATGTAATAAAACTGAAATCAGATCAACAGCTAATCACATACCTGAAATACATATGTGAGAACTGTTTACCTGCAAAAGTAATTGTGTGTATGCCCATCTGGCAAACAGCAGAGCCAGGTTAGTGACCTGGCTGTCCTTTACTTAATAATCAAAAAATAATCAAAGTGCAAATATTCCACTCAACCGGTAGTGCTGTGATCAATATTTTCAATATCATGAACATAAAAATAAGATCAATATAATAACTTCAAAAAATCTTCAAACAATAAAACATTAAAATAAAATTAAAGGAAGGTAAAGCCCAACTCCTTCCTGAACTCTTCATTTTAGATTTAAATTATTGTAGAACAAGGTTTTAGTGCTGTTCATAACCTCATTGGGGAATTGCCCTTCACTTCCTGTCCAGGTGACAGCCTTTGACAACAGGACAAGTAATGTGATAAGTTGTCACTGGGACAGAAACATACAGTATATATATATATATATATATATATATATATATATATATATATTAATAACGACCTTAATTAGGTCCTAGGTCTCCCCCATTTTACTAAAAACGTGTTTTATTCTAGCCTGTACCAACTGTGTTCCAACTGGAGACATATCTTATCCCTTCCTCTTTGTCAAGGAAAATAAATATCTCCAATAGTCACCTCTAATTCTCCAGTCACCACCATGGAGGCTATGTTGGATTGTCCTGACGGCCCTACATTCCACTCTGTCCTACTTGCACTGCTGGTCTCCTCTGGATCTTTGCCCACAGCTCCTGGGTCAGATGTCCCTGGCAGCTACTGTTGGGTTAAGCATGCAATATCCTGCAATTTTGTAAGTATGGATTCCCAACTTGATCCCCACATGTGTATAAATATAACATATTTCCTACTATCCATGTTATACATTTTTCAATTATTTTACCCTTTAGATATGTGTATATGCATCAACTCCTGTAGAAGTGAGAACTCACAAAACATGTCGGGTCACTCAAGATGCTATGTTACATTTACTTTGGACCTACTGTAAAATGTTGTATATTACTATGGATTGTACATGTATAGTTGGGCCAATTTATTTGGCAACATGGAACCTTCTTTCAGATGACCTTATTGCTACTACCTCCAATAAATTTCTGCTATATTTTCTACCAGCTGTGTCGTGCCTCATCTAAAGTCCCATGGGCAAAACTCTGTATTTTTGTATGCATAACAGGGATGGAGGCACCTCACAGGGTACATTGAGCCTTATTTTGCTCTTTAGCTAAGTCTCTCCAATAGGGTCATAAATCACAAAGTTATATCTCTACCCCACTCTGTCCAAAAGTAAAAATAAAAGCTTTGACTAGACTACAGCTTTAACTGGGGGCTCTCTGTAGTGTTTTCCAATTGAACAACAATTCAGCCATGCATTAGAAATTGTCTCTCCCAAAGGTTAAATACATACCAGGCCTGATGTAGGATTCAAAGTACTCCAAAGCTTGTCCTTTTACTCTACACATTCAGCCAATAAAAGGTATCAATTCAACTCTACATGAACCATATTGTCATTCAAATTTAAAATTCCTTAGGGACCTTATCCTATTACTGTGGTGAGCCAGACAACTGCACCCCGATAACGCTGAGAGACTGTATTCATTATAAATTTGTTTAATTAACTATGAATCGCCTGAGTTTATCAACAGGCTGGTGTGTTTTCTTGTTCTTCATTTAATGTGCGACAATAGCTATTATCCAGCTGACGGTGACAAAGATATGTCCTACAACTTTCTTTTACAATATGTGTGTACAGTGTGATTAGAATGTTTATAATGAAGTCAGCTGTATTAGTAGTTATTTAACGTGTGTCATTTCATTAGCTCGGCTTTACTAATGGACTTGCAGCAGATGAGGATGCCTCTAAATGACTGACATTACCTATATTTTCTCTTAACGCTAGATGAATAATCAGCATGCTGCTCTGTTAATGAAGATACTGATGCTTTCATCAAAGCTATTGTCCACACTATAACTTGAATTACTCGAGGCAGATGGTCATTATTGTTTAAGCACTATTAGCGCACTGGAATGTATCCTGTTTTCCATAGCTGTTTATCAGATGCTGCTCTTTTTAACTTAATGTAAAAACATGGTATCTCCTGATGTCAGATACCACACGGACATTATTCTAAGACAACAGCCAGCTGCTACTTAAAGGATATACTCCAGTTACAATATAAAGTAAACCTATTATAGCAATTCAGATACATAATAGCCATTATCCCTGCTGCATAGCAGAGACTCCCATTGACATTGAACATTGGTATGTGCAGACTATTGCATTAGGGTGTGCACCACAGAGCATAAACACACATGCGTGTATATCAGCAGAGCAGTGGTCGTGTCAGTAGAACAGAGATTGGTTTCAGTTATTTTTAGTTTTATTATTTTTTTTTGGTGAAATATCAGGGGTCTAAACAGAGCCATAATGTCTCACTTTTGAGACCGAGAAAGGGACTGAGGACACAGATTCCCCAGTCCTTTTTTCTGCAGCCTCACTTGCACTGAACAGTGAATGAATGGGAAGTGATCTGTGCTCAGTGGCTCCCTGTTCATTCACAAACTGAAGGATAGTAAACATAGTTTACTATGCTTCGGTTAAGAATGAACACATGAGCCACTGGTACAGATTACTCACTGTTTTCATTCAGAAAAGGAAGGGGCTGGTAATTGAAATACTGGACCCTTCCCTTGCTCTGCATCCTGAAACATCCCCAAAAGCAGCTGGAGGGAGAGGAAAGAAGCTGACAGCACTACAGGGGGAGATAGGGGGCAAAAGGAAGCTGAGGAAATTGGCAATGCACAGGGTGATTAGGGGGTGCCCACTCTGTGCACACGCCTATGACATCAAACCAGTCTCCTGTCTTCTAGATCTGCACTGCAGCCTCACAAAAAAAACCTGGTAATCCAGATATGGGCCAAGAATACATGCTTTCTTTTGCCTCCCACTGTGCAGGGGTGGTACAAGGTATATCTGAGTGCTGTCACATGGGGGTGGAAGAGGTGTGCCTATCTGTACGCAAATGCCGACTTGCAGAAAAACCAATCTAGGCATAGGATCTTTACCATAACTGCAACATGTCAGTGCAGTGGACATCAGTCAGCTAGTTTGTGTTGAAGAATGTATTTATTCTTTCACAAATAAATAAGCTGATCTAGAAAGTTTCAGAACAAAGATAATTTTAAATGAAAGAGGAATGTCACTCCTGTTCTTAAAAATTAAAACTCAGCAGCTACAAATATTTTAACAAACAGGTACAAACCAGCTCATGGAGTCCAGTGCTGTGTTCCCTGGAACCTATTCTTTGCTGGGCCTCAGACTCTGGCACCGCCATCTTGGATGTGAAGTCTCAGCCAGCTCCTCAGTGTACATTTGCACTGTAAGACTGGTCCTGCAGCCTCATGGCACATGTGACATGTCCCAGGAGACTGCGGTCAAAGGGAGGGTTAAACTGAAATCATCTTTGCCTAGGCAAGGATTGAGGAAGTGGAAGCCAGTACTCATAAAAAAAGGACCGGCTCCCTGAAAAAAAAACACAGCAAGTCAGCAGATGAAAGGAGAAGGATGAGTGGTACTTTTACTTTTGAGTGAAGGTCCACTTTAAGGCGGTAATGTGGAGGTTGATTACTTCCTGAAAAGGATTCATAAAGAAAAAAAGACATGCTTCCTATTGCCTCCTTTTATTTTCTGGGCCAAGTAATGCAGAGTTCTCAATTATGTACCAAAGTTACTTACAAAAATGTTCATGATCTTATTTTCTTGACAACATATAGTTGTGATTGTTGATCTTTTTTTATTGGTTTGGGCATGTGGTACTTTAATTAGAAATAATCCCTAACCATTGATGATTGCAATAAAGGTGTATAATATATCATACTGTCCTCTGCAAATAGAAGGCATTCTCTTTCCCAAGTCAATTTTTATTTGACATCTTTCTTACTCTACCAATGTCATGCTTTATGTGTTGTATATATTTTTTTTTTTTGTAATCGGTTTTATCTTCAGCGGGTCTAGCTTTCAGATTTCAGCCTGTTATTAAAAAAGGAGTAAACAGGTATTAGGTCAGAGCTAATACACACAGATAGCTAAATATTTCAAGCTTTCATGGCAAAATGGTTTACCCACTCATAATTGATTTGAGCCCTTTTGCCCTTACCTTGTTCTTGACAGTTCCTAGGCTGTGCAGTTGCTTGGTAACACCAACTTACCCCAGTGCATTATTGGTAACATAAAGCTATTGCATTTCTGGGTTGCTACGCAACTGATTTTAATTAAAAACTGAAATACACATCTAGTGCAGCAGAATATAGTACCAGGTGGATGTATAAGAGATATACCAAAAGTTTGAATTGTAGTTTTATTCAGTAATATAACGTTACTGGGAACCCCTGTCTTGAAATTGTAGCAGTTCTGCATTTGTCTTAAAAGTAAGAGCACAATACAATGAACAACCATATGTGGGTGTTGTAGAGTCAAATTTGAAGTGTTTAAAGATCTGGTATATAGTGTAACTGCAATGGTACTTTCTGTGTTTTTAACAGCATCTAGTTAAAGGGGTCTGATGCGTCTGTTATGCATAGGAAACTGGCTACTGGCTACATGACATCACTCAGTAAAAAGGCCATGCTTACGGACTGTATAATATCACTCCTTACTAGGCCACGGCTACTGACTGTATGGCATGGCTTAGCATAAAATTGCTTCATGCTGATATTATTGAAACAAGAATATATAAGATAAATGATTAAATGCATTGGAGATATTGTCGGGTCTTTGTGAATGTCAGTAAGTTAATGCAAGATATTATTTTCTATTAATTTGCAGCTGTTGTGATTCATGAATTTTGCCATTTACAAATTTGCAAAAAATATTATTTCAGAATACAGTGTTAAAAGTACGATCACAAAATGTCTATTTTGCTGTGCAGCCTCTATTAGAAATTGTTGCCTAATTAGTGAAGTAGGTGGAGAAGCTGAAGCACCATAATGATTTTGCCCCAGCGAAATATCTGTTTTCTTTATATTAATAGTCAAATTTCAATATAAGGATTCAGTACCCTTTCCTTTCCTTCCCCTTCCCCTTCCCCTCATACTCTACTTGTAGGTTGGGACAAAGCATCATGTTACAGTTCCCCACCAAATCAGTCTTGTAAACTTTAAAGCATTTGCATCTATTTTAATACATTTATTACAGTTTGGTGAGAGTAGTGCAAATATTCATTGTTATTTTGTGAAGGAAATGAAAGGAAATGTAATCTAATTCCAAAGCATACGAATATTTATTGGCTATCAATTGGGATTGCTGAGCAGCTTAATATCATGCTCTTTAAATTTGTATACTTAAACATGAAACATTAAGATCCACTACATCCATCACATAACTTATAAGTATTCTGCATATTGTTTTGTGTTAATTAGGGTTTAGAAACTGGTTTATAAACTATATATATTTATTTGTGCAGAAAGGTGTCAAGAACCCAGAGTTACAGTATGCAGCAAATATGTAATTTTTTTACTGAATCAAATGATCAATTCCAGAACCATAATTAGGAGCTTTTCACTATTCGCAGATTAATTACACACAGGCAGTAATGTCTAATAATAAGGATATGAATATACAAGAATGCATGCTACAGCAAAATAAACAGTGTCAGCAGCTGACATTAAAGCATGTTTCAGAACTGCTGAGTTTATAATTACCAGGTTTAATATCTGCCGTATGTCTACTGTGCAAAACTGCCTGTCTGAAACTGGGTTGCAGTGTTCAATATAAACCTAAACCCTGAAAAGGAAGAAATAGGTCCTTATCACTAATTGTAGACAGAAATCTCCAGGGCTATACGTTTTATCATTGCTTCAATATTTAGGGGCCAATTTACTCTGGATTTTACAGCCTATTTATAAAATGTGATTTGCACTATGGAGTCTGTGGTGCCCTATCTAATTCTGCCGGGTTTTGTTTTTAACTTTGGGTTAGGGTAGAGTGGTGTTCTCCTGGCTTTAGACCTCCAAGCACAGCTCTAAGGCACATTGCCTTTTTAATGTGCATTTTACATTTTTTTTTTTTACAATACTGCTGCTTTATAAAATGATCTTAAACTGGCTATATACGAGTACATTTCAAACAGAAGTTCTTGCAAACCTGTGTATGAAAATTCTCATCATTATATTCAATGACATAAGCAATTCCATTTGAAAGTACTTCAAAAAACATTTGCTTTTAACATTCGATTTTGGAATGAATAGACTTTCCTGAATGAAAACCATTATCTCTGTTAGAAATTAATTCATGCGAAAAAAAATTTAATTTTTCAAATTTTCTGGTCATTGTGGTTGAGAATGATTGTCAATTTGACCCTACTAATGATTAGAAAATTGAAAAAAACATTCTTAAAATGAAAACTTCCTAATAAAATTCTACTAGTGTATGATCAGCTTTACATACTGTATATCTCAAAACTTTTTTTTTTCACTATTTTTTCACTATTTACATGCTTGTTCTGGGTTAAAGAACTAAATAAGTAGTGATACAAGAATGAAGATGGCAGCCCAAGAGCTTAGCAAAGTGTTCCACCATGAATGTGGTGCTAAGTGTGATGGATTCTTGTTTAAAAACCTTGAGATGGTGAGGTGGCCCATCGTCATTAAACTTTATTGGACTGAGTAAAAAGAAATGACTACATGGACCCAAGGTTTCCTGTAAATCATGAACTGTTCTATTCATACAACCCTTTCAATTCCTGATTCTATATGACTCACTTAATTCACCTATGGTTTAAAGCAGATCAGAGAAAATTTCCTATGGGCAACGGGGAAGCAGGCAAATGGAAATTAGATCACAGAGCAAAATGGGTCCCTCAATATAACCTGTTAATTTTATTTGATTATTTTTAATTAGACTTCCAGAATAATCTGCTGTCTGTTCCTCCCTGTTTTAGAAGCACTGTGTGTCAATGAGAGGCATGCTTTGTCTGTGCCAGCTCATATCATAGCATCATCAAGATTGACTGATGTAAGCTCAGCAGGGAACTCTTTTGTTTGTTCAAGTTTCCTGCTGAGTTACATAACCAAATGTTTTCAAATGTTTATACAAAAAAAAATGAAGAAATGGTATACATTATGGGTATATTTCTCTAACAAGGAACTATATCCATAACTTTATAAAGTATAGATGGATACATGTGCTCACCTTTGAGCTAGTTTATAGCCTTTTTATACACCTGGCTTGTATTCTGTGATGAACATACATAGGAGAAATCTGAAGGGAACCGTCCTTTGAGCTTATGCTGATTTGCAGCTTTTTACAGGTGAGCCTCCATTGAAAAACATATCATAGTTAGAATCAGAGGAAAAAGAAGTGTGAAATGTAATATTTAAAACTAAAAGAAAATGTGCTGTATCAAAGCCACATGGGGAATAAAAGAAAGAAGACAAAGAAGCATGGGACTATCATGGATTAAAGGAGGATAGGGGTATCAAACGGTATCAAATGGTGTGAAAGTGATATAAAATAATATCAATGGGCAGTTTACCTTCTATTCTTAAGAGCATTACGTTCAGTTCTAAGAGAAGTAAAGTGACTACATGAAAATGGTCATGCTAATGAATTCAATTCAAGCGGGACAGGTATACAAGCAGGTCAGCCTGGCTAATGACATGGGTTCACCTGAGATGCAGGGTTTAAATACTAACCGGTATTCACCAGAGCTACTGATGGTGGAAATGGCTTACGTTGCATGTTAGTACCAGGTTCTCAGGATTGACCCACCAGGATGTCCAGTTGCAGATAAGCAGGTATGGATCAAACAGAAGCATAGTCAGTAAACAAGCCAAAGGCCAGTAATGAATAGCTGCAGGTTTGGATTAAAGCAGCGGCAATAAGGAATAGGAATAATTTAAAAGAAAACCTGCAAGACAAAGGCATAATGTGCTAGTATGCATCGCATATTATCACATTATGAAATAATACTTACCTTAGAACAAAACCCTCTCAGCGGTGTTCGGTCACCACTGAGAGGGCTGACATCTTCTCCCATCCTTTCTTCCGGGATCATGGGCTCCGGTGCTGTGAGTGGCCAGAGCTGCAATTATGTTGCGGTACCGGCAAGAAGCTCTGAGGTTCCGGAACAGTAAGCCAGACCTTCAGAGCCCCTGATGTCAGCAGCTGCATGCAGGGTGAATATCTTCTAACCTGTGCAGGTTTAGGAGATATTAATTTTACCTACAGGTAAGCCTTATTTTAGGCTTAACTGTAGGTAAATATCAGAAAGAGGGGTTTACAACTGTGTTAAGCAGAAGTGTAGTTGAGGAACAAGCCAAAGGTCAGT